>NW_024429189.1:9968946-10568946 GCF_017639785.1 Mesocricetus auratus | reverse complement strand
AAATGGCCTGCCTTGAAAATAGATTGAGCAGGTTACATTTATGTGTTGAGGGATATATTTGTATGTACATATACATACTTGTAAGCACCAACAATTAATGTAAAGAAACCATGAATTTTAAAGACAGTAAGAAGGAGTGTGGGGAGGATTTAGAGAAGAAGAAAAAGATATGACTGTAATATAATGTTAAAAACAAAGGCATTTATGAGGAATAATGAGGAATGTCCTCTTGCTGTCCTCCTTCTATAAATAAAGCACTCTGTGGTGAAGATCAGTAAACATTATTACTCTGAATCACTGTCTCCAGCAATGTTTAATTTTCTACAGTCATTTCCTGATAATTAATATTGTTACTGGTGTTATCATGGTTTCAGTCATAATTAATTGAATATAGCTATCCTTGATATGATATTAAGCCTTAGTAGCTATAAGAAGTAATGGGAGCATTCCTTGATCTAGAAACCAGTAATAGAACCAAAAGAAGTCCACAATTATGGGTATAATTACAAAAATACAAATGACTGAAAGGTCAAAACAGTCTCATAGACATTCTTAATCAGTTCCAGAAAAAATGTTCTTAAATGAAAATTCCCCAAGGATAAGCTCCTATGTAAAGAGAAACCTTTTCCTTGTGAGAAGCCTTCCCGCCAGCCTGGTTCCAGAGCCCCATCAGTCCCAAATAAACACACAGGAGGCTATATTAGTTATGAAGCTGTTGGCCTTGCTTGTTTCTTACTGGCTAGCTCTGACTTAAGTAATTACCCCATAATTGTTAATCTAAGTATTTCTCTTACTGGAGAATAGTTCCGGGCTTCCTACCCCAATGGCGTTACATCTTGACTCCTTGTGTTTCTCCTACCCAGAGTCCTCCTGGACTCCTAGTCCCACCTATCATGCTTCTCTATTGGCCAACAGTGCTTTATTGACATATACACAGAACTTCCCCTATCACTCCTATGTATAGTACATAAAGGAACAGTTGTAGGAGTGTATCAAATTTAAATCTTCTATTTAGACTAAAAGGGGAATTGTAGGAGTGAACCCCACAAAGCTATCCGCCCAACAGGGCGGGGTCAAGGTAGATAAAAGGAAGTGAAAGGAAAAGGGGCTGCCCTTTTTTCTCCTGGAAGCCAGCCACGCTTCTAACTCCTGGTATGTGCGACTCTCTCTCTCTGGTAAATAAATATATCTTTTTCCTTATATAGCATCGAATATCGTTAGAAACAGTCATCAACTTTATCAGTGAGTCAGGGAGTTTAAAGAAAGCAGAAGCCAACAGCTCAGTATAGATTTGTATTCACACTGCTAGGATCCTTGGTGGTTAAAATGAATGTCAGCCCCTTTCAGGTTTCTAGACATGTACTTTAAACTAGAAACAAGAACTAAAATTTGATTTGTGTTTCAAGAATTTACATTGGTTCAGTCTTCAACACACCATTTACCTGGAAGAAGTATCACTAAATCCAACTTCCATGTTCTCTTAAATGTGAGGGACAGAGCTTGGTAGTTGTCAGTGGCTTGGAGTCACACACAAAAACTGAAGAATAGTCAGCCTTTTCAGCATAAATGAAGTAACAGGAAAGAATAAATTTTTTTGGTTTTTCGAGACAGGGTTTCTCTGTAGCTTTGGAGGCTGTCCTGGAACTCACTTTGTAGACCAGGCTGGCCTCGAACTCACAGAGATCCACCTGCCTCTGCCTCCCGAGTGCTGGGATTAAAGGCATGCACCACCAACACCCGGCAGGAAAGAATAATTTTAAAAAGTAGAAATTTATATGAAATTGTCATAGCTTTTGGCCCTGACATTAAAACAAGAATATGAGTTTATTTTTTTAACAAAGCATCAGTGACATCATACTTTCTGTACAGCAAAAGTTTATTCTGCTAATGTTACAAACACAATAAGTAGTTAATTAAAGACTTGAAACAGTGTATAAAAGCAATTCAACACACTGTTTCTTATGTTTGTAAAATTATGTTTTACATTGACATGCCATGTATACGTCATTTCATGATATATTTACTTTCAAATTCCTATAATATCAAAATACAGTTAATTAAATGTTACTGCGTTATTTGAAAACAGTTTAGAGGAGAATAGAAAAAAATCCTGATATCCTAACTATATGATATAAGTTATATGAATCATATAAGATTTCTAGAGAGAACTTCATTTTAGCACTTTGCATTTAACTCACAAAGCTTTGAGTATATTGAACATAAGTACAGTATTTGTTTCTAGACATATGGAAATATATAATTTTGTAATTTGTTTGGTGATGCAAAAACATATCAAATTACTGATAATAGAGATCATTATAATTTTCTATGTGAACTTTTTGGCTCATGCCTACAATCCTAGTCACTTTGGGGACTATGGCAGGAAAGTTATAATTCAAAGTTTGTTTGGACTACAAATCAAGTCCAAGGATAATTTAGTCAACATAAAACCTCATATGAAAACAAAAAGAATACAGAAATTGCTGCTGTTATAACTAAGTAATAAGGTACATTGGTTACCATGTTTTCTGACTTGTTACCACAAGGGAAAGTGTTTCTGTGTTCCAGGATTTATTGAAGGAACTTTCTCCAAGGAAATAGTAGTCAGCAGAAGACAGTAATGGGGTTTGTCCTTCTGTGTGTACATTTCTCTTATTAATTAATGAATAAAACACTGTTGGCCAATAAAGCAGGAAGATAAGCAAGACTAGGAGAAGAGGAGAATTCTGGGAAGTGTAGGCAGAGAGCAGTAGCCACGTAGCCCACCAAAGTAGTAGCAGGTCCAGACCCTTCTCTGGTAAGATAAGACCATTTGGAAATACTTAGACTACTAGAAATGGTTAACAATTAAGACAAAGCTAGCCAAGAATAAGCCCTAACTACTTGCCAACAGTTTAATAATTAATATAAGTCTTTGAGTTGTTAGTTTGGGGTCTCAAGGGTGGCAGGACCTGCTGGGCCAAGAACCTCTTGCAACAAGACAGTGCCTTGGAATCATTGTTCTTTGATCTTTTGTATTCTTTTCAATAACCACTTTCATTTGTTCATCACTAAGTCATGCAAAAGACTATATGTTAAAATAGCATTTCCCCACTGTGACTAGGGACTAATGCTAATCACCTGAAATAATTGCTTCTGTCTTGATATAGTACCCCTGGGAATACCTTCTGTCTTCTGGTTATGCACAATAAACCTGACCATGTCAATTTAATTACTATATTATTTCCACTCAAAGTGATGAAGTTAACTAAAGGGTTTAGCAAATTTATTTTGCAAGTACCTTATATGAATCCCTTTAACTTTGGCTCATGATAATTCTGTAAAACAGAATAGCTAAATAGCCAAATTCTCAGACAGACATTTCAACTTCCTTGAAAACATGCTGAAAGTTTTTGCTATCTTAATGTCTGTGTCTATCTATATGACTTATTTTTCCATTGTTAAAGTCAATTGAATGTGTCAGAGATCAACAGAAATATGTGCCTTTCACATTGACAAAAATGTGTACTAAACATTCTTTAGAAAGATTTTCTAGCACTATTTATTCAAGCTAAGTATAGGTGTATATCTTAGGGTTCAACTGTTATAATCCTGAATAAATAGTTTAAAATATGAGTGTGTGTCCTCTGATTAACATGTATGAAAACATTCATCAATTCATCATGTTAATTGTAAAGACTTAATCTTGAAAATAACGTGTGCACAGAACTGACTGAATATTAAGAAAATCAGTGTAAGTTCATAAAATGAAATTGCTTCTATTAATAAATAGAATTGGTAAATAACTAACGAGAAGACATGTGTAAATTTAATACATGACATTAAGCAAAGTTATCTTTAATGGATAGATAGACTATAAGGATTGGAAACAATATTGTGTAATAATACCTAGAATATCCCTATTATTCCTGCTATTCTAATGTGTAGGTACAGAAAATGTTGCTAATTTTCCCTTGAGAATACTGTGGTGTACCGCTTTTCTCTTTTTCTTGTAGTGTCCTGAATTTAAAAGGCCTCGAGATATTGCAGTTGACTGGGTTGCAGGAAATATATATTGGACTGATCATTCTAGAATGCACTGGTTTAGTTACTATACTACTCACTGGACCAGCCTGAGATACTCCATCAATGTAGGACAGCTGAATGGCCCCAACTGCACCAGACTCTTGACTAATATGGCTGGCGAGCCCTATGCTATTGCTGTAAATCCTAAAAGAGGGTAGGTTGATGCTTGGTGTTTCTGTTTCTTGAGAGAATACAGATGTTCATATTTATAAATGCTATTCTATATTTTTATTCAGTGTAGAACATATTTCTGAGACCTGAGAAATTTTTCTCTCAGAACCATTTCCTTTCTCTGATGTTAACACAAAATATCTTAATAAATGTTTTCTGTATTATTCAATGAGTGTATGCATGAGTACCTATTCTCTAGTATTTATTTGCATGGATTAAAAAAACAGCAGAAGATAATCACATGACTATTACTGTTAAACATGAAATGAATTTTTCAAGACCTTAAATTTATTAAAGATAGTGTTTAGAGATTACGGAAAGCAAGCAAGATATGAAGACATATATTTACATGTAACTCTTTATATTTTGATGATTTAATATGGTGATATCCTTTATATGGTATAAAATTAAAAGCCTCCATACACTGTTGATAAGTAAAGGGAAACATTAAATGAAAGTCTTAAATATCTAAGAAAGAACCCTGGTTAATGAAATTGTAGAATATCTTATATTCAATGAGAAAACCATTTCATTTAAAGAAATAGTTTCTTAGAGCTCCCTGTAATTTCAGCACTTGAAGACAGAAGGATAAATATTTCAAAGAATCAGGAGGAGCCTGAGGCTAGCCTGGGCTTTCCTATCTGGAAAATAAGAGAAAGAAAACTTACTCTTTTGGGGGGAGGATTGTTCTAATAACTGTATTTTAAATTTTTCTTATAAATAGATTCTTCCCTCATACAATATTTCCCAACCAGAGTTTCCCCTCCCTCCACTGCTTCTAACTCCCTCCCTTTCCTCTGAGGATTTCTTTCATGTATTGATCATACTGACACCCTCACTCATCACTCTTGACTCCTTTAAGAGACCCCTCTCTACCGTGTCCATCTTCCAATTTTATGTCTGTTTCCTTTTAAATTTGTATTTTACATTTATTACCCATTTATTTGACCATAATTTATAATATATTGAGTAACCTGTCACTATCAGATGATTTCAAATTATAGAAACAGGTTTTTTTTGAGATTTCTTTATGGTGTTTTGAGAACTAAATTTATACTAGTAATAAATTATGTTTTATATTATTAAAATATATCTCAAAATTTATATTTGGTTAAGATTTTATTAACAGTACTGTTTTACATGACTCCCTGTTGGAGCTGGACATTCTACAGCTTTCAATTTGGGTCAGGAATCTGCTTAATGAGGGGACTGGATCACTTTGACACATGAGGCCTGAATAGGCCATGGTAAAGGAAGGACAGTTTTCACAGCACAATCTACAAGCTAATATCCTTGACCTATTCTCTTTAGGATGATGTACTGGACTGTAATTGGCGACCACTCCCATATAGAAGAAGCAGCCATGGATGGCTCTCTCAGGAGGATTTTAGTACAAAAAAACTTACAGAGACCCACAGGTATGAAGTATTTACACATACTAAATGTGAAGCAAGATGATAACCTTATTAGTATTAACATTTCTTTCTAGTATTCTTCATAAGGAAGCATTTACACATAGATAAAATGATATGTAGAATGATGTTGCAGAAGTTATTCACATTTTATATACTAGTTTCCCAACTCAAATGTCAGGTTATCATCATACTACTAGTTACATTGTAAGTTGTTATTTGAAAACTACTTAAGTTATAAGTCTATTAGTAAGTTTTTATAGGAATGAAATTTTGACAGATCTCAGAAATGTATTAGGGTATTTTTATAGGTGAATGTTAATGTTCCTAAGATATGTGGTAATATTTCTAGAGGATATCAAGAGAAATGAATTTAAGGGTGGGAAATCTACTTTCTGTAAAAAAGAAAGTTTCATGGTGTGTGTCCTTTGCAATCAGTTCTTTTCTCTGTTTTCACCTTATATTTCCCAGATCTCATCTAGGACTCCCAATATGCCCCTCTCAGCACCACTCAGGTCTCTAATCTTGAATCAGTTCCACATTTCCTGCTGCTTCCAAGTTTTGTCATCAGAATGCCCAAGGCTTATTCCTCTGTCTTGCTAAATATTTTCAACGGCCCAATAAAAATCTTTAACATTTCAGTAATAATACATTTTTGAACTGCTTTAATCCAAAGATTCTATGTCTCCCACCCTACTCAGTGCAGCCTAGTGAAGAGGCCAAAATGATGGCTCCTTTGCGTGATCTATTCTTTTTCATTGATGCTTGGTTATCTCTTGTGCTATAAAATTATTTTGGTTGTTAAATATACAATAATTTTCAGATTGCCTTGTGAATTACATTTGACCCTACTGTTTTTATTTTTATTAAATATTTTATCTATTTTACATACCAGTCAGTTTTCTTTCCCTCCTCTCTGCCTGTTCTCCCGGCTACCTTCTTTCTACTTCCCCATCCACTCCTCAGAAGGGTCATCCCCCCACTGGGGATCAACAAAGCATGGCATATCAAGTTGAGGCAGCCTGCTCTTATTCTTTATGGGATTGAGAATTTTGGGAGGTTAAGTCTATTGACAGATCTTTGATCCAAGTACCACATGCTTCTAGAACTTTTTCTACATTCATGAAACAAATGCCAGCCATTGTGAAACATATGCCATAATAGAGGTTATAATACTCATCTAATTTTACACAGTTATAAATTACTTTACCCAAAAGGAAAGTCTCACAGGATTGATAGCTGTTTGGGATACTATTTCATTATGAGTTCAGATAATTCAATTTGTATTTTTACTGTTTTAAATTTCATCTTACATTTAGGTCACAGTTCTCACTCCCATCCCCTGCATCTACTCCTCCAAAAGGTTAAGGGCTCCCATGGGGTGTCAGCAAAGCCTGACCCATTAAATTGAGAGAGGATCAAGTCCCTGCTCCCTGCATTAAGGAGGAGCATGGAAAATAACTCAATTCTACAATTTGTTGCTTAAGAAGTAACCTGAATAAAGAAAGGCAGTCAACTGTGTTAGACTTTTCTTAACTGTAACTAACACCAGAGTGAAATATCTTGAAAGAAGGAAGGTTATTTTGACTCAGGGTTTTAAAACATAGTAACTGCATCCATTGCTTGAGTCTGAGGTGAAGGGTAGTAATATGATGTTATTAGTGTTTTCCTGACACTATTCACTCTGTGGCAGGCATGAAACAGAGAGAAATATATGACCAAAGACCATGTATAGCCTTCAAAGTTTCCTCCCAACAACCCGCATTTCTACAACAGCTTACAATATCATCTTATTTGTTTTTCTGTTGCTGGGATAAACTATTATGATCAAAAAATTAGGGAGGAACAGCTTTATTTGAATATATTTGAATTTATTTGCAGTCATAGCTCATCACACAGACAAGTTAGGGCCTGATCCCAAGGCAGTAACTGATACAGAAACCATTGAGTAATTTCTTAGTAAATCTGGATCTTAGTGTACTTACTTGGCTGGAGGTTCTGGGCTATGCTTTGGTATCTTTGTATTAGAGCAGTATTAAGAGAAAGGAGTAATATATTAGTATATCTGACTCTTAGTTTACTTGAGCGGAGTCTCTGGACTATGCTTTGGAGCATAAATGGAATGCTAACAAAGTTGTCATCCTTCGATATCCTTATCTGTTATTGGCTGGTATTAGAAAAGTAACTTCCCAAGCATTGTAAGTCAATCAGTTGAGTACAATTGTCTAGAGATGAGATCAAATGTGAGTTCCAAGCATTTAAAACTGAATTTGGAGATGATATTCAGCTGCCTAGTATATTATAGGGTATCAGAATGGACACCATAGTGCCTCAAGCAATGGACCTCGTGATATGTCCATATTGAAAATCTTCCATGTTACTCACATCAGCATTAAGTACTAAATGGGAAACTAGCATTGATTGTTGAGTTATTAACCCAGAAGTATAACAAAATGAATCATGAATGGTCCTAAGTAAGCATAAGGTTTTTAAAATGTGAAAATTGTTTCATGTTTTATAATATTACAGTATTCAGAGAAAAATTATATCTTTAACAGAGAAAAATAGTATAAAAGTTGATACTTCGACTATTTGAAGGATAGAAAGCATTTGCAAGATGGGCAGGTCACATACCATTATGCTTTTTATAAAGCTTTCCTGAGAATCCAAAACATTGAGTCTTGAATTTCAAAGGACTATTTATTAAGTGTATAACTTATACTGAATTTATCTTATATGAAGTTGGTAGTATCATTAGAAAAGCAAGCAATAATAGTAAAAAGAGTGGCAACAATGCTAGATGTGGTATTTGAGAAAGAGCTATATACCACATGTTCCACTATAGCTCACATAGCATGTTTTAATAACCCTTCCAGAAGAAGGCATGGTATGTAACAAATTATTCCTCAATAAGTGATTTGAGTAACTTGAGGTATCATTCATATGGCTTTGACAGCATTTGTCCATTTCACTGAGTATTCACTAAAACTGAGAGATGAGTTTCTTTGGCAGGCAAAGAATACTGTGATATGAAGATGTGGATAGGAATACATGCTTGTAAGACAAAGCACTGCTAGCATAGTTACATTTGTTGAGTGTATATGAGAATTGAAGAAGAGGTCATATATATCAAAGACATACTCAAGAGCAAAAATACTAAACCTACATATTTTCTGTGTTGAACTTTCTTATTAAAAAGTAGCATATGCTTACTGTACGTCATATAAATATAATTATTGGAAGCAAAGATTCCTGCATTCATGCAGATTATCCTCTTAAATAGTATACCATAAAAACAAGATTGTGTCTACACATGTACAAACAGAGTCATGTAAATGACTCTGATGGATTGCACTGATGCAGCTATGTTACCTCAACAACAATAGAAGGAAGAGTCTTGGGGAAAATAGAGTGTTAAAATTCTTTGCTAGAACATGACAAGGAGTAGACCCTGGGAAACATCACAATAAAGATTAAAGGATGTTCTCAAGGTAAGAAGTGGAACTGAAAGAAAGCCTAGCAGCAGAGGAAACAATATGTGAACTGACACAGGATGAGCTTTAGATAAAGAAGTATACTGGTTCTTTTGAGCCTTAGACGACTCGGTAGGTAACTGTGATCTATTTACTTATTTATCTTACTATTGTTTTAGGGGAGAGAAGTTCTTGAAAGTCTTTAATTCTGTAGAAAGATAGATTAAAAATAGAACAGTGGGGGGAGTGAGGAAGGTTCAGGCCCTAGGGCTAGAGTCATATATCATGGTGGCACTACTGATTCCGATTAAGTGAAGACAAGATATGGTTATTCAGAAACAGTAGCTATGAGGCTGTCTATCCCTTTGATAATGCACATAATCTTCTCAGATTAGAATTTTTGCTTTGATAACATCTGTTCCACTCATAAACAGATTTCTAGGTTGTTTGTTCAGTTTGTCAACTGATATATACTGACCACTCAGTATGTAGTAGGCATGATTCTTGAAATTTGTAATAAAAAAGAAAACAGAAAACTTCCCTTGGAGTGCCTACAACCCTGCATAGCATAGAGGGCTAAAAGGGTACAGAAAAGATTAAGAAATATCTTATAAAACAATCACCAGGTGTGTAACAGTTTAGAAAATAATAAAAATATAACCAGAATTATAATTAGCAGTAAAGAAGAGGGGAGTATAACAACATTTTTAAGACACCAAGTAGGCCTTTATAGGAGTGGTACCTGAGTACATGATATGTGATGCTGTCTCTCAGACACTGGCAAGAGTAAGTTACCTAAACTTCAGAAAAGCATTTTGGAAATATTCCATGAAAGCTAGAAATTTCAGCGTTGTAACTCAGAACTATAAATGTGATATGGGGAATCAATGCAAAAGAAGTTGCTAGCATTTTAAGAGGGGGAGGGAGTCAGAAATGGGGCTAAAACAGCAGATTATTAGAAAGTCAAATTGGAAGACTCAAGAGAAGTCTAAGCACAGGAACCTAAATTTCAGTGATATAATAGCTAAATAGATATATTTCAAAAGGATAATTGTATATGGTGTTGGATGCAGTACATGCTTGACAGAAGAAATACCTTGGGCAGGAAGACTATAAACCTACTTACACGGGCTTAATATAAATCTGAACAAGCTGAGGAAGATTTGTCTGCCAAATTTTTCTTATTTGCAAATGAATGAAATAATTTATTTCACAGATGACTCCAAATAATTATGTAAATTATGCAGTAGAGCAGAATGAATTTCCATTACTAAGTTAAAGGTAATAAAGTAATAAGAACCTGAAAAATCTTTTTGTTGTTATGTTTAAAACTGTACAAAAGCATTATAATGTTATTTAATATGTAACTAACTGAATTACTAGATGTCTTATTTACTCTTCTATTTCTGTGAAGAGACACTATAACCAAAACAACTTTTAAAAGAGGACATTTAATTGGGGGCTAGCTTACACTTTCAGAGCATTAGTCCATGGCCATCATAATGGAAATCATGGCAGCAGGGAGGCAAGCAGAGCACTAAAGCAGTAGGTGAAAGATTGTATCTGATCCACAGTGGTAGTGAGTGTTATCTCTGACTCCTTTGTCTGCTCTTGACTTTTTTATTTAAAATGTTTCAATGTATTATTTTTCTTTTTACAAAATAGATTTTGTTCATTATATATACATATATTGTTGACAATGGATTCTTTTCTTACGCAATGCATCTCAACCAAGGTTTCCCCACACTCCTCCTAGCTTCCCACCTCCACTCTTCCTAAGATCCATTACCCCCCCCATTTCATCTTCAGAAATGAGTATGCCTCTAAGAGATAACAGCTAAGCAGGACTAAGCATTTACAGACAAAAAAAAAACCCTCTTATCTAGGTTCCCACTTCTTTTATTGGGTTCCCTGATCTCCAAGGGTAAGGAATCAATGAGAACTCTAAATTAGAATCCCACCACATAATGTCTGGCTGCAATTTTCTGTATGTGCTCCCATCTGCTGCTAGAGGAAGCCTCCCTAATGATGACCTGACAAGGCTCCAATCTATAAGTATAGCACAATAAGCTTTGCATCCCTACAAAAAGGGCCAGTTTAGACTGTGGAACTGAACGTGAAACCTCCACTAAGTTTCCAATGAACTAGGTTTCCATGTTTATTCATAAATGCCTTTCAGTTCAATCTCTTTCTCCCCATAACCTCTAACTCCATCCCCCCCCACCTAATCCGTCCTGCTTCCTTCCCCAATTTCCCCCAGTACACCTGTAGACTATTCTATTTCCCGTTTCTAGGGAAATTCACCCCTATAGCTCTGCCCTTTACATAATCTCTCTGGGTGCCTGGGCTGTAGCTTGATTTTCATTTACTTAATGGCTAATATCCACTTATAAGTGTATACATACCATATTTGTCTGTGTCTGGGTTACCTCAGTTGGGCAACAGTGAGAATTGGGTCTGACTCCAGGGCAACAGAGAGTGAAGAAGGTCGGAGGGGAGAATACCTGGTCTTTAGGCAGACATGGCCTGTGATTGAGCTTAATTTAACTTTCACAAATACCACCTTGATAGAAACTGATAATAAAAGAGCATGAACCATTGTTCTGTATTCCTGCTTGTTTGTATTTTTACATGTTTGCATACTTTACTTATACAAATACATTCATTGAGACTGTTTGCATCCAAGTATATCACTGCTTGTATATTCCTAATATTTCAGACTTTTTTGTAACAATTTTCTTTCCATTTTTATGTATATAAATATTTGCTCTAACTTCAATATCTTATATAATTTTAAAATGAGTAACTATTATAAATATCTGTAACCCTGTGTGTACTTTTGTTCTTTATGTTGTAGTGTTATAGGAATGTAACATTTCTAATATCACTAAGAGTTAATTATGTGACTGACATACAGTAAATTTGGTTATGGCATATACTATAAGAAGTGCAGATAGTACTAACTAGATGATCAGTTGGAATAGATTTAAAATTGTGCCTGTTCATTTATGAAATCCCTGTATTTACTCTGGTTAGAAGTCTACCATCCAATAAAATAGGACACAACAGCAACTTCCATTGCAAATTTGCCTTAATCATCAAAGCATGTCAGTTTTCTGAGGTTTATAGCACTTACTCCCATGACTCTTGGAACTCCATTAGCTATGGTTTTAATGATCCAATATACTATTAACTCTTTAATTAATGTTCTATATGCCAAATATTGTAAATGACTCATAACATTATTAATAATCTTTATAGTCCTGGTGATATATTAAAGTGCTAAAATTACCCTGAACTTAACAGCAATTATGGGTTCAATGAGCAAATGGACAACTACAACTTTAAGGTTTTAATCAATTGAAAGTCCTTTAAGTTTTCATCAACAAACATTGCATCTCACTTATTTTTAATCTCGTACTATATTCAACATAAGAAGCTTGACTAGTTTTCATATTTAGGTCAGTGAGTGGAGACTGACAAGCATTCATGTACGTTGCAGGGTTACAGCCTTCACCTTTTTGCAATATGTTTATATGGCATATATATGTCATAATTACATGATAGTGAAAGATACTTTTTAATTATCCTATTGGTAGTGGATTATGATAGGTGTTGCAAAGGATAGGTGTCCTTTGATGAATGGAAACGGGGTTGTCTCTATCATCCCCAAAGTGGAACAGTTGAGAAAGTAATAAACAATGGTGTAATGGCTCATGGAACTCTTATAATTGCTTGATTAATTTGGCCAGTACTTTGTATGGAGCCATAAAAATTCTCAAATTGTATAATTTTAGAATGCTCTTCCTTCTCATTGATGCATTTGTTTTTACTAACATGATCATGGTCATATATGCACCAAATTTAAGTCTTGATATGAAGGGAAAGTATCATTAATGTAGCTTGGAATCTAAATAATTAAATATTAGTAACATATGAATCAAGAATACAGAAGTACATAAGACTCTTCCAGTGAACCTGGCATATGCTGTTTCAATTACACTGACAGAGATTACACAAATCACATAAATGGACAAATACATATTCATAGTGATTCCAACTGTTCATCTAATTGATACTATCTCTACCCTTTGGAATATATGCCATAACTAAAATATTATGTGTCAATAATATGTTTAACCAAGAATGGATAATAAAATGTAACATTTCTATAATACCACCACATAAAGAACAAAATTATAGTAATAGATACAAAGAGATCTTGTGATAGGTACTCCTGTTAATGTGATGTTTAAATTTTGTGTTAGAATAGATATTTATGTACACCAAGAAAATAGATGTAAAATTGTTACTAAAAGACCTAAAATGTTTGGAATACACAAGGAGTGAAAATATTTGTCTGCAAAGGGATCTCAGTGGATATAATCGTGTAAGCATACATCTCCCACATGTAAAGTTTACATACAGAGTAGAATACAAAGCAGTAGTTTATGGCATTTCATTATCATTTCCTATTAGTGTGATATTGATGAAAGTGAAAATGTGTATTACTTAAGGCTCTTTGAAAATTTCAGAGCTAAAGAGATTTTAAAATCCCTGAAATGTAATGGCAGCCTAGGCATTATGAACAATATTTTTGCTCATACAACAACATTGGCAATCTGTTGTTCTGAATCACAGCCTATTGTTCTGTAGTCTGCATTATTTGTGACCTTTTCAAAGTGTGATAATGTTATATCTGATGAAATAAATAAGGATAACACCAACAGACATGCTAATGAAGAAAGGGGAAATGTGAGGGACTGACTGCACTCATAGTTAGAAACCTCCAGAAAATAAGGAATACTGAGGGTGAAAGAGCTAGTCTTACTCTGAGAAGAACTGCCAATTGATTTTCCAATAAAAAGTGGTCAGCCATCAGGAAAGTCACAGACAAATGGATGGAAGGAAAAAAAAGGGGAGGGAAATGGAGAGGGACCTGGAACTGACTTGTGAAGCAACCTTGTTTCTAATTTAAATTTAAAAATAAATAAATAAATAAATAAATAAATTGACAAAGGTCCAAAAAAAGGTTAAATTTAAAATAAAGCTTTTTATTTTAAAATTTCTACACCTCTACTAATTTTGCATCAAAAATTTTATCTCCAGTTCACATAAAAAAGATTCCTTTCTAAGATTTTTTTTCTTCTTGCTGTTGTTCCTGGCAGTTTTTAAAGACAAAGAGGAGATATTTTGAAGCTATGCATGATCTTGGTTTTTCATATTAACTTGAGTTTCATTGCTACTGTAAGAAAAGTTAGTTGATTCCTCTATTAGCCTTTTAATTTCAAAAAGCTTCTTTTTATCTAAAGGGCTTAGGAAAAGCACAGTCATTGGTTTATGAATTTCTTTTTTGTAATATATATTCCACTTATCTAAAACCTTTGTTATTTGTTCTATAATTTCTATTTTTGCATAATTCTGTCTGGTAGTTTGCTACTTGAAAAGAGTTGATATGGTCAAGTATACTCATAATAAATCCATAATAAACCACATGTTTACTCTTTTTCATGATTAGCAAATGTAATCTAGAAAGAGAAAATTAATTTAGTTGTGGAGTGGTTTTGTTATGTGTACCTCTTTGCTCTACTAAATTTATAGAGAAACATGACAAGCATTTTTTTCATTCTTCACCAAGGCTTGACCCTGACATCGCCAGAAGGAAACTGAATCATTTTCAAGTTCATTTTACTTAGACTTATACAGAAGCAAAGACAGCTAAAACAGCAAGCTCCATAGCACAGTCTCTACTCTTAGGTTGTACCATTATTCAGAGACATGTTGGGCAACCTGCATCTCTTTATTTTACTTAAAGATCAAAATATTTCTACACTTAGATTTTATTTCAACTAGAGCTACATAATGAGTTGGAAAAATATTTATAAATTACTTTTAACCCAACTGTGTTTTTCTTTTCCGTTAAAACCCAAATCCAAAACTGGCTTTTGTTCAGTGGACCTTCACCTGGAGGTGTACCAACACTCTATGACATTAATCTGCTAAATGCATTTTAATTGCAATGCTCTTCCAAGGTGCATAATGTGCTCTGTGAAAGAATCTCCCACACAAATTAAACATCTGCAATGATGAAGATTTATTCCAGAATTTATGTGCCATATACAATATTACTTTCCAATCCTTGAAAACTTTACATTTTAACATAGACTATACCCCTTTTTTTGGTAAGAAGGTACTGTCATAACCTCAATAATACATATAAAATAAATAACAGAGAAGTAGAAACAGCCTTTTCATGAAATATTGCTTTAGGCCTTTGTTGGTTACTGACATCAAATAACTATGAAAATAAGGATGACTACTCTTAGAAGAAACCTATAAGATGAAAAATATCAAATGATACTAGACTTTAAGTCAGGACTTTAATGCTCAGTTTTTCTCTAATTCTGATTATCAGACTTTAGTGGCTTTAACTTGAAGCATACATAAACATATGTGTCTCTCCACACTCAGACCAGTTTCTTTTTAGAATTTCTTTGGGATTTTGTATGCATGTATGTCCATGTGAAGGTGTCAGATCTTGGAGTTAAAGACTATTGTTGGCTGCTGTGTGGGGTATTGGGGATTGAATCTGGGTCCTCTGAAAGATGTCCTCAGACCAATTCTTTTTTTTTTCAATTTTTTTATTTTAATTTAAAATAGCTTGTTTTACATGTCAATCCCAATTTCCTCTTCCTCCCCTCCTCCTGCACTCCCCATCCCCCCAGCCTCCCATCCTATTGCCAATTCCTTCCACATAGGGGATACCTAGAGTCTGTCATTTCACTCAGGGTAAGGTCCAGGCACTCCCCTAAGAATCCAGGCTGAGAGAGCATCCCTCTTTGTGCTATGGGCACACGATGACTGTTTGTATTCCAGGGATAGACACTGATCCACTGCTCAGGGCCCCATAGGTTGCCCAGGCCTTCTCACTGACACTCACATTTGGGTTTCCAGATCAGTCCCATGCTGGCCTCCCCGCTGTCGGTCTGGGGTCCAAGAGCTCTCCCCTGTTCAGATCAGCTGTCTCTGCTGGGTCTGCCAGCCCATTCTTTGCCAATTTGCTCATCACTCCTCTCTCTCTGTCACTGGGTTCCTTGGGTTCAGTTCAGTGCTTAATTGTGTGTGTTTGCCTCTGCTTCCATCAGTCACTGGATGAAGGCTCCCGGATGGTTATATACATCAAATTCATTATCAGGAATGGTCATTCGAGGTGGTCTCTCCACTATTGCTTAGCTTGCCAATTGGTGTCATCCCTTTAGATCACTAGAGGTCACTCTGGTGCCTGATCTGTCTTCTAACCTATGATTTCCTCTTCCCCCTATTCTATCCCCACCCACTCAAACTTCCTGTTCCCCCGTGACCTACTCTCTCTTCCTCTTCTCCCCCTCTCTTCTTCCCAGCTCCCATTCCCCCCACCCAATTCTTAATGACTTCATTTTATTTAACGTCCCTGAACATTTGTATTGTAGGCTCTAGAACTTCAAAAAGGAATTTGAAAAAAAGATGGTTGCATCAGGTTTAAATTATTGTTGTACAAATAACTTTTCTGACTCAGGATAAAAGCTAAAATACTATGTAAAACTATAATAAATTAGCTATAATTAAAACTCCGTAAGTATGGAAAAGATTATTAAACCTTACCTGTTGGGGTAAGATTGTTCTAATTACTTATTAAATGAATGTTATCTGATCTGAATATGCGTTTTCCAGACGAGACATAAAGAACTTCACTTTTTACCCACTTCCTGCAGTACTGTGATATAGAATACCTGATTTTCTATGATTCTCAAGGAAAAACACCAATCATTATTAAATATTAAAATAAAAACTGAACTGTAAGTAAACTGAATCTTATTGTATGACTTGTCCTTGAATGTTGTCTTCTCAGGTCTGACTGTTGATCACTTCGGTGAACGCATCTACTGGGCTGACTTTGAGCTCTCCATTATTGGCAGTGTCTTGTATGATGGTTCCAGTCCAGTGGTCTCTGTCAGCAGCAAGCAAGGTCTGAAGAGTCCCTTTTGTTATTGAGAATATTAGTCCATGACACTGTAGTATGGACATTCTGCAACATAGATTTCATCTAATTCTTTCGAATTGCAGTGTTTACATTGACTAAAATGTTCTACCCCACTGGTATATTGAAGGGGTCGGGGCAGAGGGCTCCCTCAACTTGGATATATATGAGTAGTTGCTGTCCATGTTCAGAAATTGTTTCATTCCATAAATTATGTATAGTGAGTTCCAGCCAACATCAATTCTTTTTTCAAAATTGTGATGATGGGCAACAGGAACCATTTACTATGAGTCCTTCATCATGAGCATAGTTATTAGGCCAATGAAAATTGAGTTAGCAACCAGTGCCGCTCCCACCAGCAGTGCAGGATCTTCTGTTCTCCACAGCTGTGTGCATCTTCCTCTCTGATTCTCTACCCACCTATCACCTTGTTTTCTCTTTTTCTGGTTCCCTCTGCCTAACACATTCTTTTCCTGACTCTTAGTATTGTTTTCCTCTGTTCTTTCATTTCCCCCTCTGTCCATCATTTACTACCAGTGCAAAGCAAACTGAAAATGGTACAATATTTGTTACTGTGTTCAATAAATATAACCTTGCTTCACAAGGTTTTTATAATAAAAAATGAAGAAGATAAAAAATAATGGGATTGAAATTCGGTGGTGTTTTATTACTGTTGTCATTGATTATTTTGTCTGTTGGCTCAGTTTCCACTCTTATGTATTTACAAAATATTTCCTTACTTCTACATTAGCCTAATAAAGTGTTGCAAAAGAAAAATAGAACTAGGGAAACCTATGAGTTTTTAAGGTATATTCATTTTTATTTTATGTATATGAATGTTTTGTCTCTACCTGCCTGGGTACACCATGTCCCTGTCTGATACCAACTGATGTCATATGAGGGGAGTCAGATCTCCTGAAAGTGGAATGACAGATGTTTGTGAGTCACCAGGTGTGCTAGGAATTGAACTCAGGTGCTCTTCAGGAGCAACAAAGTGCACTTAACTGCTGATTCAGCTTTCCAACCCCTCTTCATCCCTTTTCTAAAGGAAGGCAGCAATATCTTTCTGTTGTTGTTTGGTAGTGCCTCATCCCATAGCTCATGCTGGCTCTAACCTCTTGTTTCTATTTGTTTCAGTCTGCTGAGTTCTGACATTAAAGATTTATGCCACAGTAACAATTTGTATTATTTCAAATTGTATTGTAATTACATGAAAATCCACCAATTCAGATGATATAATTCAACTAATAATTTAATCCATAAAAATTTTCTGAAAAGCGGGCTTTTTGCTACAGATGAGGCTTGATTTTCTTATTGTCAATATCATAGTAGAGATAATTATATAGCATATACTAACCTCACACAATTTAAAGTAGCTGCAAAGGGGTGATGGTTATGTTTGTTCAATAGGATGTGGATGGCATGTTTATCCCCTTAGAGCAAAAATAAAAATGATGATTTTAATTTTTAAGTTGACAAAAAACAGTACTTGGATTTTAGATATTTATGCTAATTTTAAAGTTTGAGTTCATATACAGCCTGTGTTAGCAAATATTAATTGTATAATACAACTGCTTCTTCAAGTCATGATTGTCTAAGACACTTTGATGCTACTCTCAGTGGCATTAGCTCCTCTCTTTTGAACATTCCAGGTTTGCTGCATCCTCACAGAATTGATGTCTTTGAAGATTATATATATGGAGCAGGACCTAAAAATGGTGTATTTAGAGTACACAAATTTGGTCATGGTTCAGTAGAGGTCCTAGCTTTAGACGTTGACAAAACAAAGAGTGTTTTAATATCACATCGTTATAAACAACTAAATTGTAAGTAAAATATAAAATAAATTCCCTTATATATTTTAAAATACTATATTTGTAACTATGGTAAGTATGTTTATATTTCCAGTATGCTATCTAAATTTGTCTTGGTGTCTCCAGACATTTCAAATCAACAAATAGATACTTGCCATAAGAAATAAGAATAATCTGCTACATTTTCTTAAAGTTAAGGTTACCTATTTAAAAAACCTTGTAAATATATAGGTCTATCATTGAGTTATGAATACTCATCAATTGCCATTTCTCATTGCTGTTTTAATAACCATTGATTACCATAGTATTACCACTTTAGCCTCAAGAATATTCATAGAGATCTCTTCTCAAGACATCTATCTTCTCTGATATGTTGTTTATGATTTATTATAAACATATATTTCATTAAATAAATCATTGTATATTTTATGTTAAAACTATGTTGCAAGCTCATACAAGGACAAAGTAAAAATATGATTGAAATTCAAACTTAAGTTGTGTTTATTAAATTGTTCTTACTCTTTTATAGTCACTTTTAGTTAAGACAGTGTTTTTCAGTGTAGTCCTTGCTATCTTGGAACTCACTTTGTAGACCAGGATATACTCAAACTCAGAGATTGGCCTATGTCTGCCTACCAAGAGTTGATATTAAAGTTATGTGCCACAATGCCTAGATTTATAGTCAGTCTTTATTGCAAGTCAAAATACATTTCATCTTGAGTTTTGCATTTATGTTGCAAGGCAACTATGTGTATACATAATGGTGTGGACACATTCTAGCAGGACGTAAATTCCTGAGATACTTCTTTATGTGCTGCTGCATATACTAAATAGCACATATGCTGTGGCTATAGTCAACACAAGGACACTTCATCCTACCTTACACTTCTACCTAATTCATAATCACAACTGAATACTGCTAGATCCATAAAGTTAATTAATTCCTATCATAACCCAGGTAGGATGTGAGCAGTAGATTTTAGCAGAAAGGTTCCTTGAACTGGCTAGAATCCAGAAAAGTCCATGAATCGCCTCTGACTATAAAAAATGCTCCTTAGATAAAACATTAGATAAGTTTTGTGCCTAGTCTCCCACACAGAAAGCAGTGAAGAATTTTAACATGTTTCCAATCATACCTCATTTTTATATTTTGAATGTACCAAAGCATGTAATTCTGAGACTATGTGAATACCACAGATAAATTGTTTCTGTCAAAACTGTATGGTAAAGTTATAAAATAAGGTTTAGAACTCCAAACACTTAAGTTATGTTACTTTTTTGTGTGCATGGAGGTCTATCAGAAATTTAATATAGTGAGAATTCAGCAAAGTGTTCAGCAAGATTACTTGTCTTCTAAATTGATTTAGACTATCCACCTAAATTTGAGTCCTGAATATTCTAAAAAGTGCAGTCAACAGATCATCATTCATAATGAGCCAGTAGATAAAATAATCATCAAAGATAACTGTATATGAACTAAATCAGAAAGGATGCTGGGTTGCTTTCAATTCAAAAGTTAACTTTATGGTAAAGTAATCCTGAACTATTGATATATGTATATATGAACAATCTTATCCTTTTAAGGATAGGCACATTTCTTATCAAGGAAGGTATTGTATAGTGATTTTTCATTACTTATAAAATAGAATGTAAACATGAAAATGTGTGGCCTCAGTAAAAATGGCTTTGATTTCATTTTCACATTGGTAATTCATCATTTTAGCTTCCTGGATTTTATGCCTTTGAAACTTTTTTCAACTTTTTCCCCTCACATCTGATTTTGTTTCTTCATTTTGTTTCCATCAGTACCAAATCCTTGCTTGGATTTGTCATGTGATTTCCTCTGCTTGCTGAATCCTTCTGGGGCCACTTGTGCCTGCCCAGAAGGAAAATACATGATGAATGGAACTTGCAATGATGACAGCCTATTAGGTAGGTATTCTCTGTTATCATATAACAGTCAGTTTATTTTATAAACAGTGGAGACAAATTTATATGAGTTTTGGAAGTAAGCAGTATTACTTTCTCCATCAATTCATCTACCTTAATGCTAGTGACTCTTAAATGCTTATAAAAGCAGTCCTCTTGACAGAAGGCTCTCTACCTTCCTGCCTTTGATAAGAGAAAAATGTACATCAAACATGTGCTTAATAGATCAAGAACTGAGAAGTCACTCTCAGAATCTAAACTTATAGATAATATTTGAGGATGAGTTTCCTCTATAGGTATAAATTCCAGCCCTAAATTAGTTCTTTCATTGTATTTATTTTTGATACCTCTGACTACTTCAAGTATGTAGAACACTAATTAAGAAAACACAGGCTAATTTAGAAATTACCTTAATCTCTCCATTTAAAGTATTATTTATACTAATACTAAATACTATTAATACTGAGTATAATACTCATACCTATTTAAGCTTTTACCATCAAGGAATAACACTAATTTAGAAACTAAGGACTAATTTAGAAGTGAATCTGACAATATTTCTTCATGTATCTTGTATTTTTAAGTACTAATTTAGAATGAACAAACATTATTTCAGAAAGTAGTGTTTTCATAAGGTAAGATTCAAAACTAGACAGTATGATGAAAAATAAAGAAGAAAAACTTTTCTTCTGAATAGCCAGTAGGTAAAACTCAAACTTAGAGTATTAGTCATAATTGGAACAATTCTATTAAAAGAAAACTCCATTCTTAGCAAATTTCATGTCACAGACAAAACCAGCATGCTCCAAAGCACTTCTGGATCACAGCAAGCATTTTGGAATGTGAGATAAATTTAGGATGTCTTCCCAGCAGGATTTCTTACTTACTATGTTTTCCTCTGTTTGAATTCACTGCTCATCTCAGTAACATGCCTTCATCCTCATTTGTCCTCTCCATCCCCAGACAACTAGCTCCTTGTTTTCCACTGTGGGTTGTGGGTTGCATTCAGGTTAAAAACTTAACAAGAAATTGTTTCTAAGTCAATTGATAGATATATAATATATATCACATTTAAACGCTGAATTTGTAAACCTGAAGAAATTAAAAGATGGAATGATGAATGATGTACATCAATGAGTGTCACTGATCTGAGCAGCCATGGCTGCTGCTGCAGGGGTCTACTTCAAGTATTTTTAGGATTCAGATGAATATTATACTTGAGGATCACTTTGAAGTTCCTACATTATATGATTTTCAAATAGAATGAGAGACTTTGGATTTAGATTGAAGGTGAAGATGGAAGGAACTCTGAAATGACATGGAATTATGGTATATAGAGGAAACCCAGAAACATTCACACTGTCAGGAAGAAATGCAGAGAAATGCTGTGTGAGTTGCAAGTTTTCAGAGTTCCTGTGGATGATGCATGGTGTTTATATTTTCATGCTAGTTCCAGTTATGGAACACATTCTGTCATTGCCACCTGATGACCCTGTTACTTTGTTGTTTTCTCACCAGCTAGAGTACCTGTGATCTCAGCTGTGCTGGCAAAATTAAGTATTTTTGAATATCACTGCACTTTTTTTTCTGGCTAGGTCAATAAACTGCACTGTGTAGGAGTGTGTAGGGTATGCAACCATTCAGAAACTGAGTTTCTTAAAATGTCAACTACTCCTTTTAAGTGAAAATGCCTTATCTCTCTAGCCTCTCACCCACACATTAATAAACAGTGGCCCCAAAGGAACTTTCTGTGTTCCATTTCCACTTAATTATTCAAATTGGTCTCCCTCTCTATAAAAAAGAACAATGTGTTAGGACTATAAATAAGATCTCAGAGTAATTTTTTGGTGTAGATAATCCAGTTTACTTTTCCTAATGTCAATGTTTGGTATAGCCCAATTCTTCAGCCCTTCATATGTCAGTTACTTTCTCTATTGTCAAAAGATGAGAACAAAATATTTTTAATCTCAATATAAGCAACTGCAAATTCAAATATTACTCAGTCTTGGTAGGGCATTTACCTGTTCTTTTTATTAAATTTTTGCAGATTGGCATCTGAGTATTATTTAATTATTGATAAGTGAACCCTTATGTTTAAATACAGAACTATTGTTATAAGTTATGGATGACTATAATTCAACTTACATTTTGTCATCCTCCTCCTGTCCTGTTTTTAAATTGCTAGTTCCTAATAAATCCCTAATATTGGAATGTTCATTTCCTATCATGTACGGATTTTGGGTGTCTATATCTGTAGTTGGTAATTCATCTTCCTGAAGTGTTTTAAATATTTATCTCTAGTGTTTTTATTCAGAAACTTCTTTTAGTATTTTTTATTGATTATTTAGATATATTCTGGGAAGCTATTAAATGCACAAACACATTTACACTGCTTGTATTCAAAATATTCTTAATCTTCTCATAGTAGACACACTATAGAGAGTCTCAAGCAAAACTGCAATTGGGTACTTTAATATGCTCAGAAGGGAGCCACTCTTATTTTCCATCCCCTTCATCCATCACTGATTTCACTACACTGTTCCCTTATAATTCTCTCACTTTTGTTCATTATGCTTTGCTTTGCTTACCACATTCTCGTACTACCCAATCTAAATAATTGAAGAATATCATACCTGTCACCTGCTTTCAGTAAAACATCTGCAAGCATATTTATTCTCAATATTTTCAGGTTCCTCAAAGTATTTATATCAGCGTATAGGTCCAAAATTCAGTGGTCCTCTCATCCCATACTGTCTTCAAATATTTGATTCCTGTCATTCTTTCCCTCACACACAGGTCCTGTTAGACATTCATTCTTTTCCTAGCAGGCTCTGGATTTCACAAATAAACTACCATTAGAGATGTGGTACTCTCTGTGAATCTCATAGGCAATCAAGAAATAATGTTTAAAAATAATATTATTCTAACACTTGACCAAACAAGTTATTCCATTGCTTGATAGATTCTCCAAACACATAGTGTAAATTCAAATCTCAGTGCTTAAACTCTTTTCTGTTCTAGACAGTGTAGATAGCTAGAATACATATAGAACATGTTACTGAATGGACGTGTATATTTAAAATTAATATTCATAGTTTTAAAATTTTAATGTTTTTAAATAATTTGATTCAATACCCTTAACATATTTGAATTTTTGTTTTAACGTAAGTTCGTTTTAACTAAAGAATCCAGTCAAAGTTTACATATATTATCTTATATGCATACTAAAGAAAGTAGAGTGGAAGGAATACAGAAAATCTACTGCCTAAACTAAGACATTCTAATATTTGAAGGTGGCAAAAGCATGCTGTTTTACCGGTGATGCTTACAAAACTGGTTGTATACTTTCAGAAAATGGAAGTAGATCCTTATCATTCATCTTGTACAAAAATATACTTGACGTCAATAAAACCATTTTAAATCAAAACCCAGAACACTGGAAGTGATTGGAGGAACATAGAGAATAATCTTCAAGATAATGGGGCAGACAAGCTGTATCTGAATATAACCCCCCAGCACAAGAACTAGACCCCACAATCAAATTAAGTTAAAAATGGTTTCCATAAGAAGAGAAACAAGCGCAGCAGACATCCAAAAGAACAGAATAAAAATCTATACCATTTATATGTAGCGTTCTAATATTCTAATATCTAAAATCTACAAAGGAGTATAAATATTAAATATTAAGAAAACAATTTTACAAACAACAAATGAGCTAAATGCAATGTAAAGATTGTTTTCAAAAGAAGAAAAACAAATTAAAGATTTGTGTTCCACAATCATGGTCACCAGGGACAGACAAATACTGCCTCATCTTAGAATGACTATCATTAAAAAAAAATCTGACAACAATTGTTCAAAAGGGTATTAGAAAACATGAATGTTTATTCACTGCTGATGGGGTTCAAACTAACACCAATATATTGGAAATCAGCTTAGAGGGTCTTCAAAATATCAATAGAATTATCATATGACGCCGAAGGGTCTGTGAGAACTGCCTCAGCCCCTACTCAGGGTCCTAAAGGGAAAATGCTTCTCCAGAGCAAATGAGGGGGTAAAGGAAGTCTACAGTAACTTAAATACAATCTGAGGGTCATGCTCATACACTTTTTGGGTTTTTCAACACAGGGTTTCCCTGTGGCTTTGGAGACTGTCTTGGAACTAGTTCTTGTAGACCAGGCTGGTCTCTAACTCACAGAGATCCATCTGCCTCTGCTTCCCAAGTGCTGGGATTAAAGGCATACATCACCACCACCTGGCTTACATATACTTTCAATCAGCAATTCCCTAGCTCTAGCCAGGTGGAAGACAGAATTTTTCAGGGTCAAAGAAACAGATAAAAAGATTTACACAATGCAGTAACTAACTGTCAGCCTTTCTCTATGGCTCAAGGTGGGTGTGATTAAGCCTCCAAGAACCTCTAAAGGAAGAACGGGGTTGAATTAAGGGAAAGAGAGAGAGAGACTAAGTCATTAAGGAAATCTAAGAGGGGAATACATATGGTTTTGCTTATTCTTAAATGTGACTGGATGAATAAGCTAAAGGGTATTGTGAGGTTAACTTGGGACAGCACTTCCCCATCTGCTGGAAGAGTCAATTTGGAGCAATTTTTGTTTTTTATCTCTCTGAGACCTATGGCTCAACAACTTCAGACATGTCATAATTCTTGTCTTTGGATGTCTGCAAATGTCTCTGTTGAGGTCTCTTTTCCAAGACACCAATACTGATCATCTGTCTGCCAAGGAAGATAACTGCAACAGGGCAGACTTGTAAGTTTATACAAAGACCTGTTTAAGAGAGTAACAAACCACCTTGACCAAGGCAACATATAAAACACAGCATTTAATTGGGTTTTCAGTTCCAGAGGCTAAGAATCCATGATGGCTGAATGAAGGTGTGTTGGCAGGATCAGCTGAGAGATCGCCTCTCAAACCTTAAGCAAGGAGGTAGAGAGGGCTAGCTCAAAATGATGTATTCTAAAACCTTAAAATTGCTATATGGAGAGATACCTTACCCAGCCTAGACACAGAAGTATGGGTTGATGAGGTGCATGCCTCAATGAGATGACGGAACCAACTTAGTAGACTTTCTAGGAGAAGCCTTATCCTCTCCGAGGAGCAGATAGGAGGAGGGGAGGAGTTGGGAAAGCAGTAGGAAAAGAGTGAGGGGGAACTGGGATTGGAATGTAAAAAAATAAATTAGTAAAATGACTACAAAAAACAAAACCCCTGCTCATGGTGACATATCCCCTCTAGCAAAGCCATACATCCTCATTCTTCCCTTACTGGGAACCAACTATAATGTCTCATCCCAAGTAAGGTGATCCAAATTCAGAAAGAAAAAAAATCTTCCTTTTCTCTCTAATATGTTGATCCTAGCTTACAACATAAAAATGCATATGTGTAAACAAAGGTGGGAATAAAATCCAAAAATTAAAAAAGGAAACAAGAGAGAGTAATAACAGGTGATGATGAAGGATATGGGTAGGAAAAAGAATGCATGAATAATTAACGACCTAAAGCTGAAGTTTTTCTAGTTTCCAAGGTGCGTAAATGAATTCAACTTGATTTGTATTGAAGTAGTAATAACCATGTTTTGTTTTTCTGAGGATCCCAGCATGCATAATTCCTCAGAGACAGTGGCTGCAACATGGTCTTTTCTTTTTATTCCATGGAATATCAGTGCACTAGAAAGCACTGGTGTCACATTGACGCACTTAGGAAAATGACCTTCTAAAATCAGTTCTGGGGCAAGATGTTCTGCACCCTCGGCTTTTTAACTCTATTTAAAATTATATAAAATATTCTGTTACAATGTTATTTAATGTATGAAGCATGTTGCCATGCATAAGGCATAGCACTAAAAATATATTCATTATAAAATATATTACATGTGAGAACTTTTGGTTACTAATAACAAATGTAAATAACGATAACATTTAAAGAATAAAATATGAGTTAAATATCTGCTGTTAGCTGTTGTGAATTTTTTCACCTCCCAAATTACGTATATTTTATGAAAAAATAAATAAATTCTAGCATTCAAATATATGTTTCTATTTGCATTATTTGAGGCATCCCTGAACAACATGCTAGTCTGTATATTTCTTCTTATACATAGATGACTCTTGCAAACTGACTTGTGAAAATGGAGGAAGGTGCATCTTAAATGAGAAGGGTGATCTGAGGTGTCACTGCTGGCCCAGTTACTCGGGAGGACGGTGTGAAGTAAACCACTGCAGCAACTACTGTCAGAATGGAGGGACCTGCATACCATCCACTCTGGGTAAATATCTGATTCATCTAGTAAGTGCAAATTACTTGTATTTTCTTAATATGTTAAACATGTGAGTTACATAAAGCCAGATAATCTTGATGTAGCATAAATCATCATGAATTAAATTTAAAACAAGTTCAACAAAATAAAAGGGACATATTTATTGTATTAAAGTTAATGTCACAGAATTAGTAATATTAATGGACACTAAAAACCATATTGCTTGAACAACACTCAGAATAACTAACATTACCAGTGCTTTTTAATTTTCACTTTAAGGTTACATAATTAAACACACACACACACATGCATTTAAAAATAGAATTTCATATACAATTTGAATACATATTTCATTTGAGTTAACGTTCTCCTTCCCTCTTTATTGCATCTTATCTCCTTGTGTCGTTTTCTCTTATTCAAAATGATATTTATGCAGGGTGAGAGATGTGTACCTAACTTGTTTCTTTTTCAAGTTGCTATCCAGTTTTGATGACACAATTTTTTGAGTTGGCTATATATATATATATATATATATATACATATATATATGTGTGCATGAGATGTTGATTTTTTTATAAAATTACTTTTTCATGGCTGTATTGATGTATTATGGGGTTTTGATTATTTTCCATTGATCTACAAAAATATTGTAATGCTTTTATAACTGTACTTGAGGTCAGATTCTCTCTCTGTGTGTGCATATTTATTAGTTGATATGTATTTGTTCATAGTGTACTCATGCATTTCTGTGGGTGTCATCATCTGTACTGTTCTCTCTCTTACTCATTGAAACATGATCAATTTAGCAATCAAAACTCACTGTTTTGGCTATACTAGCTGGCCCACAATCTTCCTTTCTCCACTTTCCCACTGCTGATTTTAAGGACACACACTGCATACCTTGCATTTATGTTATGGCTGAGGATCCAAATTTGAGTTCTCTTACTTGAACAGGAAGTAATGTATTTTTTAGACTTTGAACCCAGCTGCATACCATGTACTTTTCTTTCTTGGGAGGATTTTAATCACTAACTCGTTGCTCTTGCTTCTTATGTATCTGATTAGGTTGCTTATATATTGTTACATATTCTTGAATACATGTGTGTTTTCAAATTTGTTCATTTCTTTTAAATCATCAAATCTCTTTTAAAAGTATTGAATGCTAATCTTCTGGATTTTGTTGGAGTATGTTGTGACAGTTCCCCTTTGCCACTAATTTAATTTGGGTTCTTTTTGTCTTGCTCTTCAGTCTTCATCTTTTCAAAGAACCAAATTTTCATCTGATTAATCTTATTGGTTATACTTTTGTCTCTGCTTCTGTAAATTATTTCAACAATTTTATTACTTTTTCTATGTGGTACATTTAGGCTTTTAGATATTCTTGCTTTTCTAGAGATTTAAGGTGTACCATTAGGTTATTTATTTAATTTCTTTTTGATTTTTAAAAATTTTTCCAGACAGCATTTCTCTGTGTAGCTTTGTAGGACCTAGCTGACCTCAAACTCACAGAGATTTGCCTGCCACTGCCTCCCAAGAACTGGGGTTAAAGGCATATGCCACCACCACCCAGCTGTCTCTTTGATTTTTTAAATGCAATTTATATCTATTGAATATTCTTACAATAGCCTAGTCTTTGTCTTAGAAGCTCTAATTGCATGTGCTCTTAAGTTTACCCTAGTAACATACTAATTTGTCATTTATTTTTTCAGTGACTAACTTTTCACTCAAAAGTATACTGTTAAGTCTCTAAGTATTTGCCTATTTTCTAAGGTTAATATTTCTGGTAGTTTCCATTGAAATGTGATAACATTCTAAAAGTTATTTCATTTGTGGTTTTTTTTGTTTACCCATATATTAAACCTTGATTCCTGGTCAGTTTTAGAGAATGTTCTAAACATCCGTGAGAAGAATGTCTGTTCTAATTTTTAGGGTTGATTACTGTAGAAAATATTGATTATAGTTGATCTATGGCTTAGCTTAACTCTCAGGTTTCTTCAATGATTTTTAAATTGAAGGATCTATATATAGAAGAGAGTAGAATTTAAAACCACTCATCATTATTGTGCAGTATTTTCTTCCTTTGAGTGTTTGTTTTATGAAGTTGGTCCAGAGATTTAGTTCATAAATATTTACAATAATTATATCTTCTTGATAAATGTTCCTTTTCTTAGCATTCAGTGTTCTGCTTTGTTTCTCCTGATTAGCTGTAGTTTGAAGTATGAGAATCACTATATTAGCTTATTTGTAGTTTCTCTTTTTATACTTTGATTTTCATTCTGCTTTTGACAGTGTTGGGATATCTTTCCCAACTGTGTTTGCTTGTTGGAAAAAAACAGATAACTGTATAATGCACTTAAATTATTCCTGTTAGTATTTGCCTTTTAGTTAAAAATTTAGAGCCATCTGCCTTCAGTGTTATAAGTGAGAAGTATTTGTTACAGTTTACAGTTCTATTGTTTCATGTTCTATTTGGTTGGCTGATAGTTCTTTTCTTCTCCCACAAGTAACTTTAGATTTTAATTGGTTTACTATGTTCAACATCATTAGCTCCTTCCCTGTACTACATTTTTCCATTGTGTTCATGAACTATATGTTAACCATCAATTCTGTGGGCAATATTGTCCTTCTTTGTGTGTATTCAATACTTTCACAGAAATTCTGGATTAGTTATCATATTTCTTTTTGACTTGAAATAATCATACTTCTCTATCTCAATAGGTAAATTTTCTGGGTGTAATAACTTAGTTGACAACTGAAAGCAAGGCATTCACTACTGTATATGGACTTTTTAAAAAAATTTTGTATTCCTGGTAACAGACTCATGTTATTCTGACATTTCTGACTCTGTATGGAAGTTGGTATTTTTCCCTTACAATTTTTAATACCATTCTTTGCTTTGTGTTGTTGACATCTAGACAAGGATATGTCATGAAACGATTCTTCTCTGGACATGTCTATTTGGGTATGATGCCACATTTTGTGGTTTAATTCATTCTCTAGGTTTGGGAAGTTTTTCGATATATTTTCATTGAAAAGCTTTCCTTATGTAAAGATTTTATCTCAGTTTCTTCTTTTATACCTTGAATTCTTATGTTTGATCTCTTGAATACATTTCTGGCTTCTTAGAGATGTGCCACGTTCATTGTTTTTTCTTACATGTATAACACTGCTTCACACTTAGGTTTTATTTCTGGTATTTGCTCCTCAGCTTGGTCAAATCTTTTGAAGACAAAATAATGTTAGTTGCAAGTTTTTACAGTTTTCCTAAATTGTGTCTCACATGAAGTTTGTACATAGAAGCACTAAAATCATCTTTGTAGATACAATTGAAGTTGTTTGTCACCACTTGTTTTGAAGTTACTGAAAGTATAGTTCAGAAAGCAACAGTCATTTTGAGATTTGTCTTATTTCTTCCACTTAATGGTCTCCCCTGAAGTCCCACTTCCAGCCACGTGCTCAGATTCCCAGTCCTGCTCTTAGACCCTCTCATCGCTGCATACTCAATTTTTGTATGCAGCAATTGACTTGAGGACACTGTTGTTCTCTGCCACTGAAAAAATGCTACTTTTTAAGAGTTTAAAATATTTGTTTAGTTCCAAAGTGTGTATATTTTTCCACTATACAAATAATGTCCCTAAAAATAAACATCAATTGCTGTTTAAAGTTAGTTTTTCTTTAAATGGAAATAAACTACATGAGACCATTTCATTGCATGTACTTGGCAGTCTAAAATTTTAGCTGCTCTGTATGAATTGCAAAATATAGGACATTATAATTTTCAAATAAGAGAATATACTTAATATGTTATGATATCTGTTACTGTTATAAAATTATGCAATTGACTTGTTTGCAAAACTGTTTATTAGCATGTAAATGAACAAGGGACACATTTTTTACCTATAAGTATGATATTTAAAAAGGTTTGTGTTATAGATTGAAAAATCTGGTTATCTTCACACAAATGTTAATTTATAAAAAATTCTGGTGGTTAACTCATGGATGTATTCATTGTTAATTTACTTAAAATCATGCCCTTTATAAATTCCTCTGTAGACAGCATGTAACAAGGATTTTGGTCAGGCTTGATTACAATATAATAGTTTTATATAAGAATAGTAATCAAAGAGAGGAAATATCAGTAGTTAACCAAAGGAACACACTGAGACCTGTATTCATAAAGGGTAATATTCCAAAATCAAATATTTTAAAATTATTATAAATAAATTTATTATTATTTCATTTCTATGATCTGCTCATAAGGGTGATGAATTTAAGATAAAATTTGCCTTGGAAAGAACAATGGAAATTAGGACAGAGCATACTATTAGTCAATTATTCTTTCATATAAAAAGAGAATAGTCTATTAGGAGAAGTGGGCAATCTATGGGGCCTCTGGTAGTGGATCAGTATTCATCCCTAGTATACAAATGAGCATAGAGGGATACTCTCTCATAATAGACACATGGGAAGGGCCTAGGTCATGCTCCAAATGATGTGACAGACTTTGAAGATCCCCGATGAAAGGCCTCACCCTCCCTGCAGGGCAGAAAGGGAATGAGATAGGGGGTGAGTGGGGTCAGGGGAGGAGGAGAGGGAGAGGGAACTGGGGTTCACATGTAAAACAAGATTGTTTCTAATTTAAAATTTTAAAAAATTATGAAAAAAGAGAATAGTCTATGAAACTCTGTATCTACTATAGATATAAGACATTTATGGAATTTGCAGCTATATTAGTATTTAGTATTATTTTCAAAAATATATGTTCCATAAGGTAGAATCTTACTGCTTGTTTATTTCAACATTTTTAAAGCTCTGTTATTTAGATTTATAGCATCATATGAAAGTAAACCAGGGTTTTGACAGAATTGATTTAGCAGAGCAAGAGGTTTTGTGAATCTAGATAAATCCAAGCACTCCTAATACTGAACTTTGTGGATTTGCAGAGCTTAAAACTGGATAAAATGTAATAGAACTTGTCAATAAGTACCAATGTAGATGTAGATATTTAGCAGTGACAAGCAATTTGAATTGTGCTATTTAAATGAAAAGTACTCTAGAGACATGAATGCTGGAAGATGGATTCCTTTAATAGACAAATGAGAAAATCGGGGAGAACATCAATCAGGGGGAGGGGGTGATAGTAATTCAAGGGAAATGGTGTTAGGATATATAACATTAGGGTAATTGAAAAAGCCATGAGAAACATACAATCTTAGAAGCTTTAGTTTAATTGGACCCATTCTGCAATCAAACAAGTCTCCCCAAGAAGCCATATACTACTAAACAACAATCATAGTCCCTTCAAGGTTTTGGTTGAGGGATTCTTAGAAGACCTCAGTATGATACAGGCCATTGCAATTGCTCTTGGTTGCCTGTGAGATAGTATTCCCTGGGATACAAATATTTGTTTTTATTGCAAAGAAATCTATTGTTCAAGGTAAGAAAAGGTAGTATTTCTGAAAATAAATGATTTAGAATCTAAGTGTTGAAAGGATTTTCCTACCTGTGGACAACTTGGATGACTGCTCTTACTGTAAACATCCATAGCACACCAGAAAGTTCCAAAAACATGTTTTCCTTTTCTGAGTGGCTTTGGTGAGGGATTATCAACCACATGTTTGGACTCACTGCTTTTTTCATATCTCTGTTATTTGCTTCATTTATTATTTTAAACATCTCATTTAATATTCAAGGTTACATGTTTGATATAATTTACTCAGCTTTCACTTTTTCTGTTACCCTCTCCCATTGCTTTTCTCTCACAAGTTCTTGTCTTGTGTTCTCTGAGTCTGTGAACTGCTACCTGTATATACCTAGGTATGGTGCCATGCACAAAAATGAAGGTAGTCTGTGAAAGCTTGCATCACTGAAGAAAACTAACTTTCCCTCTCAAAGTAGGCATCAAGATACCAACAGATTCTCAGATGGGGCAGGACATCATAAACTCCTGTGACATCAATACTGGGAATTTGATTGATTTAACCTTGCATACATGTATATAAATCTTATACATGAGTTCATATGTGCAACTATACATTTATTTTTGGCAAATGTTGTGCCATTAGAAATACACACTCTCTCGTTCACTTAGTGCCTTTTTTATGATCATCTGAGTCTTGAGAGTAGGATTGTGTACCAATGTCCTGTTGAAAAGTGAATATTGCTCAGTCACTGCATGTTGATCAGTTATGGGCCTCCCTGTGAATCACCACCCACTGCAGAAAGAAGCTTCTCTGATTACAGTTTAGAGATGCACTACTCTATAGGAATAAAGAGAACTAAAGAAACAGCTTATTACTTTACCCATTTAGCAAATTTATAGTGCTTGGATTCTTTTATGCAGTACAGCATATGACCTAGCCAGCTACATGTTTTTGCCATTATTGGTACCAGACCTGGGTACCATTTTGTGTGGGGGTAGACTTTAAATCCAATAAGAAAGTGTAAGTTGTTCCCATAGTAATCATGCCACTATTCCCACATTTTTAGCAGTTGGCATATCTTGCCTGGTCAGTCATCATTTTTGTTTTTATGGTTCACAGTTGGGTAAAACTAGTGAAGACTCCTTACCAAGGATCATAGCATATAAAGTTCCTTCCTGCATTTTAACAGCTAGCCACTAGGAATTAAGCTTCAAAGTCATTACCAACTTGATTTCTCCTTATCAAATAGCTCAAATATATGGGGTCTACAGCAATAGGGCCTGGCCATCAGTTTTCAAGTAAACCCAAGTGCAATGTCTGTAGCCTATAATGTTTGCGGAAATGGTGTCTATGAGACAAAAAGTCTAGGAAATTAAGTTAAAATTTCACATCTTTAATGTTTGTATTGGATTTCTTATGATCACCTGAATGCTCTTATCTTTTGTGCTTTAACACTGCTGCTCCTAGGCTCTGTCTCATTTGCAAAGCTCTTAGCATGGGCTACTTTTATTTAATTCATGCCGAACTTCTAGTAAGAGGATGAAATAATTCCATTTCTAACATTCTCTTGTTTTCTGTAGCTGCCAGGTAGCAAGCTTATCAGTCTCTTCATTTAACACCTCCAATCTCTTTCTTTATCCTGTTCTTTATTTTCATTCACTAAACTGCCAGGTGAAATATTTTCTTTCTATATGCAGCAATTAATAGAAAAAGAAAAGTTTGTTACCACTGTAAGGCAGCCTCCTGCTATTATTCAGTAAATCATTTCTGGCAACAAAAATAATGAACTGACTCAGCTCTAATAATGCATAACCCTCATCCCACTTTTTCTGGAGTAGTGAAAAAATTCATCTACCACCACACAACATTTATGAATAATGTATTTTTAAATCAGTACTGTTCACCATAAAAATAAGTCTGATACTGTTTCTTTACACTGAATACTTCTAATGGGTTTTAAGATGCAGTATTCTTTCCAAGTTAAATCACTTAATATATTGTAGATGTTTAGTCATTCTTTAAGAAATACTAGTGGATTTTACTAAAAATGTTTCGCTCCTTACAAATATTTCTTTAAATATTGGCTATTTGCTTGAGAGTTTGTTCCTGGAGGCAACTTATTTTTACTCTTTCAACAACCACCTACCTCCTATAGCTTCTCTTTGGGAGGTGACCATGTGAGATTTCCTATTTGCAATGGAGTCCACTGATCTTGTCATCATACCGGTCTTGACCCAGCAGCATATTGTTGAGAGTTCATAGATGAATTTTCCCTGAAATTCTATACAAAATAAAGAAATAAAAATTATTAAAAATATGGTCTATCCTTTGATATACATTCTATGACAATATATAAAACAATTGTGTCATCATCGTATTTAAAACCTTAATAAGCCTCATCTAATGTGTTTCTTAGGGAATTTTATTTTGCCGTGAGACTACCAACAATGTAGGCTCTGATGGCACAGGCATTCTTTTATGCTGTCAGATGAGTGGCTGTGAGTCCTGGTTGAGCCCCGTCACTGAATCCCCTTGTTTCCATTTTTTTCTATGTGCTTACCATTACGTACTTACCATACATGCTTTCCTTCTCACTGTGACTTCCACAGCAGTTCTTCCTTAGTTACAAGGCAGGCACAGAGGTACACCTTCTTCATGTAACATGGAAGGCATAAAGGAATGTCTGTCATGGTAATGCATCACTTTCCAACAAAAGAATAAGGGAAATTTTCAAAAATCACCTAGGGAATGTTCGACTAAGTGCTATTCACATTAAACTACTGAATCATAAAATATTTAGTAGGCAGTGAGTAATCTATTTAACATGTATAAATATCAAGTTTAGAGAAATTATGTCCCAATGGGTGCATATGTACTAAACATTACTATGATTATTTGAGTTGAATAAAATACTTTGTTAATAGATGTAACCATTATACATGACATTTCTCTTTTAAACCCATTAAAATGTCTCCCTGAAGTACTTGTCTGCTGATACATTTTGCAAGTCAGCAGTGGGGGTGCATAGCTGGTGAATTATGATTATCTGAATTTTGTAACTAAAATCTGTGACACCATATACACGTTGAGAAAAACAATTAAAATATACATGCATGAGAAAAAAGCAATATACAAGTAAAGATATTCAGAAGACATCTATGATCTGACCCAACTGAATGACAGGTATGTTCATTTCATATTTCTGACTGAAATTGGATAACTATTGGTATAATTAAATCACAGAACAAATTGTAGGTATACCTTTTCCAGAAACCTGGTGTCCTAATTTTTAATCTACTGAGAGTTTCATCGAAGGATGACAACATGCTTTTATTTCTTTTGTTCCAATAGGAAGACCCACCTGTATCTGTGCCCTAGGATTTACTGGGCCCAACTGTGGCAAGACAGTGTGTGAAGATTCTTGTCACAATGGTGGGAGCTGTGTAGTGACTGCTGGCAACCAGCCTTATTGTCACTGCCACTCAGACTACACTGGAGACAGATGCCAATACTGTAAGTGAAAGTGCTTTCCCTCAGCTGGCCAGCAGTGTGCTTTGAAATTTATGTTCAGAACTGCCATGTTTCACATATTGGCTCTCCCTTTCTTCATTTTAGCCACTCTCCTTTTTTCAGGTTCATTTTCCTGTCAGTTAAACTCCAATAAATTATATATTGTCTCTATCATTTTTAAAAAGATTTTATCTCTTTTCTTTCCCTGGTTAAGTTCAACTTGCATTCTTCACTCCCTTTCTCCTTTCTTCTCTTGGCAACCTGTAGGGATCATTATCATTACCCATCCCCCAGCTCTCTTAAGTAGCACAAGGGAATGCAAGTAGAGAAAATCCAGAGGTGGTTCTGTTTGCCTCATCTTCCACTGGCTGAACAGAACCAGAATTCTTTCCTCCAACTCCCTAAGCATTTATCTCTCTAGCAAGGCCCCTCTGAAAAAAACATATCCAAAACTTCCAATGCTGGTATCTGTTACTCATAACCTCATTTCCCTGTTTTCACCTTCTCTTTTATGTGGCAGCAGAATTCTTTCAAAATATCTTTGGAGTCATATTCCTTTATCTCTATTTCTCCGTTGGCTTCGCTTCCATCACGTTTCTGTTTTTTCTTGTACTGTAGAAACAACTCTTAAGACTCAAGTTTATTGCTTTTTCTATGTCCAGTGGTCAAGTCTCGATTTCTGTTTTACATTTGCTTTCATGTATTTATTGATCCATTTTTCTAAAGACATATTTTTCACTCATCTTACTAGAGACTACTTTTGTCTTTTCCCATTTGTATTTTATATGTTGCTTCTTCACATATGAAGACTGCACAGATTTACCATTGTTTCTTTGCTTCCTGGGGGGGTAAAATATTTAATTCCAGTGTAAACACTTTTGAGACTGAAAGCACTATACTCATCTCTATTTCTTCTCTCTCCAAATATTAACAACGCCTGTACAGTTTCTCACAGTTTACAATAAACCCAATGCCTTTTCAAAATAATGTTTTCATGGCATCATTTTGCATTCTGAGTATATAGTATTTAAATGTTTTTATGTACAAATAAATTTTGGCAATCAGTGACTAGATAAAATTACTTATCTAAAGGGTTTGTATAGCAACTAAATGATAGCTCTACAACTATATCTCCAGATGAACCTTTACTCTAAATTTCAGATCCTATTTTCAATTCCCCTCCACAGCTAATCTTATTTCTCAGATAACCCGACACTTCTCACCTTGTATTCTCACACTATCTTTCTTTTATCCTTAACAAGGAACATTCTTTACTCTGTCCAAAATCTTTAAGTTTTGTTGACTCCTCATAGTTTTTCATATTCTGTCTTCACCTTTAAAAAGCATACCCACAATGTGAACCTTGCTCATTTTCCCAACCATGCAAGTTGCTGGCACCTGTTTGTACATTGTATAACTAAACTATATCCTTGCTTCCTCTCTTTGCCACTGATGTATGCTATCAAATGACGGCCAAATTTTTATTTTTATGCAAAGCAAGATTTCTTTCTATTTTAAACATTTCATTGAAACCTTTATATGTGCATGTACTCAGATAATTGTTTTTCTCATGTTCATTCTATTGATTCTCTTCATTCTACAGTATCCTAGGTATTATTATTGTAAATCATAATTTTAAAAGCACAGCACCAATGAATGCAGCATAAAGAGTCTTTCTGGTGGCACCCACATATACATTTAATCAGGCATCCATCCTTCAAGACTCAAATCGTTATGTTTATTTAATATTTATCAAAGCATGCCTCACATCTCTGGTAAATGAAGAAAGTGCAAACAACAGTACAGAGACAGCTTCCTGTACCAGTTTATTTGATGTGGCATTCATTATCCTGCCTCACATTCCATATTATCATAGTTATTTTCCAGTCTCTGATTTTTGAGTTTTTGTTTTGTTTTTGTCTTGTTTTTGGTTTTGTTTTTCGAGATATGGTTACTCTGTAGTATTGGAGCCTGTTCTGGAGCTCGTTCTATAGGTCGGACTGATCTCGAACTCACAGAGATCAGGCCAGCTTCTGCTTCCTCGGTGCTAGGATTAAAAGCCTGCTCCATCACTGCCCTTCTTTCTTTCTAAATGTTTATTTCTCCTCATATGAAAACAAGCTCTTCTTGACCACAAGGTGCTGAGTTTATTCTAGTAAGGCCACAGCCATGTCTTTCCTCTATAAAAAGGCAGCTTCCCTGGCAGTAAGACTATACCCACTGCTTGCTGGTTCCCTTTGCAAATCATTCACTTGTTCTTTAGTTTAAACTGACACTTACCTTTTATTTCAAGTCTCTGTTTCTATGTCTCCTGGCTTTGTTCATTCTGTTATTTTGTGTATTGTATATTCCTCAGATTTGAAATGATGCCTAGCAATTACAGGTGATGAATAAACAAGTAAATAGTAATTTCATAGATAACATATCTAAATGAAGTGGTCAAAAATTAATTAAAAGATAATCAACATATTATGTGAAAAATGTCTCTTCTATATGTGGATAATCCATAGTTATTATGTATATATTTTGTTTTAAAGTGTCTTATATATTCCAAGCTGGGCCCTAACTCACATATCTTCTCAAGAATGACCTTCAAGTTGTAACAGAATTTTAATCCTCCATGCTGACTTCAGACTGCTCAGCAGGCATGTCCCACCACACTCCCTTTGGATTCAATTTTTCCTTAACCTCTTGATTTATTAGCTTCTACCAATTGATGCTTTATGCTCTATCAGATTTTTTGTATTTATTTTTAAATCAAATAATCAGAATTCTTGATTCTCTTTGAATTTCTCTAAAATGTTATATAGCAGTCATTACAGAAATTTGCATTTTTCCGAAGAACAAATTCATTTAGCTTGCATCTTAATTGACAACTTAATAGAATCACAGTGTGTGGCAGCCTGCTGCTTTACCAGGCTTCTTTATGATTTTATCCTTACTATTAGCAGTCAAAGTGCTTCCCGCCTTTTACTGCAAAGCACTTATTTAAATTAACCAATTAATCCTTAGACAGAGGTTAAATAATTTGCCCAAGGTCCTGAAGCAGGCAGAATTAGACCCCAGGAGTTGTTGATCAAGATGTCAGCAAACATCCAGGAGAACACTGCTGCTCTTCTCAGGCTTTGCCATTAAAATGACAAATCCAGCATTGGAGGAAGTGTAATAAATTCAGAAACCATCAATTTGAGTCAGCAAAGTTCAGTGGACCCAGTGTTCTGTCAAAAGTATGTCTGGCATATACAACACTTCCCCCAGTAAATGAAGGAATGACAGAATGGCTCATTATGGCACCTAATTACAGGCTATTAGTGGGAGGTAAAACATCAGTTCTTAGTTGTGCTGATTTAAACCATCTCAAAACTTCAGTAACAAGGTAAATTCCTGAGGTCTGAATGCAAATTAGTTTTAGCAGTAATAATTTGGGGAAAAAGAAAGATATACTCTTTAAGTTATTTGCTTAAGAACAAATAAATAGGGATCAATTTTCATATGGGCATAAAGCCAGAATTCCTGCTATCAATCAAAGCAAATAAGCAGAGCACTATGCATTTAAATAGAGGTGTCATTTGTGAAGTCAACACTATGCGGGATTATTTTTAATTAAAGGACAGTAGCACTAGGGCAAAGCCTCCCGTTAAGCCAACTTACTCTCTTGACATTGGAAGAACATGTACATGTCTCCTTCCCACACATTATCAGTGCAGACATGAAGAACTGTTCTCTGGGGCTAGAAAAATGCCTCAGCTGTTAAAGGCTAATGTTTCCAAGCAAAAGAAGTTTAGCTAGACTACAGAGTTGAGAGACCTAAGAATAATGCAAAAATATAACATGGTTGATTTTAGAATTTTAGTTTTGAAGTAATTACTGAACAATGATCTGTGGGCATGTGATTATTGTACTAATGATACTATCAGATTATGTTTAGCACTTGTCTTCAGAGAAGATTTGTTCTGTACTCTTCTGATAAGTTCACATGATGCCCACATAATGTTTGGCTTGGTGTGAATAGGTATGTCAAATATTTCCTGCTGCCAATTTACAATCTGTTGTAGTGTTCCCAAAAGGAAATAAGATGCAATAGAAATGTTTAATGAAGCGTGGGGATAAGCTATATATGTGTTCACAGAAAGAGCCTAAGATTCATTGTAAAGAGTAATTTCTTCCTGGAAGTGATATCTGAGGGTAACCTGAAGAAAAGGTAGTCAAATGAAAGGGAACATGAGGGACATCATATGAGGAACAAATAAGGGGGAGTCCTGTGGAAGAATGCAGGGAGCTGACATTCCAATGTTCAGCTCAGTGATCACACCCATTCATGCCAATGCATTAAAAGACATGAAATTTCTATCAATGTGGTGTATATCGATAAAAAGAACTGGACAATCATTCTTCAGGGGCACAAATATTTCAAACTGTCTGCTGTTAATTAGTAGAAACAGTGATTCCAAACAAATTTGTACTTGGAATTAAGAAAACCATGTGTATTCACAATTATCTGCCAAATGAATAGGATATTTAAAAACAACATAGGACATAAATCCTTTGAGACACATTAAACAAAAATATTTATTTAAGCATTTTTGACAGCAAATTGTTTCAACAAAATCCCATGATTCATGTTATTCTTTCAAAATAAAATGTTAATTTAAAATTGATTTTGGAACTAAACCAATATTTTTATTTGAAATGTCAACTAACATGCTTAGGAAAAAACCTCAAATAATATAAACAGAAATAAAATAATATATACTTCTGATAACTTATATAATAATCTTCATGTTTAACTAACTCTTAGAGGTGTAATCACAATAAACTAAGAGTCAAGAAAAAATACTAGAACATCCATTGGTAGCTAATACACTCATCAAGCTTTTGTTTTAAAGACAGCTTTTATAAAAATTTTATAAAAGAATGGCAAGAAAAATTAAAGTGAGTATGCCATACTCAAATTAATTTCCAAAATTTTAAACATGTAGCTTGAATTTCAGTGTGTTTTATGCTATAGGAAGGAGTTCCCATCTTTATACTATTGTTATAAATGCTTGAATCAATGAATACAACAGAAGCAACAGATAATTGAAAAAAATACATGGAGATTAATTCTAATGAATACTATAACTATAAAGGTATGTATATTTAAATCCATGAAAATACCCAACACACAAGATAACAATTAAAGCAGTAAAATTAAATAATAAATAAATACCAGAAATGGCCAGTGATATTTCCATGTTGTTGGAGAACACACACACACACATACACACACACACACACACACACACACACACACACACACACACACACAATGCTGCAGACAACCCCATCTGCGATGGATCACTTGCATCCCAGAAATGACACTTTAACAATTGAAAGCCACTGGTGAACTGGTTCTCATCCTGTGGGTCATGACCCCATTGGGGCCAAGCAACCCTTCAAAGGGTTGCATATCAGATATCCTGCATAACAGATATTTGTATTACCAATCACAACAATAGCAAAATTACTCTTCTGAAGTAGTAATGAAAATAATCTTATGGTTGGGTTCACCATAGCTTGAGGAACTATATAAAAGTGTTGCAGAATTAGGAAGGTTGAGAACCACTGTACTAGTACAAGGATCAAGTAGCTGAATTTAAATTTTGGGAAAACTTAAACATGAATGCTTCCATGTGCAGAAATCTGCTTTGAATAGCATCATGTGTTGAAGATGATGTCTTCTTTCCAGTGTGTGTTTCTGTCTTTATAAAATAGTGGGAGTCCCTAATTACATTAAATTGAACAACATGTCTGTCTATACCTATCTGCCTATCTATTCATACATCATCTATCTATCTTTTTATCTACCTATCTATCTCTCTATCAATTAATCTATCATCTTCTATAAATTACTTTTCTATCATCAATTATTATCTCAAATTTATACATTAACTGTAGTTATCCCAGAAGTGGGGGAAGAGATGAAGGAAGGTCAACAAAAGCATGTTTGAAACAGAAGGATAGTAGGCATTCAAAGACGGAGTTTCTAAGTTTTACATTCATCTTCTAGCTATGTCTACAGAAAACACTATTTTCTCAGGATGACCTTTATTCTTCAGCTGTTTCTGTACTACATATAGAAATATTTAAGATACATTGAATTTTTATAATAACTAACAACATGCCGATTGTGGTATTCTAACTTGATGAAAAATATATCAGACTAATCACAGTTTGGCATGGATTTTTCTCTAGTTATTGTTTAACTAACATACCTAGAATAGATATTTGCCTATTAATTCCAAATTTAAAACAGGAAAGTACATTAGAAATACGTAATAAATTCAATTGTTATATAAGATGTTAGAAGAATGTCAAAATGAGGAAAATCTAATATTTCTTAATTCCGTTTTTATATTTCATGTTTTAATCCTTTAATGAGAACACTTCCAGAAGTCTAGGCAACCTCATAGAAACTATTTCATGTTTATTTCGAAGCATACTGTGGTCTGGCCTAAAAGAATGTATCTCTAGAGAAGGAAAGGCTGTATCACTTTTTTTAATGTGCTATTATATCTCAACATATTACCAAAGAAATTTCCAAATGTTTCCCGTCCAAACCATCTTCTGTACAGTGATGTTTTCAGAAGTCTGGCTTTGTAAATTCTTAGCTGCTTTTTTTCTTATTGAATGTGAGTAAATGGATCTAGAGTTGGTTGTGCCTGGTAACACACAGATAAACCACATAAATGAAAAAGTATTTCCTTCATGTTAGAGACTTAATAGATAGAGAGACAATGTGTGACTTAGGAGTGGGAATCTGGGAATGACACTTATCTATAAACAGGTGTCTCTAGTATGGGAATCGGATGTGTTCCTAAGCCCATATTGTAGGTTTCCTTGGTGCCACACAAATATCTTAGTCATCTGCTTCAACTATGTAGAAACCTTTTTACTTAAATTACTGTTAGGAGTTAAAGTAGCCAAAATATGGAATAGTCACTTTTAATTGTGTACAATGAACAAAAATACATCCTTTCTAAATAATTTTGAAAGTTTCTTTCAGAGCACATACATGACTCAATAGCTAACATAAGATTTCTTTTCTCAAGAAGTAAGTCTATTTGTGTTCAATTTTTCATTCTCTCATTAATCAAGTGTGATCTTGTATACCCTTCAAAATTTACTAGGCACTTCAGTTAAGCAAAAATTATCACATGACTCATGCATGTAGAAGAGATTTTAAAATGTGTGTTTAAGCATAATATGTACAGGCATCATTTTACTCAAAGCATCCTTGATGATGTAAAGCAGGTACTGAGGGAAACTGAGGAGTGTGAAGAGATTCATGATGTAAACTTAACTGTGATTAGCATCAGGGGCTACATTTGAAGATGACTATAGTATTCCTGGTGATGTCATATTGGTAGGATGTTAAAAGACTGAACTTAGTCTTCATGCCATTCAGATTCAGGGTATTTTTAAAATGCCATCCATACATAAATGTGCACTGAAATGTGCTATTGTTGACAAACCTGGAAAGTCATCTTTATTATATGCATACTGGGAAGAAATTGGAAACCATTCTCCATGAAGTAATATGGAGAGTTCAGATGGCCTCCCATTCTTGGGATAATAGTGAAGGTGAAGTGGAAGCTGTACTGGGCCTCAAATGCTTATTAAATTATGTATTTAAAATTCCATTAGCAGGACTTTTTGCAGTTATTTGTATACTTTTTATTTATTTAAATTAGAAACAAGCTTGCTTCACCTGTCAATTCCAACTCCCTCACCCTCCCCTCCTCTCCTGTCCCCCAACCCCTCCATCCTCCCACTCAATACCCACTCCACTCCCCAGTGGGAGTGAGGCCCTCCATGGGGGAATCTTTAAAGTATTTCATATCATCTGGAGCAAGGCCCTGGCTCTCCCTCGTGTGTCCAGGCTGAGGTAGCATCCCTCCATGTAGAATGGGCTCCCAAGGTCCTCTTACGCCAGGGATAAATACTGATCTACTACCCCAGGCCTCCTCACTGACACCCAATTTAGGGGGGTTGGATCAGTCCCATGCTGGCCTCTCAGCCTTCAGCCTAGGGTGGAAGTATGTTGGGGCAACAGATTAATATTCCATAGTTTTATAAAAGTTGCTGAGGCAGCCTGTGGCAGGGTAGTTCCTGCTTAAACATCTGAAAGTGAACCCTGGCTTGCAGTGAAGACTCCAAGATGCTGCAGATGACTGTGTCATCTACTGTGGAAAGCTGAATTCAGGGAGTAACATCAGCCCAGCAAAGATATATTTGTGCAGGCAGCAAAGCTGGAGGACTGAACCAATTTAAGAACTTTGACACTTGAAATTGAGCTACAGGATTTGCTTTTACTCTGATGAATCGCAGTCAAGTTTTGACGTATTTCCTCGCTGTATACTATCTGAAACCTGCCTTCTGATTTTAAAAGTGGCTAAAATTAAGACATTGTCTTGAGCCGGGCATTGCTGGCACACTCCTTTAATCCCGGGACTTGAGAGGCAGAGGCAGGCAGATCTCTGTGAGTTTGAGGCCAGCCTGGTGTATAGAGTGAGTTTCAGGATAACCTTAAAAACAATACAGAGAAATCCTGTCTCAAAAAACAAACAAACAAATAAATAAATAAATAAAAAGACATTGTCTTGAGTCTTACTTAGAACAGACTTTGGACTTTTGAACCATGTTGAAACTATGAAAGAACCTAAGGACTTTTGTAATTGGACTTGATGCATTCTTCTTTATGATGGAACTCTGAGTATAATGGATTCAGGGAGTGAAATGTCAAAGTTTGAATGAGAAAAAACTCCAGTAGGTCTAAGATAATTGAACACTTGGTCCCAGTTGGCATTATTGCTTTGTGAGGCTTATAAAGCATGGCTTATGCTGGAAAAAGTATGTCACTAGGGATGGACTTTGAGGATGCATTTCTTCAACTTACAGTCTGTTCTTTACTTTGTGTTGTAATTACAGATGTGGTCTCTCATATTCTTATGCCTGGTGTCATGCCCACAACTTTTGCCCAAGCCTCTGCCCTACCTAAATGGAGTCTTATTCCTCTGTAACCGTATGGCAAAATAAACTCTGAATTCTTTGTACTGTCTTTGGTGATGGAGTTTGATCACAGAAAAATAAGAAATACAAGTTTTAAGCAGCCTGTTCAATACCATTTTTCTCCTATGGTTAGGAATCATGAAGCTGAAAATCAGTGAGAGGAGAAGGCTTTAATACAACAGTCAAAAATATGAAAAGGTAGTCATCATTCTCATCTTTGGGGAAGGGCATTTAAGATACCCTCTCCACTATTGCTTATAATTCTAGTTAGGGTCATCCTTGTAAATCTCTGGACATTTCCCTAGTACCAGATTTCTCTTTAAACCTATAATGGCTCTCTCTATTGATGTGTCTCTTTTCTTGCTCTCCTCTATTTATCTCCAGACTCCATCTTCCTGATCCCTCATGTTCTCCTCCCCCCTCCTTTTCTCCCCTCCTCTTTCTCCTAACTCCCTTACCCTCCCCCCATGGTCCCATTTTTTTTCGGGAGCTCTTGTCCATTTCCCCTTCACCATTGGAACATGTATGTCTTTTTTAAGGTCTTCCTTGTTTCCTAGCTTCTCTGGAGGTATGGATTATAGTCTGGTAATTATTTTCTCTATGGCTAATATCCATGTATGAGTGAGTACATGCCATGTTTACCTTTCTGTGACTAAGTTACCTCACTTAGGATGGTTTCTTCTATTTCCATCTATTTGCATGTGAATTTCAAGATTTCATTGGTTTTTTTCCTGCTGAGTAGTACTCCTATTCTAGAGCCTTCATCCAGTAGCTGATTGAAGCAGAAGCAGAGATCCACAGCTAAGCACTGAGTTGAACTCCTGGAATCCAGTTGTAGAGAGGGAGGAATGACAAACAAAGCTGTCAAAATCATGTTGGGAAAACCTACAGAAATAGATGACCTGAGAAAGTGGGGGCTCAGGGACCTCAGTCTGACAGCTAGGGAGCCAACATAGGACCAAACCAGGTCCCCTGAACATGGGTATCAGCTAGGAGGGCTGGGCAGTCTATGGGGCCTCTGGCAGTAGAACCAGGATGTATCCCTAGTGCACAAATTAACTTTCTAGCCTAGATACATGTGGGAGGGCCTAGGCCCTGTTCCAAATGAATTGACAGATTCTAACGACCTTTATGGAAGGCCTCACCCTCCCTGGGGAGCAGATTGGATATGGGATGGGGGGGTCAGTGGGGAACATAGGAGGATGAGAGGAAAACAGAACTGGAATGATAAAGTAAGATTGTTTCTAATGTAAATAAAATTTATTAAAATAAAAATAAATCCATTGAAATTTGTTTTGAGGTTTTAAAAAAATATGAAAAGGAGGAAGAAGAAAAAGAATAGAAGAGAGAACAAGAACACTGCACATACTATGGAAGGGATGATAACCAAGAATGCAGATCTTAGACATTGTAAACCACAAGAAAAGTGGAAAATGGAAGATTTTAAACAGGCCCAGAGAAACAGCTCTCCAACTAGAGTGTTGAAAGCAGCCCTGCTTTTGGACACGTCCTAAACTAGGTTGTCAAGGCCTAAGAACATGGAATATGAAACCTCCTTGTTCTCCTTTGAATGTCTCAAGGAAAGGTTCAAGAGTATTCCTGTTTTAGAAGCAGAAAGTGGTTGACTTAGTAAAATGCAACTTGGAGACCACTACTAAACTGTTATTCTACCATCTGCTAGTTCTACAAACTGATCATGAACAAGAACTCTTCTGATATTTTTTGAATTATATTATATGCTATGAAACCAATCATCTGCAGTGTATGATATATGTGACAAGCTACAACAAGTTAACATAACATGCAGTATGCCCTGTATAGGCCAGAAACTACACCAGAAACTGGTACATAGATACCGATCCCCTTTGGTGTTCAGAGTTCTGAGTCTCTCACTTTTTGAAAATGTTACTCTTCTTACATTTAGTCGAAAACCATGTTGGTGGGTTTAAATAATGAATCAAAATGAGTATACACAACAGGAAGAGGGAGTATACTTAAAATCAGCTTTCATTAATATGAAATAAACCTGTCAATAACTTCATTTTCTGTCTAATTTAATAAAGGTCTAGGCAAGCATGCATACATGAAAATTATAAATGATATTTTAATTTCCACATTCAGCATCATTGACATAAAAGATTATATTTGTAGAGCTAATCTCATTTAATATTACTTAACAGCTAGATAGCTAAAAAGAAATTGCTGCATGCAAATACAAACCCTGTGGTAAATGTAATTAAGTATTTACATTTTTGTACCACAAACTTAAATATCATAAATTTGTAAAAATTCCATGACATTCCTATATGAATGCCTGAATTATCAATTGCTATATGTTTCCATGACCTCCAACAGGGAGGAATGAAAGAATTACCTAAGAAGTCTATTTTGTATATTATACAAGCTGATTTTTAAAAATTATTTTATCTATCATGTGATCATTTTTATATTAAGCAAAATAACATAATTTATAAGACTGAAAGAAATACATTACAGCATCATTTAAATATTGTTCTTCCTCCTAGATGTGTGCCACCACTATTGTGTGAATTCAGAATCATGTATCATTGGGAATGATGGAAGTGTTGAGTGTGTCTGTCCAACACGATATGAAGGACCAAAATGTGAGATTGACAAATGTATTCGATGCCATGGGGGTCACTGTATTATAAATAAAGACAACGAAGATATACTTTGCAAGTAAGTAGGTATCTAGCTTTATTTATAAAGCACCTATATACCAAAAATATGTAGTTTAGAAATAAACCAAGAAGTCAATGTATTTTTATTCTATATTCTGCATGTCCAGCAGTTCATTTTTAAAACAGCAGTGAAGTTCAAATAAGCTCACTCTTCAACACGTTTGTGAATATCCAAAGAAGGTGAATATCAATGGTGTAACATGTTATTCCAGTGATAAAATATACCCAAGAAATAAGCAATAGCAAAATATATTTAAAAATCTATATGTAGAGCTAAAGATAGGACCATGTTTTCCTATTAAGAGACAGCAACTGGCAAGCTAAACAGTAGTGGAGAGACCGCCTTGAATGCCCATTCCTGATAATAAACTTGATGTCTATAACCATCCTGGGGCCTTCATCCAGGGACTGATGGAAGCAGAGACAAACATCCACTGTTGAACACTGAACTGAACCCATGGAACCCAGTGACAGAGAGAGAGGAGCGATGAGCAAATTGGCAAAGAACGGGCTAGCAAAACCAACAAAGACAGCTGATCTAAACAGGGGAGAGTTCTTGGACCCCAGACCGACAGCTGGGAGGCCAGCATGGGACTGATCCAGACCCCCTGAGTGTGAGAGTCAGTGAGGAGGCCTGGGCAACTTATGGGGCCCTGGGCAGTGGATCAATGTTTATCCCTGGCATACAAACGGACTTTGTGTGTCCATAACATAAAGACAGACTCTCTCTCATCCTGGAATCTTAGGGGAGTGCCTGGACCCTGCCCTGAGTGAAATGACAGACTCTAGATATCCCCTATGTGGAAGGAAGTGGCCATAGGATGGGAGTCTGGGTGGGATGGTAGGGGGGTGCAGGAGGAGGGGAGGGAGAGGGAGCAGGGATTGACATGTAAAACAAGCTATTTAAAATTAAAATAATAAATAAGAGTTTAATTTATAGGAAAAACAAAAGAAAGGATAGGAAGAGGAATAAGAGATGGTAGAGGGAGGCATGGTAGAGACAAAAACATAAGAAAACAGCAGTATTAGGTATTTATGGTATCTGGTAGTGAAAGCTCATCAACCCAAGATCATCTTGTTGTATAAAGGTCAGTGAAATGGCTCAGCAGGTAAAGGTGCTAGGCTTAGAACCACATATACATTTGCATGTTATTTATTTTAAATCTTGTGTTTTACTTAGTTTTAGATTTTCACTGATTAACTATATTTTGACCATAAAAAAGTAGGAAGACATAACAAATCACACCAGTGTTACATTCAATAGAATTAGGTAGGAGTACTCTTTGACATTATAGAACAAGTTTGATTATGTGAGTTCAATACCATAACCCACAGTTTAGAAGGAAATAACCAACTCCTAAACATTGTCTTCTAACCTCCATACCCAAAGCATCTTGAGTGCTAGGATGACGGATGCAAGTATATGGAAAGTTCAAAGTAAGCCTTTAGCGATTTCTCATTATTAGTCACAGTGAGTAGATTCAATTTTTTTATTGCTGCTTTCTGATTGTGAGACTTAATTTTTATTTTACTGCTTTTAGTTGATCTTTCTGTAGAGAAGCAATGTATCTCCAGTGGACATAGGCACTAAGATATTTCTTTTCTTAGTCTGATTTGGAAATTTCTAACTAAACAAGAACATGGAATTATTGGTTCTAGAAATTATAATGGATATGTCCAAGTTCTACTTTGGTTGACTTTTTAAATTTGTCTTTACAACTAAGTAAATAGCAATAGAACCCAGGAGCTAAGGCTCATGCCATTCAGCATGTATCATGAAATAAGTTCTTGAAATGAGGTGAGATGTCAACTGTCATGCCAAAGTACTTTAAATAACCCTCTAAAAGAAGTGCCTGTAAAGGAATGTGTTCTGATATCTACTTTATTTGGGAAGGTAATGAATGAGAGCAAGAGACATAACAGTGTGCTATAAAGTATCCCTGCTACTGAGCACTCTAGGAGTTGTCAGATGAGTTATGTCACTCTGACAAACAAGGTCCAATAAAATTTTACTACAGGCAATGTTGAAAAGTTGTATCTATTTTTATTCATTCTTTCTTTAGAATTTACTGTAAATGTGTTTTATTATCTTTATGAAAGGTATATGCTAAACTTAGCAATTTGGATAACTTGAAAGCATAATTAAAATTTTTAGGTCAAGTAGTTAGAAATATGACTGATATTTCTTTAATAAGTACATAAAATCAAATAAATGTTCACATGTATTGCCCAAGTCACATGTTCTCACGAAGTTCCACAGTTCTTGCAAATGAAAGAACCTTATTTTAATTTGTGGATGTGGAGGAATTTTTTTGTTTGCTGTTTGAAATAAAATAAGGTACAATAAGATAAAACAAAAGCCATCTCATTGAAATTGAACAACAGAAACAGGAAAAAAAAGAATTCCAAGAGAACTTACAAGAATCAAAGATCTATTTGTTTGCATATTCAGGAGTCCCATAATAAAACTAAACTGAAAGCTGTAATGTAACAACAGAAGACCTGGTACAGACCAGTGTTGGCCCTGTGCCTACTGCTTTGGTCTCTAAGTTCGTAAGAGCTTTGCTCACTTGATTTAGAGGGCCTTGTTCTTCTGGTGTCCTTTCCCTCTGGCTCTTAAAAACTTTCTGCCTCCTCCTTCACAGGCTTTGCTGAGCTCAGAGGGGAAGGATTTGTTTTTGAAATTCCACATGGAGCTGTGTGTTCCAAGGTTTCAGTCTCTTCATTATGTCTGGCTATGGGATGATATATTTTTTCCCATATGCTGAAGGAGGAACCTACTTTGATGCTGGCTGAGCAAGACAATGATCCATGAGTAGAGCAGAATATCATTAGGTGTCAATTTTATCACTACATTCTAAATAATTATTTGTTTGTTTTTGGGTCAGTAACATTTTAGTTTTAGCCTAGGACTCTGAGCTATCTAGTCTCTCATTTTTCGTTACTGAATCAGTGCCAGATTTGGATTCTTTCTCATGAAGTGGGCCTTAAGTCAAATCAGACATTGGTTTGTTATTCCCTGGAGTTTTGTGCCACTATTGCCCTAGTCCATTTGTAGGCAGGACAGATTGTAGATCAATGGTTTTGTGGCTGGGTTGGTACTTATCTTTCTCTTTTGATATCCATAAAAGTACCTCCACATACCAAGGACACTAGAAAATATAAATAAAGTTAGTATGGAGGCACTAGCTTGACCTCTTCATGTTCAATGAGTTATGTGGGTGTTTTCTTCAACAATTGGGGCCTATTGTGATGGCAACAGCTTTGTTTGCTTAGGAGTTCCATGGGAGCCCTTTGACCAAAAATTTGATTGTATATAACCCAGGCCCAATAATGGAAACTTTGTTTTGTGATAAGATATGGCCAGTTGGGACTCCATCCCCTCATTATTTGGAAACTTTATTGGGATCCCCTTCATATACTCTAAGAAGTTTCCACTGCATTGGGTCATGTTCCTCTTGTCTTCTGAACAGATTACATCAGAACTGATTACATGTTTTTGATGAGTCTTTATCACTTACAATGATATTTATGGCTATAAATTGTTTGCTGACTCTATTATAACAGTAGTCATCACTATCTGTCATGCTTTCTCTTAGACATAAATCTAGATATTATTGAGGAAAAACTTGGGCCTCAAGTAGAACATCCCAGAGAGTATCCATCTGATATTGACTTTCCTAAGAATTCTTTTATTTACTGGGTAACTTGTAAGTAACATTTGAGAAGTGATTCAACCATGCTCTATGAAATTGTTTGAATCATATGTGATTTCATAGATGATAACATACTGTAGATTGAGGTGTTAAGTGGTATTTTTGTCTTGTTTAAAAATGTTTATAAACTTTTATCTTCAATTTAAAATTCAAATAAAACATTAAAAGGGAAAAAGCAAAAGTTATCATATCTACTGAAGGCAGGAATTTAAAACAATTAATTTATGTGGTTTCCTCTTTTAGATAAGATAGTTTGGTATATTGTTATTTTTATGTAAAATGCTCCAATATATAATGAGCTAAGTTTTCCTCATTGACATTATTCCTTTAAAGAAATAATAACCTATAACTTTTTCTGTCTTTTTTCTCAATAAAGCTTGGGAAGAAGAAAAACAAGTGCCATAACACTTAACAGTACTTTTGGCTGTGTATTTTGCTCAGTTTGCATGTGTATTGCAAAGCCATTGTTCAGGACAACTGTAAAGGATGTTATGCTCTCTAATATATCAGAAATATGAGACCACACTCACTTATCCTGGGATGGGCTATGGTTTCACAAAGCCCCATTTTACAACTTGAACATAGTGAATTCACCACTTCTATTGATTTTTAAAAGATATGTTATTTTGAAATATAGGCTCTTAAAACTGTCTTCAAATTCAAAAACTGATAAAAGTTGTATGCAGCTAGTATATTTCCATTCACAATACAACCTACAGGAAGACAGGTGAATATCTAAATAGTAATGTAATTATGAACAGGAGTGTAGCCAACCTATTATTCTTAGACAACATAACATCACTAGGTAATACCCTAGGAGGGCTGTACTGAAATAGTTACTTAACTTGAGGAAGATGAAATAACATAATTTTATTATCAAAGTCATGTGTAAAGTTAGGAAGGGATGTTCTACAAAAGTCATTCACTGTGGGAAGGGTAAGTATGATCAAGCATTAGTTATGAAGCCTGACATTACTACCAAGATCATGTCTGGACTCACGAAATACCAGACTTTGTTGCCAGTTGATGTAAAACATTAACATGAAACTGTGATCCACTTTGAGAAAACATTGTACAGCTTTCTTACAACTCTTCAAGAAGGATATCAGTGTACCTAATTACCTTGAACATGGATATACATTTTTCCAGTTTCCTCAGCGGTATTCTATGACCAATACAATTTTTTAACACATAAGACAGTGTGTTTTTCCCAGAACATTACTATGTCCGTTTTCCATTGAGAGAAGATGGTGTTTATTCTCTTCCCAGACATGTAATGTGACTGTAATTACTCTGTAGTATGTGATTTTTAAAAAAATGCCAACTCATTTATACTCCTGTATACTTCTTTACTGTTAGTTTTAGTTTCTACTGACTAGCTCTATTTTGACAATAAAACTGTGAAGACAGTAGATCACACCTGTAAGTGTGGTATCCAATAGGATGAGGTTGGAGGATTTACATGAAATTCTAGACCAACCTAGGCTATACCATGAGTTTCACACATGCCTGGGCTGGAATGTAGCACCTTGACTCAAAAAAAAGCAAAATCTTGGGCATCGAATTTAATAATATGTATTTAACAGGTGAACTAATTTTATTTGCTTCCAATAGCATCTATTTTTAGGCATGTGTTCACAGGTATGGGGTACAGTCATACTACATTGTGCAGGGAGTCCAGAGGACCACTTGTGAGAGTTGCAGGCTATCTGCTTGGGTGGCAAATACCTTTACCTTCTGAACCATCTTTCCATTCCTAAGACCACAGGGCAATCAACTTTGTAGAGGCAGAGCCAAGATAATCCCTAGTGTTTACAAACTAATCAGTCTACCCGATTGTTAACCATCAGGCCAGTGAGAGTCTCTACTTGACAGAGATGAATAGCATTCCCAAGGATGACACACAATGTTGTGCTCTGGCCTCTATATACACAAGAACATAAATGCATGTACACCTATACAAATACATGTAACTTCACATAGATTTAAAATAATTGCAATCCTAGTATTTCTTTCCAGAACAGAAAAGCATAGTACTTCTGTAGTGTGGCTCATGACTCATACTGATGTCACCAAGTCCTAATTAACTGAAAAAGAAATTAATAATGTCTCTAACATATAAATGATAGACAAGAGCATAAGTCTTTAAAATTTTATCAAACAAATGGATTGAAAATCAGCAAAACTCAAAATAATCTATCATCATTCTAATAAAATGAAAAAATCTCCCCCCAGAAATTTGACATCTGGTCGATTTATATTTCCATAGAAACTAGAGTGTTATCAGATGATGTGCATTGTAGCTTTCAGGTAATTTGTGTCAACCTTTAACAGCATTAATTCTTGTGGTAACAATGTCTCTTTTTCTTTATCTTTTGTTTCTGCAGCTGTACTAATGGAAAGATTGCCTCTAGCTGTCAGTTATGTGATGGTTACTGTTACAATGGTGGCACATGCCAGCTGGATCCTGAAACTAGCATACCTGTGTGTGTGTGAGTATCTTCTAATATGGGTAACTTAAGACAGGACTGCATGTAGCTAGAGTCACTATGCTAATGTTTTCCTTTCTTGGGGCAACATTTTCTTTAAGTGGGTGTATCATGCACATCTCAGTCAATTGTCCATCATTGGCTCATGTGCTCCATAATCCCTTTCTCATCATCTTATTAAAGATCTCATGAGGAATAGCTCATTTAGTTCTTAGCATCATGTCATTTTATACATTCACAGATTTTCAACTTGGAAATGCTTGGAAATTTGCTCTGGTTTTATTGACCTTATTAAGCTATGTGAAATCTACATATTTGTAGGTCATCTAGTGTGTGTGTGGGCATGCATGCATGCATGCATACATGCATGTGTTTATGTGTGTGTGTATGTGGTGTGTGTGTGTGTGTTTGAATTACTTAGTACTTAGGAATATTCTTGTTAAAACAATATGAACTATGTTTTCAAATATATAATGTTATCTGATTTTTTGTATCACAATTACAGTATGGAATAATATAAACCAATTAATCCTTGGCTCTTTCAGAGAACATTATATGCAACTGGGTTGCTAAATACCTAGGGAATTTAATATTTTCCTCCTTTCAGTTTTCTGATTTTGTAGAGCAGACCACCGAAAGCCATTCCATTGGTGTGGTCACTGTACTGAGTTTTGTTTTAACTGAGTAAAGAAATGATATCCACAGAATGAATCACATAAACACCTGTCCCTAAACTCCTCAGAGGAATATACTCTCAGAGTGTATGTGAGGGAGGAAAGCATTCCTGGGATCATTTTTATTTTATGTTATCGTCAATGTTTATCATAAATTTAAACATATATGACAAAAAGTCAGACTCTTTATTCAGTTGTATTTTACTGGAATTCTGCAGATGCTCTGTGGGGTTTAAAAGTCAGCGCTGTGACCAGAAAGAGAATCCTTGTGATCACTACTGTCAGAATGAGGGGATTTGCACTTTAACTGCGTTTAATGAGCCGAGATGCAAGTAGGTTTAACCTTCCACTTACTGCTGCGCTTCCTGTGACATCATTTCAGGCCACAGTTCATTGGTTTAAATCATGAACATCCACATGCATTTCACAGTGTATACTTAATCTTGGGGCTCATCTCTGTCACATGTACTTAACCTATGCTTCGCTCACAGATAACTGTGTACGCCACAGACTGCTAGAGTATGTAGAAATATAGCAAGTGATAAAAATGCTACTCATGCCGTCTCGTAAAAACATGCATGCAGGACAGTAGACTTTAATCCAAGAAGGACATCCAACAAGTGACTTAAAATCTGTAACTACTATATTTGGAACAGTGATTTTTTTTAGCTTCAACTTCTTTATTTCATAAACTGATGGGATAATATACTATTTGTTTCTTAAATTTATATTAGAAACTGTATGATTTACTAAGACAAGAAATAGGTGCATGCCAGAGCATTTCAAGAAATTTAATTTCATTATATCATAGGTTATTCTTTCTTCCTTCAGTTTGTGGTAAGTTGGGGTTGTCCATGGAAAATAAATGCCTATGTTTTTTTACTTCCAGGATCACTTCTGGGCTCACCAGAGTTGATGTTAATTTTTCCATATGTACTTGAGTTTTAGGAATAGCTCATATCTGGTGTGTTCCTTGATATTCAGTGTTAAAATCGTCAGCTTTTAATGGGCACTTCAGAGTAACCTCACTTAAAGCATGGTCAGGCTACCTAATAAAACTGTAAAGCACAGTAGTGTTAAATGCTAGCATTTAATTTCCAAACTCAGCTGCTTTGTTATAATGACCTATTGGGTTTGTGAGGTGAAAGTTTCAACTGAGCAGAGTTGACTTTCAAGATGGCAGTTTCTTTTAAACCAAAGAGGATTGTTCTGATGATCATGGGTCCTACGGAAAGTGTTTTGGTGACACTTCAGAGGAAAATGGTTCTTGATTCTGGGAATGCATGAGGAAGGATGAATAGATAGATCAGTGAGTCACTGGTATTCAGAATAACTGACTTCATGTGCTTCTTGGCCACAAAATAATGAAGACTTATTTCAGGTTGGTTTATCATCCTAGTAATCCGTGCCTTGGATCTCAGCCTTGGTTTATCCTGACAGTGTTTCACTGCTTTTGTGTAAAGCCTGCATACCATACCAGGTCTGGTTTGTCTCTTTGTCATAAACAGGTGCCAGGATGACTTCCTGTGCAAAGTTTCTCTATGTCATCAAAATAAGAATATTCATTCAAATGGTCATGGAATCCCACTGCAATAATTAATTTTTATCAGACAGAAACAGAGCCTGATAAGCAGTGAAGTCGGTAAACTCAGCAAGAAGAAAACACAGTATTTACATGAGTTTACTTTTATATAATATTACCTCAGTGTCTATTTGTCTTTATGGAAGTTGTGTCTGTTCTTTGATTTTTCTATCTCCTTCAGAAGGAATAATTATGATTATGATGCACACTTGAAACAGTTAAGTCATAAAAGAAGAATGGAGAAGTTATATTATTACATTCTCAATAATTCATTAACCAAATATAAATAACCAGTGAGTAGGACATTTGTAATTTTAGATAGTTTAATAACCACAAAACCTGACACAGAAGTACATTATATATTCTCCATATTTTTTGTAACTCTTATGCTATTTTCTAACTGCTACTTTACTCAGGATGACACACTGTGGTAACAGTACTGATCACCTTTGACAGATTATAGGACTCTATGTTCTATCCTTTCATCTTTCCAATGTATAATGCTGACAAACTTAAAATTCATTTTCAGTTGGTGAAACGCTTTGAAGATAGAATAAAAATTAGCCATTAATTGTTATAATTCAAATATTACCATGGTACCAGGTGAATAAGGAATTATTTATGACTCCAAGTGGGAGAAGCAAAGACCTTTTAGGTGTTGTAATATTTTGAAACAAAAAATACAGGAGTCTGAGAAGTGAGGAACAGCTGAAAATTCTGAGGAAAACAGAGCATGTTCAAAGTAGAGTATATGTGGAAGCAACAGTGCAGGTTACAGAGGACAAGAGATCCCTGGGAGCAGGCATGCTGCAAACACTTTTCGAGGGGTGTTAGTTGCCCTAAAGATTAATTGAGAAGAAATACAAGTTGGAGAAGATTATCCAGGCATACTCTCCTGTGGACTGACTGAGGAAGTAGAGAATCTCCAATAGCTTCAGTCCCAGAAAGCTAAGTGTTACACGGGTCTCATTGCATTGGAGGAGGTAGCTATTTAGGTGTTTGAAGCCTCTATTCAGATAGAATTCACACACAGCTGGGAATTTTAGAGCAGAAAAGAACAGCAGAGATTTCTCTTCATAGTGTAGTTAGGATTTCAATGAAAGAAAAAATATGGAAGACGAGACAAAATTAATTTTACAATGAGAAAGACTTAGCTTATTAAAGTCCAGCTTTTAAGCAGAACTATTGTAGAAAAGTGAGATCAGGTTTTCTCTCATGCCCATGGCTTCTAGGAGGAAATTTCATGGTATTTGAAATCAAAAACAAAAAGGCCTTTGCAATGTTTCAGGCATCTACAGTTCTTACAGCTGTAGCACGTAAATAAGTATAAGAAAAGTTCGTTATCACCAATGGTCATATGCAATGAAAAGCAATCCAGCTAAAGGACTATACAGCTCCCTTGGCATCCTTTTAGGACCCGCATCTCCTTGTGTGGGGAGATGTTTACTAAGGTAGGTTTTAGCCTGATGGCTAATGGTCGTTATTAGTATCTTTTGTGAAAACTTGATGTGTATCATTTTCTCCAAAACCTTTATAGGAAACAAAAGCTGTTTTGAGAGTCTCAATCTGGTGCTTTCTTTGGTTTCAATGGTATATCATTTTTCCTCTCTTCTTGGAGAGAAATACTATCTGAATTGTATGGTACTAATACACATGGTTGGGAAGTCAATAAAGTATTCAGATCTTCCAAAGGTGACAGCTCAGTTTTTCCGCCTAGAAATTTTATTGCTATATCCTTCAATTTAAGGAACAGATTTGTTCTTTGAAAGTCTTCACCTTGTCTCTAGATGGCCATTTTCATTTATTACTTTGTGAGCAACAAAAAGAAAATGGCAAAGAAAAGCAAAGGAATAAAACATAGTATATTTTTACATTCACTTGGAGTCAAGTTCCTCAGTTTTCAAATAGACCATTGAAAATTGTTAAAATGTATTTTAAAATTCTTCATTATGTAATTTTGACATATTATTATATTTTATTATGTGTTATAATATTAGAGAACTATATGAATTTTTTATTTTATTCCATGCATATGGATTTTTTTATGCATAGATGCATGTATGCCTGTGTGCGACATTCATGACTGGTATCTGCACAGGCCATCAGAGGATGGTTAATTCCCTGCAATTGCAGTAAATATGGTTGTGAGCCACTATGTGTATCCTGGGACTGAAATCCTGTTCCTTTCTAAGAGCATTTAGTGCTCATAACTTCTGAGCTATCTCTCCAGCCACATGAGTGAAAAATTATGGAACTCAATAGCAAGGTTATCCATGCTTCCTGAAGTCTACGAATTTCCCATAGGATTAGAGACACATTTATATCAGATGCAAGTTTGTATGCAAAAATGACCTCCCTCCGTGGCATTACTTTATAGCAATACTCATAGTCCTTTCAATCATCCACAACAGAGAAGTGCTTAGCCCTCCTCTGCTTCCTGTTCTTCAATGCCCTCCACATGCACAGTGCTGCACACACAACACCTGCAGGAATAGCTATGTGCTACACTCCTGGGTATCCTGAAGAAGCTCACTAAAACCAGTGTTACTCTGCTTTTTTATCTACTTAAGTCTTCATGTCACTCTGGTACCAATTAACACATCACTTCTTACATGTGACAAATAGTAAAAACTGGTTGAATCATACTTAATTGAAGCTTTTGCAGACTCAAATTTTGGGTGTTTAGGGGTGCTTTAGTTTTGCTATTTGTTCCATTTTCAGATGGAAATGTGTCAAGTTATCAGAAACTTCTAGAAAGGTGATTTTTGTTATAACGTGGCAAACAACTAGATTAAGTTGTGATCTCTAATGATCTAAGTTCTGCAGAAAGAATAACTTTAAAAAAATAACTAATTAGCTTGATATTTAGCTGACATTCTCAACAAAATGCTGATGGCATGCCCTGGTTGCTATAGTAACATAAAAAGAAGGCAAGAATTTTATGACTGATGAAATTTAAAACCAAGACTTGTAGGAGAGAGAAGGGGAAGGGGGAGGGGAAGGATTGGAGGGGTGAGATGTTGAGGTGAGTTGAAAGAGCTCTGAAACAATTACTTCTGATGAAGACATTGGATTGCCATGTGTTTTCAGTCAGCCTTTTGGCATGAATATCACGATCTAGGACTGTGGGGAACAGAGCTAGGGAAACACTGAAAAATGACTTCCTGTCTTCTGAGAATCCATGTGATACAGGAGTAGACCCAAAATGTGCTGCTGTCTTTCAGTCAAAGGGAAGTATAACTTTTAATATGGTGAGACATAGAGATCAGGTAAAATGGTCACCCTATGGAAATGGAACACCTGCCTCTCCAGGGGCACAGCACTGAGCCACATGGGATACTCTTCAGCCTTGCAGCCAGCCAGATTCTGTCTCAGAGAATTAGGTTATGCGTCTCCTGACTTACCAGTTGCTCTCATTTGAAGTGGGTTAGAAATATGGAAGCTGTCTCTGAGGAAGAATATTTTGCCTAAAATAGCTTTTAAATTCAAGCTAATAGTGGGTGAGCAGTGTGGGTTAGTTGTATACCAACTAAATTTGTGCAGTGAACTCCCCAATCCCTAGATCTTCAGAAGGTAACTGACATTGGATATGGGTCTTTCAAATGAGTGATCAAAGTAAATGGTTACTTAAAGTTGACCTTAACTGACCCTAGCCCAAAGGACTAGTTTTCTTAAAGAATAGCGTGACAGCAACAATTCTCACAGTTGGAAAGCCTAGACACAAGATAATCATCTATAAGTCAGAGAGACTAACATCAGAAAAAAATAACTATCTATACTTCAACCTTAAATTTCTAGCCATCAGAACCACGAGAAAAATTGTTAAAATTGTTTATTCTGTGACACTGCTGATTGGCTGCCCTGTCTGTAGACTCTTCTCAGACTGGCTGGTCTGTTGAGAATGTGATGCTTTCTTTGGAAGACACTGATTTGCACAGTTTCCTTTTGTTTTTACTTCCTTAGAAGTATATCATCACTTTCCCAATGGAGTCTAGGCAGACTTTTAAAATGTCCCAACACCTTCTCCTGAGAATAAATCAGGAAATCATAGGAGTTGGGTGCTTATGAACAGTTAGTTGACAGAGAACAAGGAGTTTGCCATTCTGTTCGGGACTCTTTCTTTTAGAAGGTTACCTTCTGTTTTCTAAATATCTAATGCAAATTCATGGAATGCATATCATTGTTATTTTAATATCTTTATTTACTGTTTCATATATAGTGCTTAAAAAGATAAAACAGACAATAAAGAAATTCTGTTAATTCCACAGGTATAGTAAGAGGCAAGAACATAGGCTTTAAGTCAACTCGAAGACAACTAATGAACTTATTTATCCATATTCTAATGGTATGACCCATGTACTTCTCTGAACTCTAGGATGTTACATGCTAGTAGACAGTCATGCTCTGCTTCCTGTGGTAACAGAATAAAAGAGGCAACAGATGATGATTTTCTTGACCTTTCTTCTTTTGGTTGGGGACTTTGGAGAGGCCATTGAAAAATCCTGCAAAACAGGCAGGGAGGCTCAATTGGTAAATTGTTTACTTTGAAAGCTCGAAAATATGAATAAAATCCCAAGAACTCACATAAAAATGCCAGGAATGGCATAGGAATGGACTTTGGGAGCCCATTTCACATGGAGGAATGCTCTCTCAGCCTGGACATATGGGGAGAGCCTAGGCCCTGCCCCAGATGATATGACAGACTTTGGGGAGCCCCCATGGAGGGCCTCACCCTCCCTGGGGGGAGTAGAGTGCGGACTGGGTGGGGGACAGGGGATGGGGGGTGGGCATTGGTGGGTGGCTGGGGAGGAGAGGAGAAAGAGGGAACTGGGATTGATGTGAAGCAAGCTGGTTTCTAATATAAATTAAAAAAATAATTTAAAAAATGCCAGATATGCTGGCATGTGCTTATAATCCCAGTGCTATTAAGGCAAAGGCTGTTTGGTCATTGGGGCTCACTAGTCCATCTATGTAAACTGTTCTGTGAGCTGCAAGACAAACAGATGAATGGCCTTCTTGTGGGGAACACCTTAGTTTGTTTTCTGATCTCACATAAATACACATGTACATGATCACTGGCACACTCATGTACAACTGCACATACATGAACACACTCCCACATACACATACATACACACACGCACACACACATGTGAACACACACACACACATACACACACACACAGAGGAAGGAATTGTCTGAGAACAGATGTCATTACTTTTAAGGAATGTGTCTGTTCCCACCAACTCCTTTATGTTTACTTGGATTTCTTCATGACTGTATGTACAGACACAGTTAACTTTTGTTTACAAATATTATTGGTATTACTTTTTGAAATACATTTTATCTTAAAGGAATGACTGAAAACAAAGGCATCCCAAATGATCACATACATTTTCTAAAACTTTTTCTTGGCGGGCACTATAGTATTTGAATAAAAAAAACTGGCTGAGGTTGAAAATTTGTCTCTGTATACATTCTTCAACTATTAAGTGACATCTTGCTTATAATTAGTTCTTTTGCAAAACCTCAGAATTCACTTTGTATTTCTCTAAATTCTTTGTTCATTTGGACAGACAGGTAGAGAACGTGTAAATTGGCCCTTCTCAAACAAAGATAAAAGGGCTCTACAGAGCCAATGTTACATGTATAACTCATTTATTTTACTAAATCTTTGATATTTCAAAAGTAAAATTATCACTAATTTCTAATATTATTTATAAAGCATACTTTCCATTGGCAGCCACTGTTACCATGATTTTGTTCAATTTTTTCATGAGTGTTCTTTTGTGGAGGATTTTATCGACTCATACAGAGTTTTCATATGTGTTTATAAAATATTTCAAAGGTCATTCTTATTAATATGTGTAAAAGAATAATTTTATTCTCAACAGTGTTCCACCCCATATTTTCTATATTGCCTTCACTATTTGAGCAATACTATTCGTTATATAATATGCATCTTGAAAGTTTGCTTTCTTGAGACAGGGTATTACTCTGGAAACTAAGATTTTTCTGGGACTCTGTATAAACCACGCTGGTCTTGAACTAATGGTTTTCCTCTTAGCTTAGCTTCCCAAGTGTTGATACTAGAAGTGTTAACCACCACCTTCACCTGCCTATATTATGTTGGTAACTTTTCCTGGAGTAAATACATTGATATGTCGTAATTTTCTCAGATTAACAGTTAACAGTTGGGGCCATTTATCCAAAGCTACAAGCTTGTAAAACTAATTCCTTTGCGCATGTTAATGCTTGGCGCTGTTAAACATACAATTTAGACTAATCATTCACCAATATGATTAGTTTTATGGGAACAAGTCCTTTTTCTGCGATAGATTCATACCTTTGAGCTTAGGATAAACACAGAAATGTTATCTACATCTCCCTGTCTTGACGATCTGAGTACTTGGATTATAAATGCACATCACCATCTCAAATCAAAAATTGAATTTAAATTTTCTACATTTCTTTTATGATTTGTTTTTATGATAGCTCAAAATAATATGCCAGATTATATGTAGATATTTAAGTGGCCTACATATACCCAAGAATAGAACATGGAGGTGCTTCTTTTTAATTGCTAATACCTTTTGAAATGACAAAATGCTTCACTCTCTTTTGCTTATGCATCTATATAAGAATGCTTTTGAGGATAATGAGTTCTAGGCCATCTGGGTTATACAGCAGCTCAAGTCAGTCCAGATAGTTGTTGATGTCTTCTAAAATCCAAGGACTTGACTATCCTCAGTTGTTGAATGTTTTCCTAGCACATGTAAAAAGTCCAAAATTTGATAATCCAGGCTACAAAAAGGAAATAAAATGAATGCATTAATACACACACACACACACAATGTACATGTAAATGCACAGAGATAACTCGCAAAGAAAACAACTTAAAGTAGTAATAATGGATACATATTACTTAAATATGCATATTGTTGATTTTAAGCATAATTCTAATGTGTAGTTTATATTTTCTTTCAAAAACTTGAAGAAAATATAAGTTCTTAAAGTATAATTAAATTTTTGGGAACTGAAAAACCAAAAATACCCACATGGAGTATTTCATTGCTTCTGAAATCATATATCTTTAGATGCTCACTCTTTTGAAAATAACAATATGGTAAAATGCCAAGACACTTCCCACATTGTGTGTTATTGCTTCCTGCCCAGGGCAAGAGCATTTCCCCACATAGTTAAGCAAATATAACACTGTGAATTTTTATTCTTTAGTTTTACATTTCAAATGACAGCTAAAACTCTAACCTCCCAAATCTCCATTTTTTTTTTAACCGGGTTAAATTTTATAGGCATTTGTGTTTTGGGAACCATGGATTTCCACACAGTTCTACCTAAGTATCTTGTCATCTCAATGGTTTTCTCAATTTTCACAGCTGTATGTTATGGTCTATATTTTATGGGAAACGAACTGTGCTCCTATGTGTGGCCTTTGAAAATGGAACATATTTCTGAGAAATAGGCCTTGGGAATCCTGCCCGTAGTCCTTGGCACCTTTAAATGTATGTGTCTTATTCCTTTTCACAAAATAACAAAATTCTTTCCCTAAGATATTTATGTTCGTGATTCACTCATTAATTCCCAACCATTAACCTTCATTCTCCATGTTCCTTTTCATTTCTCTGTATTGCCTCAGAGTTTAAGACTGAGTGCCTGGATTGTATTATGCCTGTGGTTTAATAATCATCACATCATTATGAGAGCACCTTTTCCTTGTTAGTAGCTGTTCACAGTTAAGAGCCAGAAGAAAAACAAGAATAATTTATTTTATCATGCACTTGATCAACTTTATCTACATTGTTACTGTCAAGACTGTGGAATAGAATTTTCTCACTGTTCTGGGTCTTCTATTGTATTATGTGATGGAAGGACTAGGCACACTTTATATATCATTTTATGAAGAGAGGTTATTTTCATTCATTTTGTTTTGTCTTCTCCAACTGTCATTGTTGGTCGTTCGCTGTCTTGCTTTGGACTTCCTGGCCCTCTCACTGAAAAGATGTGAGGAAAGAGGAAGAATGTTATGACACATTCTGATTCTTCTACCTGTACAAAGAAATGAGGGAGGGTGGGATATTGCCTTAGTCACTCCTCTACTGCTATGAAGAGACACCATGACCAAGGCAACTCTTATAAAAGAAGTCACTCTCAAGAGGGCTTGCTTATAGTTTTTGAAGGTTACTCCATGGTCCTTATGGTGAGGAGCTCAGTGACAGGCATGATGCTGCAGTAATAGCTGAGAGCTATATCCACATTCATAAGTAGAAAGAAGGAGAAGGAGACATGCTTCTCCAGACATGGGCTTTTAAATCCTCAAAGCCCACCTCAGTGACATACTTCCTCCAACAAGACCACACCTACTTCCATAAGGCCACACTTTCTGAACCTTTTTAAATAGCACCACTTCCTCATGAGATTATGGGGACCACCTTTTATTCAAACTACCACAGATATTTAGGTTTTAGAGGATTATCAAATAAATGATGCTTGTGGTGAATAATATTAAACGATTAAGCAATTTTCAGCAACTTACACACTTAGCTCACTGATTTAAATGGGTTCATAGATAATAGTAGTAACACTGGAGATGCAAATGTTCACAGTGGTTTTGAAAGATCTTGTTAACAGGGGAATCTACTAGGATAGCAGTTCCCAACCTGTGGGTTATGACCCCTTTGTGATTTTAATGCCCCTTCCACAGAGATAAACTAAAACCATTGGGAAACGTAGATACTTATATGATGATTCATAGCAATAGCAAAATTAGAATTATGAAGTAACAATGAAAATAATTTTATGGTTCCACAAGATGAGGACATGTATAAAAGGGTCACGTCTTATGGGAGGTTGAGAACCACTATACTAGAAAAACCCATGAGTTTTTAAAAAGCATTTAATAATGAATCCTAATTTTCAATATAAAATAAGACAAATATTTTTCAACTTAAAAAATGACTAATGGATTTTCTAGTAAATAGTACGAAAACAGAGTGACAGACCTTGCTTGTTGAGATTTCAGTGTTGTTCAATTTTATCATCCTATATCTATATCCTATACCCTGTAGTGCTTGGGTCAGCTACCTGAGACTGATGTGACAACTAAAAAACAGAAGCTCCAAAAATCACATGGAACATTGTTTCTCAAACATTGGACAACTTTAAAAGCTAGAAGTGTGAAAATATTTTGACTGGCTTTAAAATGATCAGAAACTGGTGTAACCTAGCTCTCAGAAGTCTGAAAATAAAAGGGAAACTATGTGAGAATCTCACAGCGTAAAGGATGTGCTTGCTCTTGAAAGAAAGATATAATTATATCAACAGCCAATCAACTTGCAGTGTGGTGACCTTGACAAAAATAGCCACAGGGAGAGTAGGCATAGAAGTGGCAAGATGGACACTTCTTGTGACATTCAATATCAAGGCAGGAGTTGGCTTTATAAAAAACACCAAAGTAGCTAATAAAAGTTTATGTATTTCTTAGGTGAGCATGTGGGAAACTGAGGGTTAGGCCCCACAGCAAAAGATGAAATACATACTCCTTCTTTTGCATTTGCAATTGATCTAATATAATGATCTGATTAGACACATGAGATTATTTTTCAACTTTTTAGAGGGAATAAAACAGATGTAATTTATGGTTTGTGCTTGAGAAACTGTGGCTAAGGTATTTGAAGGATGATAGGCGTTCTGTTTCTGTCATGCTTTTACAAAAATAGAAATTAGACTTCTGTATTTCGAGGCATGGCTAGGGCGTGGTTGCTAACATCTGTAGCCTTGCAGAAGGTATCTGCAGCCTGAGCTGTGGAGGTATGGCTATAAAGTGGAGCAGACCTTCTTCATAGAGACCAGGGTATGGCTATAAAGTGGAGCAGACCTTCTTCATAGAGAACAGCCAGGAAGAGTCCAAGGGAGTTTCAGAGTGATTGCAAAGAAGCCTCACATTTCCAGATTGATATTGAGAACTTTAGCAGTCTGTGGTGTCCACACTTCAGTAAGATCATTGCATGTTACTGATTTGTTTCTGCCCCTTAGAGTATTTTCAAAACATAAAATGTGAAGTGTGCATGTTGTTTTGGAACTGCAAATCCCAAGATAACCTGTCACATCGATACCTGTCCTTTACAATACAAGGAATCAGTCAATAACTTGTTCTAGCTTTTGTCATTCTCTTCAAGCTGCCAGGAATAGATACCACACACATTACATTTTTCTGGGCAAGTTTAAACTCCAGATCACCTGCTAAGGAGGTATTAGTGTACAGATAATAGATAACATTAATATGCTACTTATTTTCAAATGATAAAAGAGGGAATTCTGAAAGTGTTCACATTAATTTGTTCCCCCCCGCCTCAAAATCCAACCCCCATCCTCATCCTGAGCTCTGTAACAAAACATGTGCTGTGGCTGCCAACTCCACATAGACCTTCTCCCTGTTTCCTTACCCCATCTCATTCCATTATCCCAAACCCCCCATCACCAGCAGGCACTCCCTGCGAACCCACAAGCTATGCTGGCCAGGGAACCAAGTAGGATAGCCACAGATATCCAAGTTTCTTCCTATCCTCCAAATCCAATGCCCCAGTCTCATCCTTAGCTCAATACCAGACCACCTGCTGTGGCCTCTTTCCTCTTCCCCACCAGATCTCCAGGGGATCTTCCTCTCCATGTTTTTTTTTCAAAGATACACTGATAAACAGTGGAGAAAAATAGATGTTTTAACCGGATGTAGAATTAGTCTTTGCAAGTATGGAAGTATCAGATTAGCCGAATAATACAAAAAAGTGATTATGTGTTAGAAAATCTTAAACATTTTTCTTTTTTATTTGTTTTTTTTCCATTTTACATACTCTCCCTAGTTCCTCTCCCAACCCTTCTTCCTCCCTCCACCTCTCTCCATTTCACCCTTATATATATATAAGCTCATAGTGGGTGTCAACAAGTCCAATATACCAAGTTGAGGCAGGACCTAGCTCCTTCCTTCCTGCAGTCAGGCTGACCAAGGTATCCCACCATGGTAATGTGCTCAAAAATAACAAGTTCATGCCCCCAGGATAAGGATAAGTCATGATTCCACTGCCAGTCCATGTGTCCCGTCCCCAGTGTCCCCCTCCTCCCCCAAAAAAAGATCAAGTCACATAACTGTCACTAACATTCATAGGATTTAGTTAGGATTTTAAAAATAGTTGTTTTAAATGTGAGAGTGTTCTGTGTGCAATATGGACATCATGTATAATGGTGTCTGTACAGACCAGAAGAGGGCATCAGAACTTCAGTTACAGATTGTTGTGTGCCGGCCATGAGAGTGCTTTGAACTGAGCCCTGGTATTCAGAAAAAGTAGACAGTGCTCTTTCCTGTTGAGCCATATCTCCAGTCATATAAAATAAGTTAAATTCAAAAACTTATATCATGTATGATTTCAAATGCAGGTTTAATGTTATTCCATTATTTTTGATGTGGTAACATTTTCTTGCTTTTTTGTTGTTGTTTGTTTTATATAATGTGTGTCAGAATAAAGAAAAAAAACAATGTTCCTATTTATGTAACTGTTACTTACCTATTCAACTTCCGAATTTGTTAGTCTTAATTTTTCAAGAAAACTAAAAGCTTTATGTTTGTAATGTTTAATTTGCTTAGAAAACTATCTAGAGAAAAGGAAAGGAAGGTAAAATGGAAAGGAGTAAAGCAGGATAGGAATAAGAGGGTGAACATGTAAAATGTAGGTGGATCTAAAGGAAAATGGTTAGATCTAAGACTGGGCTGGATCCATGGGATCATTTGACTTATCAGGGAGGATGCTTGCTCCCTCATGAGATATGAGAAACGGGTAATGGGATGAAGTAGGAGCCTAGATTTCAGTTCTGGACAGATGAATTTCAAATTTCATGCATATCATATAGGTCACCTATACTTGTGCTTTTTTAACTTCAGAGAGTTAATTGATAGAATTAAAAAACTTCATAGTAAATTCAAGACCCTCCTGATGAGATACAGGATACCTTTTCTCAATAAAATCCACAAAATATATCAGACACATATTTATGGTATACTGGAATCTCAACTGAAGTGTCAGGTTGATATGAAAAAGAATATTGATATCTTCACTGTACTGCAGGACAGAGAGTCAAGTATTGAGAAGTGGCACAGGAATTGATGAAATTTTAATTTCAAAAGTGTTTTCATTTAATATTCTGAATTGGTACTAACTCTTTTATCTTAGCACTCATATTAACCAACTTCTTTGGTGATAAAACAAAAATAATAAATCTGATAATGTTCATAACTGGCATTATATAAGTTCCATTTAAATTAGTTATCATCCTTTTAGTTGTTCCATTTTCAAACCGTCCTGTGTATTATAATATAGAGACCAAAGTCCCTCCGTTGTAATAGTGTTTCCCACTTTTTATTATGGGAAGAAATATCTCTCTCTCTCTCTCTCTCTCTCTCTCTCTCTCTCTCTCTCGCTCTCTCTCTCTCTCTCTAACTAATCCCCCCCTTTAAGAATTCCCGATTGCCTCACCAAATTGCCAACAAAGACGATGGAGCATAAAGCTGCATAACACCTCTGATTGGAGAACTGCTACTGTGAGCAGATAGGCTGAGCACAACTATGAGCTCCGAGTGGCATCCTGAGGAGAAGGGGTCTGTGATGGAGAGAGAGCTGGCTGTCTGTAAAACAGACACAGAATTGTGCTGAAGAAGCACTTGGGGCAGGGGCTGCCTGAAGACAGAACCAGAGGGTCTAGGGCAGTTAAGTCCTCGGTCTTTTGGAGCCCAAGTGCCTCTGGAGTTTGGAGCCTGTGTAGTTTGTTGCAGAGAGACTGCAAGAAAAGCAACAACAAAAAACTTACTTAGAGGTTTAGGGAAGCAAAGATAGGAGTCTCATTATTAAGACCTAATGGAGCTTGTGCTACATTCAGGTTCAGAACCAAATTTATTTAGAGAATTAATAAGTATCTTTCAAATGACATAATTTATATACAATTTTACTATATAAAATATTGTTTTAAAAAATTTATGATGTGTTATAAGTATTCAACTTCCTAATTTTATTGAGTGAGATTTAGGAACACTGAGACCCACATAGTACATGTGGAATTTCTTGATTACTTCATTAATTCCTATGTAGAGAAAAGTAGGTTATATTAAGAGTTTTTTTCCTTTTCATGTGTATCTGTCATCATGCTTGAGAAGAAAAATTTCACATAGTCAATAAGGAGAAATACAGTTTCAGTTGCTTTAAGTTTCACCTTTGAATTTCACTGTGGCCAGAAGTATTTCATGACCTTTAAATTTGATGAAAAGAGAAAATCATTTATTAATCTATTTATTTTGTTTTGAAATCCTCCCAAAATAGAAGACATTAGACCACATCTCTGCAAAATGACAGGAGCATATCATATGAATTCATTATTGTTATTATGGAGATCTTATCTGAGAACTTGAATATATACTCAGTAGTATACCTAATTTTAATTCTCTTTACAAAAATTCCTTCTACTACTTTATATATTAAAGCTCATATACTTATATTTTTGATGATTTTAACAATTGAATTATAGGTGGTATTTGTAGTACTAAATATTAACTTCCAATTTGAAGATATGTTACTCCATATACACAAGTTTTCTTTGACAATCTAGTAGTGTTGGTTATGTGTAACATCTGAGCATTGTTGCCTTTACCAAGACAACACCCTTTACTACAGGGAGCTCATTGAAACAAAAACAGTATAACTACACAACATTTGCATAAATTGTAAAGTCATTATTAACTAAAGAAGTATATTTTATATGGTAAAATCTAGATGAGAAGTAATTTTTAAAACTGATTGGATAAAGTTAATTTGTTTCTTGCTAGATACTATGTAAAGGACTTACTTTTGAGTGGTTAGGTTGGGATTGTATATTATTGTTCTGAACCTAACAATAAAAAAAGATTAAGTAAAACTTGCTACAAAAATATACTCTGTGTGTATAATAATTATATTTATTGAAGCATGTTATGTATTATTTTATAAGATTAGTGTTGTTATCTTATAGATCCCCAGTCACAATTTCTAGATAACTTGGAGTTCCCTGACATATAGGTAGCTAGAATCTGAAGTTTCATGAAAAGTTCAGTTTCGTAATTATTCTAACTTAGGACATTTTAGAAATTTCACAAAGAGGATTTTGTGCTTATGGTTTATAAAAATGAAAAAGTAAGGTTAAGAAATTAATGCATTACTAGATAAATTTTGTATCTCTTAAAAGTTGTTCTTTGTAAGAAATAATGACAAAGAAATGGAAATCAGCAATCCTGTATCAGAAACTCATACCTGCACAAAATGAGGAGAATAATGATGATGATGATGATGGGAAGATTGATGTGTGTGCGTATTATTATTTGACTAAATACTGAAAACTCTACCAATCTTCTGTCTCTAGCCCAACAGTATTTAATTAAAATTTGCAATAATTCAGAGTGGTACAATGTTAATATAAAACCTGTCCTCTATGCTTCATGCTTATTCACTCTGGGAAATACCTATAGGATAGTTCTTCAACAAATGACACCAGGTATTCGCGATGGGGAATGTAACTTGCAGGTGTTAATTCTCAGATAGACAGAGGGAGCAGTGAATTCTAGTAGTATAGCTTCAAATATGGCTAAAGTTTGGATGAAGAATATTTTTTGATGAATAAAGAAAGGGGTAAAGAGATGCCAGAGAAATTATAGTCAGTATGATTATGCAAATAATTCAGTGAACAGTTGAACAGGAAATTTTGATGATCTGCAAATTCATTTCCTTCAGTGCTGGGCCATTAATGGCCTTGATCATTGCGTTCCACTTAGATATGAAGATTTATTAAATTCTATAAAGATGGTTTTTAAATGCTTGGTTTTAAATTACCCACTGGAAGAGAAACTTCTGGAGCAGCAAATGTCTTAGGTTGTAATTTTGTAAGGTAGGCAACAAGAATAATGATTTCTATGTGATTTAATCTCTCAAAGAGATTATTTTTAAGTCTGGAAGAAAAGGAAGACAGTGAAACATATCCTATTTTATCTTCGGCTGTAAAACATTACTTTATAAGAAATACAGGGAAATTGTAAGCTTGGCATCACTGATTAAGATGCATTACCATTAAAAAATAATTATTTTTACTATAAACTCAGAAAGTTATCCCCCACATAAAATAAGTCAGCTATTCCCTGAAGATGTGGAACTTAAGCATGCTCCAACATTTAAAGGTAAGAGAACTAAAGAACATGAGCATGTGACTTCCTTACCTGAAATAAGTGCCAGGCTTTTAGCCATAGATGAATTGGAAAATTAGACCACACTGTTAACAACATACCACCTGCCCTACTTAAAGAGCTGAAGGCTTTTAATTAGGTTCCTACTGTTCTTATCTCCACAGTCTGTTTCACACTCTCTGCTAGCCTTAGGCTCTGAAGCATATTTTCCTGCACCATGCATAATACAAGATTTTGGGGGAAGTCCTGTGCATTTGTCAATAAAGCACTGTCTGGCCAATAGGGAATCTAGATAGGAGGGACTAGGAGTCCAGAAGGACTCTGGGTAGGAGAAACACAAGGAGTCCGACATGTAACACCATGGGGTATGAAGCCCGGAACTATTCTCCGGTAAGAAACATACTTAGATTAACAATTATGGGGTAATTACTTAAGTCAGAGCTATCCAGTAAGAAATCAGCAAGGCCAACAGCTTCCCTTCATAATTAATATAGCCTCCTGTGTGTTTATTTGGGATTGATGTGGCTCTAGAACCAGGCTGGCGGGAAGGCTTCTCACAAAGAAAAAGCTTCTCTTAACACAAGATATATTAAGTTCATGTCAGAACATATTCTGCTAAATTAGTGTTTGATCCACCACTTCCTAGGTAATTTCACTTTGTCATTTTACTCATTTCAGTATAATGATGATCTCAGAGATTTTTATCTCTAAACCGTAGTCTCCAACCTTCTAAAGACTTGATACTTTAATACAGTTTCTCACGTTGTGGTGACCCCAACCATACAATTATTTTCTTTAATTTATTACATTTTTTAAATTAGAAACAAGCTTGCTTCATATGTCAATCCCAGCTCCCTCTCCCTCCCCTCCTCTTACACCCCCTCACTAGCCCCGCCCTCCTGGCTCTGCTCTATCCCCACTCCCTTCCCCATTGGGGATATCCAGGGTCTGTCATTTGGTTCAGGACAGGGCCTATATCCTCCCCCAAGAGTCCAGGCTGAAAGAGCATCCCTCTTTGTGATGGACACCCAAAGTCAATTTACATGCCAGGGATAGGTACTGATCTACTGCCCAGGGCCCTATAGACTATCCAGGCCTCTTCACTGACACCCACATTCAGGGGATCTGGATCAGTCCTGTGCTGGCCTCCCAGTTTATTTTTGTTGTTATTTCATAACTGTTACTTTGCTGCAGTTAAGAATTGCAATGTAAATATCTGATGTGCAAGGTATCTGATATGTGACCCCTATGAAAAGGGTCAATCAATCTCCAAAGGGGTTGTGACCCGCAGGTTGAGAAATGCTGTTCTAGAAGGACAATAAAATATAGCAGATGTTATTCTCATATTTTAAGTTGAACCTCAGTCTGCTTTTTAAATCAGGTGACATAAAGACTAAATCTTTGTTGTTTGAAAAACAACTCAATATAGCTGCACACACTTAGATGTATATATCAGCTTTTATAATTAAGTATGTAATCAGTACAAATTTATCATTGAGGCATGCAAAACATTCCCAGTGGTCAATTAGAAAGATTTGAGAGATGTGATGCTACATAGAGTGAAAAGAATTTTGCAGCAATTAGATTTTTCCTCAAGAACGTGTTCTCAAAATGTCTTCAACCATCATACTTTTTAGTTATCTGTGGACTGTGTTGGGAATTGAACCTGTGAATAGTTGGAAGAGTTCCTTTTCTAGGTCAAACATCTATAAAATCATATGTGTGAAACAACAAAATGTTTTACACAACTGAACATTTCATTCACTTTTTTTCATTTACCCTAATTTTGTATGCCTTTTGCATTACTCTGATTCAGTCTTGTAAAAAGACCCACAGACTTGGATTTTAACTTATGTGTTTCAATTACTTACATATAATGTACTCCTATCAAAAATGCTATGTGTAGAAAATCAAACTTTGTGTAAGACTTCTGTGAGGTTATCTGAAAACAACGCTTAGTAATCGCTTGAATCATAATATAAATAATGGTATTAATTTCCATTTGAACCATGTTTCATGCTCATGATTTATTGTTGTCATTATTAATCAAATAACTATATACTTCAAAGAAATCAGTACCGACAGCTGTGCTTGTTATCCTTTACTATGTTTGAAACCAGATTTTTTTGTGGTTTGAATTTGTTTGTGTAATGGTTATATGGGATGTGACCAAGATTTATGAGAGCCTATAATGTTTTTACAGATATATAAAGTAATGGTATGATAAAAGCCTACTTTGGAAAACAACATTATTCATATGAATTAATTGTGACAGAAATCTTATATTGTAGTTAAATACTGCACATTACATTGAGAAAGATTCACTTGGAATGGGCCTGAAAGCTTTCTTTACCTAGTGTACAACTATTCTAATATGGTGATATTTGAAAGCAATTTTAAATAAGAAGTGAGGCCAAAGATACTGTTTGTGTTCGGTTTGATGCTGGCAAACTCACAGAGGCATTTGTGTTACCTAGTAAATATTATTCACACTTAGAGAAAATGACTCACATTCATTTTTTGTCATCACCTATTTAGATTTTTCTACTTTGTGTTAAGAATAAATTTTCATCAAATGTAAACCTCTCATTCTCCTCTAGATTTATAGCAACAATGTTGTGGTAACAATATGGAGAAACAATTTCTCTCTACCACATCTTGAGATTCATTTAAGCTCTTTTTAATAAACATAGCATTTAACATTTCCTATCTCTGATTACTATAATATTTATATACCTATAGCTCTTCAAAAGCCAACACCTTAAGACCTAGATGTTAGTTACACCTTGGATTTTTAACAACCCGCTGAACAAACTAGAGAAATTTAATTTAAAAAAATTTTTTGTTTAACATGAACACTCAATATTGGTGAAGTAGCTGCTTGATGTTTTTCTTTAACATATCTCAACAAATGCTACCCAGTTGAAATTACCTGCAGCATACTGAAAATGTGAAACTAATTAGTCAGAAAGTCCTTGATCATGATGAATGTGTAATGATTGACTCTTCTTTCAAAACTGGTTTTATTTCAAGTCTCTGCATTGATGGACTTGTGTTTTGCTATTTACTGATTTCTTGCTGTTTTTGTTGTTGTTTCACTCTTTCTAGATGCTCCACTAATTGGTCAGGTACACAGTGTGAAAGACCAGCTCCGAAGAGTAGCAAGTCTGAACTCATCAGCACAAGTAAGTGTCACAGAACAAAATCTCCATTTGCATACTATACCCACCATTCCATCTTGTTTTAAGTAGTCATTGATTGATATGAGTCATCAAAGGTTATTAGGAATCTCATGTAAATAGAGAAAACTGTTTTGGTGACAAGTTTGAGATATTGTAGAAAATGAAATGTGATCGGTCAGGCTATGAAGAAGTTAATTACTAACCCAACATTGTAACATTGTTAAGTGATCTATCTCTTTAAGCATGTGTGTGTGTGTATCATCTGTTATTTGTAACACTGCAATCTCAGAGCATATGTACCTCAATCAGCATTGTGTGATCTTCTCTATTCTGTGATAACAATCTGTAAAAGTTTTCAAAATAATTCAGAAAACACATATTGTCAGATTATTTGACCTTGAATTGGGTGACTTGAAAATCCATGATGGAAAACAAGCAAAAACATGTGTAGAGGAGGAGGAAAATTTATCCCTGATGACAATCCTTAAATTTAAAGATTAACTTCAGGAGATGCAAATGATAATCACATTAATCAGCATATATAAATGGCAAAAATGACATGGAGATTAGAATTATATTATTGTACACATTAGTAATAGGCTCTGATTCTTTTTTGTGTACATATTTCTTATTCCTATTTCTAAATTCTTCTTTATTTTACAAGTAAGTGTTTTCAAATTTCTCACATTTGGTAGTTACTTTCAGTTATTAACTATGAGCATTTTGGAAAAGCTGCATATACTTCTAAAATAGTTGTTCTTGACCTTTCTTGTGCTATAACCCTTTAATACAATTCCTTAAGATGTGGTGATCCATAATCATAAAATTATTTTTGTTGTGAATTCATAACTGAAATTTTACTACTGTTATGAATTGTAGTACATATTTAGAGATAGAGGTTTGATAGAGGGGTTGCGACCCACAGGTTGAGAGTCACTTTTCTCAAAGACTGTCCTGGTCACAAATATTATAATTTTTATAGGTAAGGTGTATGTGTTTCAGTTACAGATTATTAATAATTTCTTTGTACTGTTTTTGCTGTGAGGATATGAACATAATGGTAGGATGCTTTCATTCAACTTACTTTAGGAAAATTCTCAAGGATCAAATTTAAAGAAGGTTCAGAGTCTTTGACAAGAAAAGTCATTTTAAACATTATTGAAATTATCTAAAAGGAAATAATGAACTGGAGTAAAATGTCTATCAAATTTTCTAAATTTTTCATAAAGGCTATACTCAGAGAAAATTTGGATCATAGAAAGGGTCTTGGCAAAGGATGTCCCAGATGTTTTCTCTAGGAGTGGGATATTCACATATTTGCATGGACAACAGCCTCACCCTTGCTTGGAAAGGAATACATATGACTACTGTGCACTAGTCATTTCTTCTTATGTTTTATTTGTATTTCTTCTCATGTCTGATGCTACAGGATGTCAGGTGTGAGGAGCACTGCCCTGGCTTCTGGGACTTTCCTTCCTTACCTTCAGTGAAAGTCCCTAAAATTAACAGACATGTTGAAAGTGCCCTTACTATTCAGACATTACAGTTTCACAAAAGGAGCCACCTTTCCTGAACAATGATTTTCTCAGAAGATGACTGTGTCACGTGAATGCAAAGAGAGCAGCAATACAGAAAGAAACCTCAAGATGATTTTTTAAATTTAATTAGAAATTTACTACACTTATCCCTGAAAGGGAAATGGAAAAAAAATATAAGAAGAAAAGGCTAGTTCACAGTTCAAAATCTTACTTCATGGGTAAATACCCAAGTTGCTACAAGATTACTGTGATGTTCAGTCATGCATAGACAGTGATTGTTCAACACTGTTGTTCCAGCTCACAGGACAAAAAGCCAGGCTCAGAGGATGGTGTTCATGTAGAGGAAAGCAACATGAGAGATCTATAAAGTTTCCTGAATTGTATTTTCTCACAGAAAGCTGCATCAAGTTCAGTTATTCTAACAAGCAAAGAATTTGATTATGTATGATATTATGAAACATACAACAATGATCTATCTGGGATGCTAATTTTTCAATACTTTTAATTATAGGTAACTTCTAACTAAAGAGTGCCTATTTTAAGATATTTCTAAATAAAGAACAACCATAAAAGTAAAACATTGTCAAAACAAACAACAAAATAAAACACCTGTGTCAGATGTTCTAGTAAGGAGAACTACAGCTTTATAAAGTAGAGCTGTTGTTCGTATTCTTTCAAGGAAAATCCATTCATTTTTCACTGTTTGTTGTGCACTCCTCAAACATAAGCAAAAGTCATTTGTCCATGAAGAGTATTGTGATTGCAGCTTACACTTGCAAATAAAACAGGGAAGAAGCATGGTGTATTAGCTGCCTACCCATTGCTGTGATAAACACAATGACCACAGTCACTTAAAGGAAGATAGTATTTGTCCCGCGCTACCGTCTCGCCAGCAAGAACGACGCAGAACACTCGGATCCTTCTGCAGTAAAGCTTTAATGCATCTTGAGAGATAGATGATCAGCTTCTTAGAGGGAGACCCCAAGCTAAGAAACCCAGCCCCTTATATAAGCCTAGGAGCTCCGAGTGAGATGTGTAGAGCCGGGATTGGTGGTTTGCACATCACCCCAGATGACGTCACGGGAGAGGCACAGTTTAAACGGTTAACTCCAACTGACAGCGACAGTTAACTCCAACTGACAGCGACAGTTAACTCCAACTGACAGTGGATGTCAGCGCCATCTTCTAACGGCAATAGCGATAGCGAGGGCGGCTCCTCACATCTCCCCCTATTCATTTATTTTTGAAGCAATAGGACACCCACAACTTTGGAGTGGAGATAGAGGTCAAATCCCCATGTGCAAATTCGGAACATGTACAAAGCTCCTCTCCAGGGTCTTATCCCCAGAGGAAGTCCTGACCAGTCCGATGTCTTTTTTCTGGGGGAAGGAGATCATGACATAGAACCTTCATGCAAGATGACTTATCTCCCAGGAGAAAGTCGTTATACCGCAGACCTCTCCTGTGCAGTGCTTAGCCTTGCAACTCCTTGGGCTGCTGAAGCCTACCCACTCTATCCCGTGCAATGAGACTAGCCTCGTGGGGTGCAAGAGCTGGGAGGCCAGCGACCTATTGCTTTAACATGGTTAACCAAATGTCAGGGGATGCTCCGTGTTCTAAGGCAGCAAGTGCTTGTGCCACCACCACTTTCTCCTTTTGTTTGGGCTCTGAGCGTACACACCATCCAAAGCATCAACACTATTCCACAGCAGAGAACTAGGCTAAATGATCCTACCCCCACCCATTCCTTAAAATAAGAAAATGCAGATGAAATCCAGGGGGAGAGGTCTTCCATCAGAGAAAGATCCAGATGCGTCGAATTCACTTGCAGGATCGCCATTCTCAACTCACGGAGTGTCTGCTCAAACTCAAAAGTCCAATTCTGTAATAAATGTTGAGACAGAGCTTTTGACAGGTTAGCTGCTCTTGTAAAATTCTCATATTGTACTAAGTGACACAAAGGCCAGGCAACTTTGTTCACATCCCAATTTGGCCATCTGCCACAATATATCCAATTGTTCCTGAACCAAATTAATCTGTTGGTTTACCAACATCAGGCCTCCTTGTATCTGAGAATTGGCAGTGGCCTGTTTATCTAGGACCATGGTCACAGTGGCCTATAGTTCATTAATGGTTTGAGTTGTCTGCACAGTGGCAGAAAGTGCAAGGGCCGAGGCGGTAACCGAAGCAGTAACCGCGGCGGTGGCTATCAGGCCCACAATAATAGCAGAGATCCCAAAAATCTCGCTTTTCCCTAAACAAACTCAAATTACTTGGCGCCTCAACAGGAGCTGGAATAAATCGAGGCATGCGCATTACCAAAGCAAAAGGGTGCTTAATAGCATCCCAGCATAATGCATAAAAACAATTCTAAGCAGAACAATTTATTTCTTTCTGATTCTTACCTAAGGTATCATTACTCACAACCCAAATAAAGGGCAGCTGAATAATTAGTTCTCTTAAAAGGGGTATACTTAACATTGGAGGAGGACCAATCAGATGATCCAGAGCTCTGTCCCTCACTCAGACTGTTGCCTAATGCCCCTTTCCAATCAAAAGTAATCTGTCCCTTCTCACTATCATAGGAGAAAGATCAGTACAGCTTCCATTAATTCAAAAGGATTAGCATTAGATCTTTCTGGATCCATATGAATAAAATTATCCTTTAATGAAGAAATCACAGTAAAGCACAAGCTTCCTACTAATGACAAGGTTCTCTCATCCTGAAAACTCTGTATCTGAGGATCTAAAGGCAAAAAGGCAAGCCCCAACTCTCTATTAGTTGTGAAAAATCTAGGGAACACCTGGGCATTCTGCATCACTGGCATCGGTAGGGGGAAGGTAGACATGATGGCCCACCGTAACTCTCCCATCATACTAGGAACCATCATCCCGAGTAGGAGAGTCTTCATCACCCACTTGGCCTCCATCCTTCTTATTCTGGAGTTGTGAAGGAGCTCTTCGAGTGAGTCTTTCAGGGATCCACAGGGGGTTTTCTTCCTCCTGTGGAAAAACACACACAGCTCCCCTGGATCTTATAAGAATAGGATCCGGGCCTTTCCAGAGATCAGTCAAGACATCTTTCCATTTTACCATTTCTTTTGGCCTATCAGGCTCTAAACTGTGGCGATCAGCCGCAGTGTGGCCTTGGGCATCACAGTTCAAGAAATTAAGGGTAAAAAGTGCCATGGATACAGCAACTCTTGGTACCGAGGGTAGAACATCCTCAATACTCCCCTTTTGTTTAATCAGATATGATTTGAGTGTACGATGGGCACGTTCCACAATGCCCTGTCCTTGAGGGTTATAAGGTAGGCCAGTTAGATGGGTAACATCCATTTGCCGACAAAACTGTCGGAATTTTTGAGAGGTATATGCTGGTCCATTGTCTGTTTTTAAAATTCTGGGTTTTCCCCAAGCACTCCAGGCCTCAAGGCAATGTTGAATCACATATGAGGCCTTTTCCCCTGTTAGGGGTGTGGCAAACATTACGCCAGAACAGGTGTCAACAGAAACATGAACATATTGAAGCCTTCCAAAAGAGGGAATATGAGTAACATCCATCTGCCACATCTGCAATGGTCTAATGCCACGTGGGTTTATTCCCATGTGGGGAGTAGGTAAGAATTCGCAGCAATTCTGGCATTGAGTAACAATTTCCCTAGCCTCTTTCCTGGATAGAGCAAAACGACGGCGCAAGGTCTCAGCCGTCACATGAAAGCGCTTATGGAATTCTTTTGCTGCTTGTGCATGGGTAGACAAGGCAGCGGCCACCAGCTTTGTAGCCTTGTCCGCTAAGTCATTCCCTAAGGACATGGGACCTGGGAGTCCAGAATGTGCTCGGACATGGGTAATGAAAACAGGAAATCTCCTATTTAACAAGGCAGCTTGTATCTTCTGAAAGATGTTAGCAACTCTGCTGGAGGATCTTATTATTCCAGCTATCTCAAGGAGATTAACTGCATTAACCACATAAGAGGAATCTGATACAATATTGAGGGGTCCTGGAAAAGCCTCAAGAACCTCCAGTACTATCAGACATTCTACAACTTGAGGTGAAGTTTCATTATATTGTTTAGATATAACCCTATCCTTGACCACATAAGCTCCCATACCAGTTTTTGATCCATCAGTGTACACCACAGTCCCATCTGGGAGTGGGTCTTTAGCTGTCACTTGTGGAAACACTATAGCCTGGTTTAGGGCAAACTGTAAAATTGGATGCTTTGGAAAATGATTATCAATTTGTCCTGAAAAGGAAGTAACTAAAACTGCCCAATCACTAGATGTGGCTGCCAAGGTCTGAACTTGTGCAGCAGTATAAGGCACAATCAAGGAATCAGGATCCCTGCCAAAATGTGTAACAGCTGCTTTTATTCCGCGAAGCGCGAGCTGTGCAACAGCATCAGGGTACCAGTCAATAATCTTAGCAGGGGAAGCATTTGGATGAATCCAAAGTAATGGTCCATGTTGCCACAGGACTGCAGTTGGCAATTGAGCTGTCTTAAAAACACACAGATTAAAAGGTAGTGACTCCTCAATTCGTTGTAATTGTGCTTCCTGTAAGGCCTCTTCCACCATCTGTAAGGCTCGGTGGGCGGCAGGGGTAAATTTTCTGGGTGAGGAGATATGAGGCTCACCCTCCAGGAGATCGAAGAGGGGTTTTAGATCAGCAGATGGAATTTTTAAAAAGGGCCTCAACCAATTTATATCTCCCAGAAGTTTCTGAAAATCATTTAATGTTTGTAAGTGGTCTTTGCGAATTTCTATTTTCTGAGGAACTATATTTTTGGGAGTAATCTTTGAGCCCAAAAAGAGCCCTGTATCTGCAATTTGAACCTTTTCTGAGGCAATCTCTAATCCCCACTGTTTTAATTCAGCCACCAGCATGGGAAAAGCCTTTTGTAAAACATCTAACTCTTTGTGACAAATAAGAATATCGTCCATATAATGGATAACGATTAAAGATGTAAATTGCTTCCTAATTGGCTCCAAAGCCTCCTGCACATATAGCTGACATATTGTTGGGCTATTGGCCATGCCTTGCGGCAGTACCTTCCACTGAAATCTCTTGTCTGGTTCCATATGATTAAGAGAAGGGATAGTGAAGGCAAACCTTGGTCTATCCCGTGGGTAAAGTGGAATAGAGAAGAAACAATCCTTAATATCTATAATAATAAGCTTCCAATCTTGAGGAAGTGCAGAAAGCAAAGGAAGGCCTCTTTGAACAGGGCCAAAAAGATGCATCTGATTGTTAATGGCCCGCAGGTCGTGGAGTAATCTCCACTTCCCAGATTTCTTCTTAATAACAAAAATTGGTGTATTCCATGGGGAGGTAGAAGGCTCTAGATGCCCCAGCCGTTCCTGTTCTTGCACTAATCTTGTGACAGCCTCTAATTTTTCAGAGGATAGAGGCCATTGAGAGACCCATAACGGCTCCTCTGTTTTCCATGGTATGGGTCGTGAAGCCTCAACGGCCCCTAAATAAAACCCAGTCCTTTTCTACCCCGATTTCCGTGTTGTGTAATGGGTTTTATTCTGCCTTGTTCTTGCCTACCCAAGCCTCTACCATTTGTATACCCCATCTTTGCCATAATGGCTGATGCCTGGGGGGAGTATTCATTAGTTAGGGTCATGCCCATGGCTTGTAACACATCTCGTCCCCATAAATTTACAGGGAGTGGCAACACATAGGGGGTAAAACATCCCTGTTTGCCTTCAGCATCCCGCCAGGTTAAGGCTGAGGCACTGATGGCAGGAGAGGACTGGTATCCAAGACCTTGTAGAGAATGAGATGAAACAACAGTGGGCCAAGACTTCGGCCACCAATGGAGTGAAATAATGCTTTTGTCTGCTCCCGAATCCATTATCCCTTCAAATTCTTTTCCATTAATTAACAATTTTATTGTAGGTCTCTCATTTAGGGGTATAGCCAGATAGGCTGAATCACTTCCAGAAGATCCCATAGCCCTTTTTTGTAAAGTGTAGGTTTCTCCATCCCCGAGGGAGGGCAGCAACACCAGTTGTGCAATTCTATCTCCCTGCTTTATAGAAAATACACCCCGAGGGCTAGAACAGAGAACTTGAATCTCCTCTTTATGATATGGGTCAACAATCCCAGGATATATAATGAGTCCCTGTAAAGTTAAGGAGCCACGGCCCAGAATAAGCCCAATGGTGGCAGGGGGCAAAGGTCCAGGGGAATGGACTGGGACCGGTTGAACATTCATTTGGGGCATGAGTAAGAAGTCGGAGGCGGCACGCAAGTCCATTCCGGAGGTTCCTCGGAAACCTCTACTTCCTCTTGATTGCTTTTCTGAAATTGGTTCCCATATTTCTGAGGGCCCTGGGACCATGGGCCCCGTGACCCGTTTTTTGATTGGGGTACCTTGGATTCTTCAATAGGGGGCAGAAGCCTCCCTTTTACATCCCGGACTGACCTGCATTCGCTAGCCCTATGATAACCTTTACCACAACGATAGCAAAGCTTCGATTCTCTTGTTCTTTCAGGGGCTTGACAATCTTTCTTAAGGTGCCCCATTCTCCCACAATTAAAACAAGCTTTTCGATTAGATAAATCTCTATACCTGTGCGTTTGTAAAATGGCGGCAGCTAGTCCTGCATTGGTTAGGGTCCCCCCAGCTCCCTGCACACTCTGAGCCAATCTTGTAAACCTTTGCTTTTGCGAGGGGCGATAGCCGCTCGACATTCCTGGGTTGCTTGTTCATAGACAAGTTGCTCAATCAGGGGCATAGCTTGTTCTGAATCACCAAAGATGCGACTGGCGGCCTCTGTCATTCTGGCCACAAAGTCTGAAAATGGCTCTTGGGGTCCTTGGACAATCTTTGTAAGGTGTCCACTGGACTCTCCCTTTTTGTGAGGGCCTTCCATGCTTTAATAGCGGCGGCCGACACCTGACCATAGACGCCCCAGATGTAGTTGGTTTGATTAAGGGCATGTTGACCCTGACCTGTCAGCATTTCAAATGTCCACTGCCTCTGATTCTCATCTTCAGCCGTGGCATTAACTCTAGCTTGTGCCTGGGCTGCATCATACCAGAGAGCCTTCCATTCCATGTATTGTCCCATGTTGGGAAGCACTGCTTTCACTGTCGTTTGCCAGTCAGTGGGAGTCATGGCAAAATTAGCAAGCCTTTCCACCTGTAATGTGGTAAAGTTAGCATTGACCCCATAATTACGAACGGATTCGGCCAATTCTTTAATTTGATTGTAATCTACGGGGGTATGTACTCTTCCGCCTTCCACATTCTCGAATACTGGAAAAGCCATTTGTATTTTTCTCCGTTCCTCTAAAGGTAAAAAGGAGTCAGTACCAGTATTCAGCCGAAGCTCATATGGCGGAGGCGCTGAGGGGCGTGAGCCCGCCGGATTTATAGGCGGTGGCCTCACATTCATTTTTGTTTTCAGTGGCCGGTGTCTATCAGGGTGATATCTTTTTTCCTCATACCGTGCCACCTCCTCCTCTAGACCACCTTCTTCGCTAGAATCCAGAGTGTCAGAATCAGAATTATCTAGCTCCAAGGCTTCTAGCTCTACTGCAGGGTATAGACTAGATTCTGGCTTTTTCTTTTTCTTAGATTTGTTAAGGGGTGAATGATAACTCCCTTCTTTCTCTCCCCTTTCTTAACTTCCTGGGAGGGCCTTTTTTCTTAGACATGTCTTTTCTTTTGCGAGCTCCCATTCTCTCACTCCGTTCAGTTTCTGACATGCTATCCTGAACTTCCTCTAAGGTTCCCTGACTTTCTATTATAGCAGGGTGACAGGCCTCATCCTCCAAGCAGTTTTTAACTAGCTTCCAAATGGCTTTGGTACCTAAGCAGAGATCTCCTTCTGCATGCTTCCTGTCTAGTTCTTTACCTAGCTTGTTCCATGAGGCCACAGTGAGGGACCCGGAACAAGCATACCATGGTGCCACTCTATCTACCTCCTTCACAAAATTTTGAAGTGTTCGTGGTGCAATTTTAAGATCTCTTTGTTTTAGCACAGTCTGTAAGGCAGTAACCACTGACTGTGACGACCCCATCGCGCTGACAGCTTATCTAAAAACGCGCTCAACTCCGTTACCAGACTGACAGCACCAGACTGACAGCACCAGACTGACAGCACCAGACTGACAGCACCAGACTGACAGCGCCAGATGGACAGCGCCAGATGGACAGCGCCAGACGGACAGCGCCAGATGGACAGCGCCATTCTGTCAGCACCAGCCACGATGAAGGAGAAGGACAAACAGGACTAGCACCAAAGCCTCCACTGACCCGTCCCACGGTGATGACAAACTAAGGCCAAAGTCGAGAAAAGGGTTGTTCAGGATAAAGCATACCTCTCTGAACCTACGTCCCTGCAGTTCTGAATCCGCCCCGTCTTCCGAGGGGTCTCCCGCGGCGCCGGCGATGTTGAAGAGTTCCCGGGTTTCGGCACCAGATGTCCCGCGCTACCGTCTCGCCAGCAAGAACGACGCAGAACACTCGGATCCTTCTGCAGTAAAGCTTTAATGCATCTTGAGAGATAGATGATCAGCTTCTTAGAGGGAGACCCCAAGCTAAGAAACCCAGCCCCTTATATAAGCCTAGGAGCTCCGAGTGAGATGTGTAGAGCCGGGATTGGTGGTTTGCACATCACCCCAGATGACGTCACGGGAGAGGCACAGTTTAAACGGTTAACTCCAACTGACAGCGACAGTTAACTCCAACTGACAGCGACAGTTAACTCCAACTGACAGTGGATGTCAGCGCCATCTTCTAACGGCAATAGCGATAGCGAGGGCGGCTCCTCACAAGTATTTATTTGAGCTGTGAATGTGGAGGGTGGAAGTCCGTGATGATAGAGTGGAAGAAGATAGTGCCGTGCATGGGGGCTGGAGCAGGAAGCTAAGGTCTCACATCTTGAACTAAAAACATGAAAGATGGGGGAAGTCGGGTTGATGTGTGGTTTTCCTCAAAGCCATCCTTGTGACACATTTCCTCCAGCAAGGGCACACACACTAAACCAACCAAAAGTGCCACCAATTGGAGGTCAAATGTACACAGAACTGAGACGCATTGGCGGCCATTCTCATTCAAATTGCCCCTTCTGCATCATAAAAATTGGCCTGGTTAGGAGCATGGTGCCTTCCTTTGACAGGTCTTGTCTCTCCACATGGAGTTTTGCTCTCTAATTCATGCGTAGTTTTCATACTCATTTCCATGTAGCACTACAGGTATCTTTTGGGTCTTGATGCATCCAATGCCGAGAAAACAGCTTGGGTAATTATGCAAAACTGTTATTCTAGTATTTTGTGCTCAGATTCCACTTGAAAAGCTACTCTGTCTTGTCTCTATAGTTTCAGACTCTGAATAAGAGATGTCATTTCATACTCCTATTTTAAATTCACATAAAATTTTAGGGAGAGTGATGATCAAATTTTAAGTTGTGCTATTTGTTGTATATGCTAAAATTAAGAAAAAATATAATCAGCACTTCATGATGGCAATATGGAAGAGTTCTTTTCTTTACTGCAGCATGAGACACATCATTTTAGCTCTGCCCTGAATCATCATTATTTATTTTATGCCATCTGTTCTATTTTAACATAAAAAATCTGATTACAGGATACCAAGGCTCTGAAACATGCAAATATGGAAATATTACTGATATGATTATATCTTCCATCCACTTCTCCCAAAAACATGAATCCCAAACACTGTTGTACATCCTGGATCTAGGGCAAATAGTAAGATGGCTGTTGATTTCTCTGTGGAAAAGGGGCCAACCTAGAGCCTGGCTGAAACTGACTAAGGTTACAGAGGTTTGTGGAAATATAAAAAGGAGCAAAGGTTCAGAAGCATGATATATAATAGACCTGAGAGCAAAACGATGTCCATGGGAAGTGATGTTGTTGATGCTAGTAGCAGCAGGACAAGGGAAGGGAACAGAGTGAAACTGGCCCATGATGACAAGCACATACCTGCAGCCACTTCATAGTTAGTTTGGCTCAGCTGGAATATAATATTTGATACTTTCTTTAGAGTCTTAGCAGCAATTCGTAATATCTTTTGAGAGTACCATTGAATCTTTTTACATAAAGAGATTTTTTATCTTTATAACCATGTACTAAAATGTAGAATATCCTCTAACATGCCAAAAAGGACTAGTTTATTCTCTCATTTTACTTATTCAATTTTTACTGTAACTTCAATCAATAAGAAAGATGTTATTTTCTTTGGCATAGTAATGTGTCTCTGTAATCCCAGAAGCTGGGATGCAGAGGCAGGAGAATTGCTAGAAGACTGAAAAACATCTGGTCTAAATTTTATGTTTGAGGCCACCCTGAAGTGCATAGTGAGATAATGTTGCAGTTGTAAGAAGACAAACTCCTCCCTTTGCCTTTTCATTTCTAAACTTTTCATACCAGTCCCCATCTGGGAAAAGCTCCACCTTCCTTTTGTGACACTTTCTGCTTTCACTCTATGTGGATGACACACTGGCTGTTCCTTTAGCATCTTTAGCAAGCCCTGTCTTCCTCACCTTAGTTATCAATCCTGTGCTAATTCTTTGAAACTCTTAGGTTCTTTCTATCTTCTACTGAGTTTGAGACTGACACCCTATACTCCTGAAGAGTCTCCATCTCAGCATACACCCAGATTTTCCTCACTTTTCTCCACCCTAACAAATTAAATTTTAGATGGCTGCAAATTAACTTAAGTACCTAAACAGCAGAGTTGTATATGAACCATGCATTCTATCTCTTAAATTGAACTAAGTAATGCATTCATATTGTTTCTTCCTAGTTTTTCAGTATTGTCTCTTTTTCTTTTGTACTATAAATTAGCAACTCATTTATATGTCTTACACATGCCTTTCTAACATCTCTTCTGTTTTCTTGTATGTCATATGTCTTCCCAACTACACATTCTTCACTCCGATCTGTTACTTAGTTATTGCTTCATTTTAATTTCCTATGTTTTAATACTCTCTTAGGGGCTGAAGAGTTCCCATTCTTCAGTTCTCAATGCTTGATTCTTATAAGGCTCAGACTAACTGGATAGACAATGTTTATGTCCCCAGGGCAATGTGTACCTTATATAAGGTAGTATTTAAGATGCCATGCTTTTTGTTGTTGTAGTTGTTCTGTTGCTGTTGTTGTTCTTTGGAGAAAGGATCTCTATGTATCCCTGACTGTACTGGAGTTCACCATGTAAACCAGGACAGACTTATGATCATAGAGCTCTACCTGTCTCCCAAATGCTATGCTTGAATTAAAAGCATTCACCACTATGCCCACATGATGTCGTATTTAATGTACATTTATGTTTCATCATCTAATATGTGTCTAGTGTTATGAGAGGAAGTGCGAGCATATCTACAGAGCCTCAGGTCATCTTAAGAACTGTAATATTTGCATAGAAAAGAGAAGTAAAAGTTTTGTCCTCAAAGGGTTGGGGTGTTGTACAAATAGACTGTGAAATGTGTAAAATATGGGCACATAGAGTGTTATAATGCAATTATTTCTTCAGCATGCAACAAATATTTTCCCCATTACTGGTATAGTGATAGCTACACCAATTTGAGATGATTAAAGATAACATGCACTTTATACCGTTATAATCTGAAACAATTTATCCAAGTCAACATTGCTAGTGTATTTAGAAAAGAAGTGGTTTGACTCAGTGTCTGTGGCTTCACAAGAGATTCAAGACTGTGTCCATCAAGAAAAACTAAGTCTCCAGGACCACATTAAAAAGTATGACCTCCTGTGTTCTTTCTGACATTACTGAGATAGTTCCCTGGGCTCTCTCACACTTTCAATCAGTTTAAAACAACCGACTTTTTGTGTTCTACAGAAATACCTTTAAATAGGTTGGATTCTTTTGTGTGTGTGTGTGTGTGTGTGTGTGTTTTGTTTTTTCGAGACAGGGTTTCTCTGTATTGTTTTGGAGCTTGTTCTGGAACTCGCTCTGTAGACCAGGTTGGCCTCGAACTCACAGAGATCCGCCTGCCTCTGCCTCCCAAGTGTGGGATTAAAGGCATGCACTACCAATGCCCGGCAAAGGTTGGATTCTTATATGCTAAAAATGTTCGCTGATTATCACACTACACTGAAACTTACTTATTTTCTATTGTAAATAGACATTTTAATACAACATATTCTGATTATGTATCCTCCCAGTTAGTTCCCACTTTTCCATTCACCCAAATCCACACTGCTTCTTTCTCATTAGGATTTAAACAGACATCTAAAAAATTAATAAAATAAAATAAGCTTAAGCAAAAAAATAACAAGCAAATGAACCAGAATAGGACAAAACAAACAGAATTTTTTAAATATTTATATCAGTTGTATCTATTAATGTTTTATAAAAAATAAAAATGAAATGTTACCTATGTTATTTATCAATACCATACCTTATTGCAGTTACCTTGATAAGTTGCATAAACATACCAGATGTCTGAGATCTTAAACAGAGCTCTGTAATGTATAGGGATTGCAGCTACCATCTGTGTCGGGAAAATTAAAAGGAAAAGAGTTGCTTAGTTTTCTTGCATGCATAATTAATATCTTTAAATTGTCGAAAGGCAGAAATGAGGGAGAACAGGTAAACATATAAATTTATAAATAATTTACAATTACACTGACACAGACACAAATCCTACATTCTTCAAATCTAGTGAATCTAGTATTGGTTGGCTTCACACATTTAATGATCTTCTAAGATTTAACAGAAAAAAGAATGTATAATAAAGTGAAGATATTTGTCAAGTGGAGATCAACCAAATGAGACAATATATTAATAGGAAGCAAACTTGTTTCCTGGTATTTAACTTTACAAACAACTGTTAATTACATCAAATCTGTCTGATAGTCTATCTTCATTAATTACTGAAGATTGAAATATACAAATAATGTTCACTTCTGAAGAAACAAAGGTAAAATATAAATTTGCAAGATAACATGAAAGAATAAAATGAGATTGATATTTTAAATTAATAAAAATGGAAGTCATATGTATAGATAAATATGTGCACATGTATCTGTCAATACGTATTTCTCCAGGCAAAAAGCTGGGATGCTGGTATACTTGAATTTTATTTTTAACAAGCATTTTTAGATATTTTGGTAATTGATCTCCAGTTGTCTGTCTTTCTTGTGTATTCTCTATACGTAATTATTGAAACATCAATCACTCTGATAAAGTGCCTACACATTGTGTACAATGCCTATCCAAAGGAAATTGTTTATATTTTAATAAGTTTTGATATTCAATTCATAAATGTTTGTGATATTTAAATTTTGTTTAAAAGTTGAATTGTATTGCTTCTAGATGAATTGTTAGTTCAAATATTTTGTCTGTGAACATCCTTGTTTCATGTGTGCTAGCTGTTAGCCTAGGAAAACGTTAGTACTGTTTGCCCAAGACTGTTGCATAATACTCATGTATTAAAGTTTTTATCTCTGGTGTATTAATGCAATATGTAAACAAAATATGTCTTTAAAAAGGTGTCCTAGTACATGCCTTGCTAGGATATTTTTAATAAAATAGTAATTATTTCGGAATATGGACATTTGTTCCATGCTTTATTTATTTATTTATTTATTTATTTATTTATTTATTTATTTTTGGTTTTTATGAGACAGGGTTTCTCTGTATTGTTTTGGAGGCTGTCGGTCCAGCCTGGCTTCGAACTCACAGAGATCCACCTGCCTCTGCCTCCCGAGTGCTGGGATTAAAGGCGTGTGCCACCACCGCCCGGCCGTGCTTTATTTTTATTAATATTAGTGGTGAAATTTTTGTGACTGTTTAGTTACACAAAGCTTTATATCATTTTGTTTATTTATTCTTCTATGAATCATTTTTCCCAGGGAGCATTGCTATCATTGTGCCTCTTGTCCTCTTGGTGACCTTGGTAACCACCCTAGTGATTGGTTTGGTGCTTTGTAAGAGAAAAAGAAGGTAAGATGGCATGCTCTGGACTAACCTGCTGTGAGTGAGTCATATGTAAGTGACAGATGAATTGTCATGTATCGTAGAAAAAAGGAATAATTATCCCAATTATAAAGCTATTTCTCAATCTATTTACCCCTCATTTCACTTAAAATTATAGGTTATACACATAATCCTTTAACTATGCTCCATGTGTATAATTTTTATTAAAACCAACATGGGCATATGATTGACAAATTTCATAGAATTTTAATTTATAATTCTTTCTTTGATTAAAAAATTATTTCTGAAGATTTTTTATTACTTTGTGTTATATAATTATTGGTATCAGCCTACTATTTGCTAAGCAAGTGTGTCATAAATTATACTTTTAGCTGGAATTATGCATTTATTTACTTTATCTTTCCCCAAATGGTGGCATTTCATTTTATATAACTCGGTAACTACATTGATCAAGCTGGAACATGAAAATTTGTGAATTATGATTCTAGACATTGAGTTTGAGGTTATACACAAGATAGTGCAAAGTTTCCTTAACATATTTTGTTATAGTTAATTTTCACACAAAAGACAACATTTGAAATTTAACCCAAAATTGAATTGTGAATTTATTGCTAATGTGGTATTATATTCAAGAGAATTTTGCCTCTAATAATCATTGAAAACAATGCTTGAATTATGAGATGTATGATACTTTGTGATTTTAAAAAACTCATTTATATTTTATCAATTGTGTTTTATTCAGAATATGTCTGTTGTACTTTGTCAGCAGATCAGTAAATGTTTAATAGTACAGAACTTAAATTGTGATGTCTGTACAATTGATATTTAAATTTATGTTCACATATTGTAGAACAAAGACAATCAGGAGACAGCCTATTATCAATGGAGGAATAAATGTAGAAATTGGCAATCCGTCATACAATATGTATGAAGTGGATCACGACCACAGTGATGGGAGTCTTTTAGAACCAAGTTTCATGATCGATCCAGTAAAGGTAATATGTCTTGAAATCATGAGCAGAGAATACTAACATTCTTGAAAACCCACTGCAGAATTTTGAATTTAATCATTCATTCTTAATATCTAAAATAATAGCACAAGATTTTAGGATATATTGTGTTATCTAGGCTGTTCTAAAGGGAAACACTTGATGTATGACATTCACTGGAACGTACTAGTTCTGTGTGATTTAGAAAAATGCGATACAACTTTATATAGTAACTTAAATTGTTCGCAGTGCTAGCACAGCATAACATTTCTTTTATTTTTCATTATGAAGAGAGTTCATTAGTTTAATTTCAAAATAATTATTTTCATCACAATATTGTTTGGTTGAAAAGTGAAGAAAAAAACTGTCCTGTAGTTTCCTTTTGAGCCCTTATTTCTTAAATGTATTGAGCTACTGAGTTGTTAAAGACACTTGTCTGAACTGTAACTTATAGTATAATTACAGAAACCAATAATTCACTTAAGTAAATTTTCTTCTGTTTCTATAGTTCCCTTCCAGTGGAATCTACTTCTGAGCCTAGGATTGGACTTCCTAAGCCTGAAATTTGCAGTCATATTCTCTATGATAAAAATCAGCAATTACTATAAGGATACATATATTATAACCATTTTCATTAGGATTAATATTACTTGTTATTTACTAATTAACAAACTCTTATATTAGAATTTTCATGTATTAAGTACTGCTAAACTTGGTGCAATTGTACTTGATACTGAAAGATGATATGTATTTGGCCACTTAGGAATTTATCCATTTAAAGGAAAGCCATCTTAACACAGAGACTTCTGGTCATCTTCAAGCTGTTATAAGGAATAAAGGTATACATTGTGTAGCATGAACTCATGAGAATTTGTTCCTCAGCTTTGCAAGGAAATTTCTAAAATCTTTTTGTTATTCTGACTCCTAGCAATTGAATTCATTCATACACTTACTTAAACCTAAAGAGAACACAGCTCATTGAAATATTCCCACACTTACTTTATGAAAATAAAACCGTATTTCAAGACCTTCACATAATAATTTCAATGTACTCATATGCTTTCACTTAGCACTTAGTAAATGCGTGATTACCAATTAGCTGACAGAATTTACAGTTTATTTCTACCTCATTCATAATGTTTGGGATCTAACTATGAATAGTTGCATGAATGGTAAATACAGAACAACTTATATATTAACAATTGCAGAAAGGCAGACCATAGTTCTCATAATAACCTAGCAAATTGTACCCTAGAAGTTTTATGTAGTCAAATGTAAATTATGTGGCACATAGAGTTTTGTGAAATTGTCAGTTCTGTTATAGCGAATGTGATTAAAACTCCTAGTTCTTTGATGTCTCATGATCAAAAGTACTGGTGTCTTTAGTATAATAGATAGAATAAAACTGAAACCGGAATAATTAGAACTACTCAGAAAGGAATATTTGTAGATTTTTGTCAAACTTCATTTCAACATTACTTGGATTTTCTTATTCAAATGTGTGATAAATTAAAAAATGGTTGGTTATTCATTCAAACTTCAAGCCCTATGATTAATTTTTTTAAATTTCTGATATTAAACTTGTGTGGACAAGCATCAGAGGACCAAATTGTCTCCATTTATGTTAGAGACTTTTCCAAAGTCTCTTCTCTTTTTAACATATCTTAGGTTGTCCAACTTTAACAGTTGATTATGAAGATTTTTAAAATAGATATGCCTCTTTGTATTTCTATGCTTTTCAAATGTTCACTAATAAGAAGAGGATAGCTAAGTCTACAGGAAGTACTACTGTCTAAATTCTAAATTTTCAATGTCAAGATCTCCACTGGTACCCATAGATAAATAGACATGGACATGATCCGTACAAAACATGTGTCAGGAAACTGGACCTTACTGATGTTCTCACCTTTGAGATAACTATCCGAAGGTCTTCACGTTGACCCAAGTCTCTTGCTTTGGCCTAGGGTTAGAGTATTTTATATTAATTGTATGACTTAATTATGTATTGTGTTAGTGAAAAAATGTTTCTATGACATTAGGTGAGATAAAATCTTTTGTTTATGTACAGTCCAGATACATAGGGGGAGGGCCCAGTGCTTTCAAGCTCCCACACACAGCACCGCCCATCTACCTAAACTCTGATTTGAAAGGACCTCTAACTTCTGGGGTGAGAGAAACAGCCTATCCTTTCCTTCTCATCCCATTGGAAACCCTTACCATTCCCAGAGCCGTGCTTGACTTGGACAGAACTTGCCCTTATCATGGTTTTAGTTAACAAGAGTTTGCAAAACAGTATTAAAATCTCAGGCATTTACTGTGTGTTCTTTCCATACAAGAATGCTTATAAAACATGTTACCAGTTTGGACCAGTTACTAAGTGGATAAGTATCTCTTCTATGGGATTTGGAAGAATTTTAACTTATATGGCCACCCAGACTTATGAAGAGAAATTTAAAGTGAATCGATTTAAATGAATCTGTTTTAATTATGGATAGGTATGTAGATAGATTATAAATAAGAAGTTAAGGTAAAACATGCCAAAAATGTGTCATCATATTGGCAAATTAGAGATGGTCTAATTAAATCTATCTTATTTTTAACATCTAGTTACTGAGTTCAGAAAAAGCTTTTCTGTCCATAGTCACAAAGTTCATTTTAGGCAGAACAATGGATTGTGGATTTTCACATTCCCCCCATCCCCCTTTTTCCTGAACATCAAATCCTTTCCATTCTCACTGTTTGTCTTACATTGTCTCCTCTGCATGCGATAAAGAGTACATGTTTCCTTGCTGTAACTAGGTTAAGATTCTTCATTAAAAAAAGAAAAACTCAAACTAGACCAAGGCACCAATAAAAATAAAAATGAAATGGCACTTTGTTTTGTTAAGTTGCAATTTCTTTAATAATGATAATTGCATGTCGTTTTGAACTGGAAGAGCCTGCTTCTGTTATCCTTGATTTTCTGTCAAAAGCAATTATGGCTCTGAAACCTCAGGTGACTGTAAAGTCAAGTTTATTTGGAAGACTCTAAAAGTGTTTCCAAGAGCAAGTGCATGCAAGTTGTTGGAAGAAAAAAATGCCAGTAGTCTCCTTGATGGATTTTGGAACTTTGACTTCACTTCATTTGCTATGTTTAATTTGTATTGAAAAATAAGAAGAGGAAACCAGTTAGATGAATATTGTATCCTCACTTTCTTTGCTATCTGTGGACTTGCAGTAGCAGTCAGAGGTGATGGCAAGGGAGGTGAAAGGCCAAATATCCATGAAAGGTGACAATTAGGTTTAACATTTTTTTAAAGTAAAGTTATGATAGGTGTAACTTTTACCAGAACATAGTTTTTATGTTTTATACTGAAGTTTCTGTTTGGCTCCCAAGCTACCTTAAGATATAGTATTGTTTCCACATTAAAATAGAATAAAATCTATGAAAATTTAAATTACATGCTATCATTAAAAATAGACATTCTGCAAAATAATTGATGTGGTCAAAGAGAGAGAATAATTAGACTTATTTTCTTTCTCCTCCAGCCAACAAATTACTCCAACCCAGTGTATGCAAAATTATATATGGACGGACAAAACTGTAGAAACTCATTAGGAAGTGTCGATGAACGGAAAGAATTGCTCCCAAAGAAAATTGAAATTGGCATCAGAGAGACAGTGGCGTAACGAAGGCCATTTTTCTATGCTGTATAAATATATAACATATGAGGATTACTTTTGTATGTTCCAACAGTATTATACTTGTTTTAGCATCAGCATTATCTCCTTATCTTTTTTCCTGGTTAATTGTTTTCTGGGTTTTTTTTTTGCTAATGAATATGGATTCACCATTTTTATGGTATTTTTATGAAAAATAACTGCACTACACTACAACTTAAAATAATGCTGCTGATATGACACACCTTTGAATTTCTTAAAATTAAAAAATATTCCTTTGTAGAGTTAATATGAGCAATCTATTTTATAAGAATCTTTAGTTCTACATAATCAGCAAAGAACTCTCCATTTTCTCATTCTGTTGTCTAAGTACTGTAATACAATGACATTATATTTCTCTTGTATTGAAAGGACAGACTCTCTTCTCTATGCTCATAACCGTGGATTGAAATTTAGCTGAGAGTATATATCCCTTAAAAGTACAGCATCTCCTGCTTTGCAATTAATATCAGATGACAAAGGAATAACTGGAATATGAGGCAAAACCTTTTTTAAAATATAATTTTAATTTGCATGAATACAAATGACTTATTTTCCAAAAAAATTTAGTAGACTCTATGACATACAAAACATGTACCCCCTGTAACAATAGTGATATTTAGATTCGTAGAACATAGCAAACCTCTAACCAGAGACAGTACTAATAACACTTGCTGTGGGATAGGAACTTTTATTCCTCCTCAGTCCTGAGGCACACAGCCAGCCAACAGTTCATTTTCTGGATGGATATAACCTTTAGCAACACTAAACACAAGAAATCCACATGCAACCACACAAACTGATGGGAAATTTCAGTTTTGTGAATGCATTCTCTTTTCTAGTTGAAAGAGAATTTTCTTTGTATGAAGTAATTGGTAAATATTTTGAAGATATGAAATGACTAATTAATTGTTCTCCCAATTCAACTATGATTCAAGGGCCTCTCGAGGTATAAGAATAACCTGCCATAATGCCAGGTGGAGAGTTTCTCTGTGCCGTTAGCATTGGTAATTTGATTTCTCTTTGGTTACACAAAACACACAGACCCATTCACTTTGTTTTCAAAAACTGATTGTAACAAATATGGTTTATTTAAGTTGTATAAAAAAGATAACATTTTTATACAAATATCTTTAAAGGCACAAAAGATTTATTCATAAGCTGTGGGGGTTTTTGTCCCTCTAATAGACATGACTGAATTTTAGCTGTCATAATGTATTAATCTAACAGATGAAATATGTTTGTGGTTGCTCTCTTCCCTTTGTACAAGCATTAAAAACTGCTGTTTTATAAGGAAATTTTTGTTGTATAATGTGCATGCATACTACCTATTTCTAAACTTTGCCATACTGAGGCCTTTATAGAATATTGGTTTATGTAATACTCGTGTGATTTGCTTGAACAATGTTATGCATACCATAAACTTTTTCAGGTTCTTGTTTAAGTACATTTTTTAAATTGAACAGTATTTTTCATTTTGGTTATAATAGTCATTTTGCCTATGTTTCTACAATGAAGTGTTAAATACTTTATAAAAATTGTTGACTGACTTATTTAAATGAAATTCTACATATTTAAGTGGCTGTGTTTGGTAATTTTTAAATTTATAAAATTCTTTCATCATGTGGTTTAAATATTCCAAGATCAACTTAGAGAACATGTTCTGCAGGGAAGGAGAAGTGTCACGGACTAATTTTCATAGGATACTTGAAGAAGCATTTTCTACCTCTTCTATTGAAGTGGAAAGGTTTTGTTGCAATTAACTTACATTGACTTCTTGTTCTTATCATAGAATTCAAATTGCAGTCAAAACAAATGTTATACATGTAGTAATGTAACTGTAGAAATCAACCATTATTCCTCTCCTTCCCTTTCTCAAACAATTCAACATAAGACTCTGTTTAGACACTTCAATTTAAGTGGTGTGCTGATTAGTTTTAGTTGATACATAAAGTATCAGACTGTTATTTTTAATATTATAATTAATACAAGTCATATCAAATCACATAAGAAGTGTGGCAAACAAGACCTACCATTAATGAGTTGTTTCTTTCTAGTAAGCACTTCAGAAAGCCACTTTCAAGAGTGTTTTTTTTTGAAGAACCATGATTACAACATGCATCCCCTCACTAATGTTTTATTCTACCATGACACATGTAAAAGCATTAATCAAAAGTCAATGTTCTTTTTTTACTGCAACTTGCAATTTTACAGTCAGTCTAACATATTTTAACTACTGGAACTTAATCTCTACTATTTCTGTCATTTGCTCTTTATTCTTATTATATAGTTTTATATAATTATAAATTATATAAATTTTCTATTACAAAAGAGCAAGACAGGTGCTTTAAAAACCAAGTATATACTTCTCCATGTTCACCACTCCTTGCCAGTCACATAAATACAATGCTTTCTGAATAATTGCTTCAATATTTGGTGTGAGATATTTTATTTTTGAATTAATTGTTTCTAATAAACCTGACCATTCTACTCATTTCTTTCCATAGAATAAGGACTTCAAATCTCAAAATCTTAGGCAAGGCAATTCTTCAATTGTCTTTTCCATGGTAGAGTATCCATCTGAGTCTCTGTACTCTATCCATTAAGAGGATGATAGCAACACACTCCACAAAAGTTGCAAAAATGAATAATATCTGGAGATGTCAGCTATTTTGTGGGAAACAGAATTACCCATGTTAATGAATGCTGTTGTAGAATATGATATCAGAGTACTAATATGTGCAAATTGTTTTATGACCTCTACATGTTCTGTGTCATAAGTTGCAAGCACGCATGCGCGCGCACACACACACACACACACACACACACAAAGAATTTATAAACAAGATAAACAATTCTTTAAAATTTGCTGATGAAGGGCATTAGAACTTAACAGTACTTGATGCTCTTGCAGAGGTCCTGGGTATGGATCACAGACCCCAAAAATGGTAGCTGACAACTCTATGTCACTCTAGCCCCAGGTACTTCAACACCCTCTTCTGATCTCTGCAAGAATTGTTTGCAACTATTACACACAAATACATCAGGGCAGAATACTCGTATGCATGCAATAAAAATAAAGTTTTAAAAATGTTGATGATGTTCACATCACATTTACAAAATTGCTAGCAAAGCAAATGTATTAAATGCAAAACAGAGAAATGTTTATTAGGACCTTCGAGGTTTGCAAAAAAAATCAAGCCACTTTCATTTATTCATTTATATATTTTATTTGAAAATTAAGTCTTTTTTTGGTTTTCACATTATCATGTGCTTTTTTAATGAATCTGAAAGTTGTGACTTAATCTCATGCTTTTCTTGAAGAGCATAAGATTCCATTTTTATGAAAACTCAAATATGAAGACATTAATAGCAGAATATTATGGCCAATATTAATGAACTATGACATGTGCTCTCACTTAGTTTCCAAAGGCCTAATAGGAAAAAGCATTCCTAAAAGAGTAGAAGAAAATTAATCAATTCACATTATCCATCCTCACCTACCATTTATGGCAGGCATATGGTTTATTTGGTGTGAGGTCATACTACACCATATATGTGGAGGACAACTTACCAAACTTTATTCCTTCCTTCCACCATATGAGTTTTAAACATCAAACTCGGGTTGTTAGTTTTGGTGGCAAGATGCCTTACTCATAGAACCACCTCACTAGCTTTCTACCTCCCTTCCTTCCTTTCCTCCGTCCTTCCTTCCTTCCTTCCGTCCGTCCTTCCTTCCTTCCTTTCTTTCTTTCAAAATATTTATTTGTTTGAATTAGGTTCTGTTGTTGTCTGTTTGTTACACTTGAGGGACCTATCTCCCAGGTCCCAAATAAATCAGTTGCAGGGGCTTATTGTTTCTTATAAATGTCTTTCTTTAGCTTAGATTGTTTCTTGCTTTCTCTTAACTTTAAAGTATCCCATCTACCTTTTGCCTCTGGGCTTATACCTTTCTTTATTTCTGTATTCCTTCTCTTTCCATGTTATTTCATGTCTGGCTGGGTGACTGGGTGATTGACCTGTGGAGTTCTCCTTTTCTCTTTTTCTCATTCCTTGATCTTCTCAGGTTTTGCCTCCCATTTATTCTTTCTGCCTGTCAGCCCCACCTATTCTTTCCTACCAACCTATTGGCTATTCAGCTTTTTATTAGACCACTGAAGTGCTTTAAACAGGCAAAGTAACACAGCTTCACAGAGTTAAACAAATGCAACATCAAAGAATACAACACATCTTTTCATCATTAAACTCTTCCAGAGCATAAACAAATGTAACATAGCTTAAAATAATATTCTATAATGTAGGAAAAACAAATAACAAAGCACAAACACAAAATTCTGTATTCTTTTATGTTGCATAATGAATGTAACAAATCTTAAAATAATATTGTACAACAAGGTTCACCTGTAGTTCAGTACATGAACTCCTTCCTCTGCCTCCCAAATGCTATAGTTATAATTAGGTGTCACTATACTAGGTCTGGAACTTATTTCCTAGACCCTGTTTTTCTATTTTTAATTATTTTTCCCCGGTGTAAAACTCCTATTTAGGATGGAAAGTATCACCACTTTGACTCACTGATACCAAGAAATTTTAAAGAAAAGATTGTATTTATGAGGAGAGACTATAGAAGTGGTCAGTGACCAGTTTTGAAACTGTGTTACCATTTATTTTCTACAAGATACACTATGTTCTGTTTATATATTCAAACATCTGCTTCCTCAATAGTAGATGATATGAACAAATTTAATGTTTATTAAAGAGAATTTAGACTTATCCCTATGATGCAATTAGGGTGACTACATGTACTCACCAGCAAAACACAACAGAAAAAAGAGAAATCTTAGACATTGGTGACACAAGGGAAGAAATGGTTCAATGTAGAAGTTCCTGAAATAAAACATCCACGAAATCTGGGAAATTATGAAAGGGCCAGATCTAAGAATGATCAGACTAGAAGAAGGAGAAGAAATGAAGGCCAAAGGCACAAAAAGATTGCTCAATAAAATCATAGAAGAAAATTTTCCTAACCTAAAGAAAGAGATTGCAAAAAAAGGTACAACAAACATATAGAACATTAAATAAAGTAGACCAGAAAAGAAATTTCCCTCAGCACATTGTAATCAAAACACTAAGCATATACAACAACAACAACAAAAGAGCATTGAAAGCTTCAAGGAGAAAATACCAAGTAACACATAAAGGCAAAATTAGTGGAACAACACCTATGTTTTCCAAGCATACTCTTGAAGCCAGAGGGTCCTGAATAGAGGCTCTACAGACATTATGCAACCACAAATGCTAGCCCAGTCTATTAAGCTTTAGAAAATTTTTCAATAAATATACATGGAAAAGCAGACATGCTGGAAAAAAGCTAAATTTAAACAATATGTATATATAAATCTAGCTCTACAGAAGGCACTTAGAAGGAAAGCCCAAACCTAAAAGTGTTAACCTGAACCCAGAAATCATAAAGAATAAATAATCCCAGACCATCAAATTAAAAAAATAGTGGAAGTACATACATGCAAACCACACACACACACACACACACACACACACACACAAACACGCACACACACACAAAGACACACACTGTTGCTCTAACTCAACATCAATGATCTGATATTCCCAATTAAAAGACACAGACTAATAGATGGAAATATATGCTCCATCCTTCTTCTATAACCAAGAAACACACATTTTCATCATAAACAGGTATCACCTCAGCACAACAGAATGGACAAGAAAGAAATTCCAGGCAAATGAACTTAAGAAACAAGTTGGTGTAATGATTTTAAAATCTCCTGAAATAGACTTGAAACTAAAGCAAAACAGAAGAGATAGTGAAGGAAACTACAACATACCCATCATGGGAAAAAAACCTCCAACAGGATGTTTAGTTCCTAACATCTATATACCAAACATTATTAAAATATTCACAAAGAAACACTACTACAGCATGAATCACATGCTAACACTCACATATCAATAATGTAAGACTTCAAAACATTTGTAGCAATAAGCAAGTCATCAAAGCCACCCCTCCAAAATGAGAAATGCTGCCACTAACTGGCATTAGAAACCAAATGGACCTAACATATACAAAACGTGTCATCCCTAAAAAACACACACACAAAATATAGTTTCTTCTCAACACTTCACAGAACTTTCTCCAAAACTGATCACATACTTGGACACAAAAATCTCAACAGATATAAGAATTTTGAAATAACTGCCTGTAACCTATCAGAACAACATAGATTAAAGCTATATACCAACAACAATAGAAACAACAGGAAGCTTACAAATTCTTGGACATTGAACAACTCTCTCTACTGAAGAAAACATGGGTCAAGACAAATAAAATTTAAGACTATCTAGAATTAAATGAAAATGAACAGACAACATACCCAAACTTATGGAACACATTGAAGGTGGTTCTAAGAGACAAATTCGTAGCACTAGGTACCTACTTAGAGAGAAACAAAAAGAGAGAATGATTCCATTCTAATAACTTAACAGCACATCTAAATGTTCTAGAAGAAAAAGAAGAAGTCATACCCAAAAGCAGGAGACAGAAAGAAATTATCAACTCAGAGCTAAAATAAGTAAAACAGAAACAAAAATAATAACAAATCAATAAAAAGGATCAATGAAACAGCAGAGTTTGTTCTTTGTGAAAATCAAAAAGTTTGATAAACCCTTATCCCAATTAACTAATAGGCATGTAGAGAAGACCCAAATTAACAAAATCAGAAATTAAAAGGGGGAGATTAAAATACATAATGTACAAATTCAGAGACTACAGGGACATAAGCAAAAACCCATACTACACTAAACTGGAAAATCTAAAAGAAACAGGTAATTATCTCAATATAATACACTTGTCAAAGTTATATCAAAACAGAAAAACAATTTAAACAGTGTCTATATCCTTAGTGAAGTAGAAGCAGTCAATAAATTTCTCAATCAAAAATTCTCAGGGACAGATGACTTTAGTGCAGAATTTTACCAGACTTTCTTCTTTTTATTTTTTATTTATTTAAACTTTTTTTCACTTTATATACCAATCACAATTCCCTCTCCCTACCCTCCTTCTTCTTGCCCTACTTCCTTCCAAATCCAAACCTCCCTCCACTCTTCAGAAAGGGTAAGGCCTCCCATGGAGAGTCAACAAAGTCTGGCATTGCAAGTTGAGACAGGACCAAGCCCCTCCCACTTTTGTCTAGGCTGAGCTACATATCCTTCCATAGGGACTGGGCCCCAAAAATCTGTTCATGGACTTGGTACCACTGCCACTGGCACCACAGACTGCCCAAGCCACAGAACTGTTATCCACATTAAGACATCATAGGTAATTCAATAATATTCTACTTTCATGTCATTCTATCCTCGTTTAACCCCTTTCATATTCCCCATCTCTTTTTTTTATTTACATTAGAAACAAGCTTGCTTGACATGTCAATCCTAACTCCCCTTCTTCCCCTCTCCCCACCAGTCCCCCAACCCCTACCCCAGCCCCCCCTCAGCTCCCCAGGGAGGGTGAGGCCTTCCATGGATTCACCCATCTCTTTACCCACTTAATTTTACGCTTTTTTTCTCTTGCTTCAATAAAGAAAACAAAAACAAATAAACTAAAAATTTTAAACCAAAACCAAAACAATAACAACAACAACAAAAACCTACAAGCAAAAGTGAAAAAAAAATCCCCAAATAAAAAAAGTAATTTCATTCTGTGCTGTCTAAGTATTTCTGGACAAGGGATGTGCCCTGGAGTGTGGTTGATCTACCAAGTGGCATTCCATTAAACCTCTCAAGGCTCAGAGATTTATACAAAAGAGGATGATGCAGAAATACTGTAACAGCCAGAAGTGGTGGAAGGCTCCCAGGAAATAGTGTTTTCTAGACACAAGAATATTATTGCACATAGAAACTCACAAATGCTTTGTCAGCTGGCACAGAGACTGAGTAGGATCATGCTACCAAGAGAGAGAAGACAGTGGACAGAAGAACCCAACCATAATCAAGAATATATTGCTCATTGTTAAGCAAGATATCTTCTTACTATTTTCCCTTCTACTGCATCATCTTCATAATCTAATTTGATTGCATTATTCCATACAATGAGCAGGTCCCCATCACTCAGGTGAGCTGTGCTCTTAGTTTATATTCATCGTTTCAAAGGGTAAGCCACTGGTACTCATGCATGTGCAATTCAGAGAAACGAAGTTAGGTTTAGGCAACCAATATAAAAATAATTTCATTATTCAGCACACCATTATTCCCTGTTCTCTGGATTTCTCCAGGGAACAAGCTGCATTTCCCTTGTCTATGATGAATTTGTTAATGATTTTGTGCTTTTTGCCATTTTTCTACTTGTCTCTGGCAGCAAGGATGGGAAGTAATGTGTCATATTGCATCTGTAGACAGGACAGTGAGTGGACAGGAAGTGGAACTGGACAGTAAAACCTCAAAATTGCACCAGTGGCATACTTCCTACAGCTGGGTCTGTCTCCTAACCATTTCAAAGATTTTCAGAATCACCAGATGCAACATTTTTCAAACCTGTGAACCTATAGAGTTATTTCACAAACTTATGTCATTAACAATATCAGCAATCTACCTGGGTGCGACACCACACATTTTTAATCCTAGTACTTGGGAGGCAGAGTTAGGTGGATTTCTGTGAGTTCAAGGCCATCATGGTCTACAAAAAGAGAGAGTTTCAGGACAGCCAAGGCTGTTATATAGATAAATTCTATCTGAAAACAAACAAACAAAAACAAAACACAAAACAAACAAACAAACAAAACCCACCATGTCAAACAAAAAAGTCAACAGTCTCCTTACCAGCTTTGGATTCTGACTTGATTTTTGGAAGTAACAGATAATCTTTAAAAGTATAGGATTGGGAAACAGTTCTAACATACTTATCATAATAAGTCTCCTACCAACATTATGTGAAATAATGATTATTCCTAACCTGTTGTTCCATCACAATTACTTAAAAGGCATGCAGGTGGTAAATTAAACCATAGATTAAAGACACTGTTTTGACTGAACTTATATTTGTTGCCCTTGGGGAAAAATAGATATTAGAGTAATAAAAAGGAAGACATTATTAGATGATCCACCAATGTCTCAAAAAGAAAATAAATTTTGGCTAAGTAATAGTAATATTCTTTCAAAGATTTCCTATATGCAAATTTAAAGTTCAATGAAGTAAAAGATAATTACAAAGATTAGACTCATAGAGAGCCTTAGCTTAGTTATACTTCTGCTCTCTTTCAGACAGAAATTTCCAAAATATATTTGGTACACAAGTATAAATGTTTCAAAGATATTAAAATTTTATTCACCTTCTATATTGACTAAAGAACCTTTGCCCATGATACACAAAGAAAAGTACACCGACGACATACAAAAACACTGTGAAGTCAACACTTGAGTCAAAGCCTTGTTCTTTCTAGGATATGTTCTCACTACAACCAGATTGACTAAAAGTTCAGAAGATAAAGAGACGTACAGTTTCTTCTAAAGGAAGAACTGAAAAAAAATGGCCAGTATGATTAGGAATGCATTCAGAGTAGAACATGAAGATATTGGCCAGCAACAGAAAACTAAAGAAGAAAAATTTGTTTAAACACATGGCCGCTATATTTGGAGTTACTTATTTTGTATTATAGGAGAGATCCTTGGCCAATAAGAGAAGACCATGGGAGAAATATTTGTTTAAAAGTATGTCCAGTATATTTGGAGCTACTTATTTTGTATTATTAGGAGAGATTCACAGATTTTGTGAAAACAAAATAGAACAAAACAATCCCACTCTTTAAAAAAATAAAGGTTATGGAATCCCTTAGTGTAGTGTTGGGGGTAAGAAAAGAATCCTAGATGATGTTGGTAGAAAAGATAGGAATTATTGAATATTTGAAAGGATTGATTGAACCACCCATGTCTTATGTGTATACAAAGTAGCAGTAGACAGATTTTAAATCCCCCATAGCCTGGATTTGAGAATTGGAGGATTTTTTTTCTTTTCCTTTTCTTTGTTTTTTTTTTTTTTGGCACTAGGCATACTAGAGTCTTAGGTGGAAAGTTTTAAGTTGTTATTCTTGTCTAATAGAGAGAAGACAACCATATTTATTGTAATTTATGTGTATTGTAATACACATATCAATCAAGGCAGTTTATATATGTGTCAGTGGTTGATAGGCCATGATTTTTTCATATAGCAAGGTAAATGAACAGACAATTAGAGTATTATTTAATAATTAAAAAATCTATATAAAATTCATGTTAACATCATCTACTGCAATGTTAAAAAAACATGATCCCTTATCTAGTTGCAACAATATAAGCCTCCAAAGATGTAAAAACCCAGTGATTAAAAGTAAAATTAAACATCTTTTAATATTTTCCTTCTAAACCTTGTGCCAATTGTTAAAGTTACAATAGAAAATGAAAATAGAACTTTTGAGGCTTGTTGGGTATTTTATGTAAATCCCAGGAGATAAAAAAAACACAAAATAGTCATCATGCTCTTTGTTTAATTAGATTTTATGGAGTTAAAGTAATATATAATGTTATATCAGAATGAATTTAATACATTCATTGATTCATACAGAAGTTATGCCTTGGCCATCATTACAGAGTTAGGTATATATAAATAGAATTTCAGGAAATTTTATTCATATTCTTTCTTTTGTAGAGGTGAAGTTATTACAAGAAGGGTTAAATGGAACATCCAGAAACTGCCTCATACTTTGTTCAAAACTATAAAAAAGAAGCAATATTTCACTAGTACATGAATTGTAGAGATTAGTGCCCAAAGTAAATGCTCAAATGATGTAGTGTTAGTCCTAACCTTAAATCATCTGTCAATAAATAAATGTACTGTGGCAGATAACATCAGGATAACATAAATTTAGTGAAGTTATATCCCTAGATGAATGTCTTACAGATGTGCACTTGGAGGCATGCATGAGTGTATAATATATCCCTTAGTTTGTAGATGCAGATCTGGAGAAACCCTTTTAAAAATTCTAAGAACAGTGAGTAGTTTGTTTATATGCTTAAAGAATAGCAATTTATCTTCACACTCTTTTACAGATACCATGATCATTACACATTTTTTTCAGGATCATACAATAAGAAGATCATAAATACTAAATGAAACAGTAAACACATATAGTTCTATGAATTTTGAAATTATTTTCCAAGACTGTGGTTAACTATGAAAATACCCAAGCTAATTAGCTGACAAAGGGTTTTTTGGCTCATAGTTGTGGAATTTCCAAAGCCATGGTCTGTTGCTCTGAGATCATTGGTGGTATGCCAAATGTCAATTTTACTACATGTATACAAACAATGCTCATCATATAACAATGGAGAAAAAGGAAAGAGAATAGGTTTGGCTGGAGGCTATAGTCTTCTTTAAAGGTATAATATTGTTATCTAAAACCCTGAGCATGATTCAACTACCAGTTATTACACAATCTCTTTAATCCATCTTCAGTATCAATATTGAATTATTGCAGTAGAACTTAGCACTTTCCCTTGAATCAAGGCTGAGCAAAGCAACCCAGTATGAGGAAAATGCTCCTAAACACCAGCCAAAGAGTTAAGGACAGACCCTGCTCCAACTGTTAGGAATGCTATAAGTAGACCACACTACACAACTGTCACAGATATAGAGGGTCTGGATCAGTCCCATGCAGGCTCATTGGTTGCTGGTTCAGACCGGGGGCTCCTATGACCCCAGTTTAGGCGAGTCTTTGGGTATTCTTGTGATGCTCTTGACCCCTATGGATTGTATATCCTGCTTCCTTTCCTACAGCAAGGTTCTCCCTGGTCAGCCTAATGTTTGGCAGTTAGTTCCTGTATCTGTTCCAACCAGTTATTGGATGCAGGCTTTTTGATGAGAATTGGTGTAGTCACCAATCTATAAGTAGAGTAAAATATACTTAGACATTATTACGTTGACATTTTTTAAATCCAATCCTAGGTCTCTGGACCATCCAGCCTCTAGATCATAAGACTTTGACTACTGTCAGATATGGGTTTACTCTTATGGCATCTCTCAGATCACTCATTGGTTGTCCACTTCCACAATCTCTGTACCACCATTACTGAGCACATCTCATAGGCATGACTCTATATAGTTCAACGGGTGGATGGATGGGTTGGTGTCCTGATCCCTCTACTGGAAACCTTGTCTGGTCACAGGAGATGACCATTTCAGTATACATATCCAACAGTGCTATGAGTCTTAGCAGAGGTCATCCTTGTAGTTTACTGGGAGTTTCCTTGCATCAAGTTTCTACCTGATCTCAAAATGCTCCCAATTTCCAGTAATGCCTTTCAGAACTCTCCCTACCTATAAACCCCTCAATCTAATCACTCATTATCTTATGCCTGCATGCCCGCAGTCCACCCATAAGAACTGTTCTATTTCCCTTTCCCAGGGAGATACATTTGGGCCCCCCTTGTAACCTATCCTCTGTGGGTCTGTGGGTTGTAACACAGTTGTCCTTTACTTTGCAGATAATATCCACTTACAAATATGTACATACCATGTTTCTCTTTCTGGGTTTGGTTTACCTCACTCAGGATAATCATTTCTTGTTCCATCCATTTGTCTTCAAATTTCCTTGTGTCATTGTTTGAACATTGTATAAATATGGCATATTTTCTTTGTCCATTCATCAATTGACAATCATCTAGGTTGTTTTCTGGTTTTAATGATTAAAAATAAAGCTGTTATGAAGATATTTGAGCAAGTATCCTTATAGAATGATAGAGCATCATTTGGGTATTTGCCTAAGAGTGATATAGCTGGGTCTTGAGGCATATCAATTTCCAATTTTCTGAGAAATTACTATATTGATTCCCAAAGTTATAGTACATGGTTGGACCCCCAAAAGGAATCTGCATCCACTTCAGAATAAACTGTCAATGTGTTTTTATTTTAGCCATCATAATAGGTGTAAGATAGACTTTCATAGTCATTTTGATTTGGATTTCTGTGATGGTTAAGGATGCTGAACATTTATATGTTTCCTAGACATTTGAGAATCTTCTGCTGAGAAATCTCTGTTACAGGATTCCTGTCTGGGTCCTGTCACCACTTTACTCCCCAAAATAGCATGCAGAGTCTCCATTTATTAAAATCCTGTTGGCCAATATTCAGGGCTTATCATTGGCTAGTTCTACCGTAAGTATTAACCCATGACTACTAACATATATTTCTTTAAGATCTTATCTTATGTCCTCTCCTCCCAAGATCACATGGTGACTCTCTCCCTTTATTAAATTTACCAGAATCCTCCTTGACTTCTAGTCCTACCTATCTTCTTTCCCTATTGGCAAACAGAGCTTTATTTATCAACCGATATGACAAAAATATACAGAGAAGCATTTACCCCATCATCTTCTCTTTTCTGTCTAAATAAAAAAAGGGGCTTTAACTTTAACATAGTTAAATTATATACAACAGAACAGTTATCAAGTAAGAACTATAGTTACAATATTTAGTCCATTAGCATTTAGTAATATTTAAAGAAAGTATTTTATCATCTATCCTATCTGTGTGGCTAAAGTATTATATGTAGCTTATCTTTTATCGTAACTAAGGAAAGCTATAATTATAACTATCTGTCTTCAACTTCACAGAAGAATAATATATAAACACTAGAATTGACAGAGACATCTCACTACCTGGGCAGTCATGCCAAGTTCCCCTGTAATGTTGTGGCATCCATCTTTAGCCTACAGGCTACAGTGTGTCTGGCAGACTTCTCAGCAAAGCAGGAAATGTTAAACTGTCCATCTGTATTGGAAGTTTGTCAGTCATTTTTCTGTGTCCTCCAGAATTACTGACAGACTCTTCCATGAAGCAGGAACCCTTTAGGACTGTTCACCTTGTTTTTCAAGTTTAGCAGTCACTTTCCTGTGGGTCCTTCATGCCCAATTTATACAGCAACTGTCAAACAGTCCAGGCAAGAGCAGTTTCCTGGCCAAATGTCTAGTCTTTCCATGTCAAAGGCAAACTTTATTACAAGTTTCTTTGATGCCAATCTTCTTCTCAGATATAATTTGGCGTGCCAGGAGTAGTTGTGTCACACTATCATATAAAACCCTAAATCATTTAAATGCCATATATTCTGTAGGTCTTTGAATGGTTTGAAGAATATCTATCCATCTGAAACACATCTCTGTATATCTAGAAAACCTAAATAACCTAACTAAATTCTGACTATTATAAGTGACTATATACAATCTGTATTTAATTATGCATTAAATTTTTAAAAATCATTGTAAACACAATGCTTAAACAAGAGAAGAAATATACATCTCACAAAATTGGCCTTAAATTTGTATCAATAAGTAAAAATCTATGCCAATGCAAAGTATTCATTTCTATATCATATTCCTTTTTTCCTTTAGAAAGAGATTGACTGTGATCATTACCCTGTATAAGTAAAAACAAACATTTTTAAACAATATTTGGGAATGTGGGCTTTGTTTTCTCCAAACTACTTCCTGCTATTAGGGGGAGCTCTCTTGGGGATCTGAAGAAGGCCCAGAAATCCTGGCTGTAGTGATCTGTAACTGCATAATCTCAGTTGTTTTGGCATGTTGGATCACCTGGGCCACTGCTTCAGGGGGTCTTGCTTCATTAAGCCATATTAGTCTAGAAGAACCCCACAGCTTTTCATTTTCTGTGGAAACAAAAGGAGAAATTCTTTTCACATGTAACCTGTCCTTATATTTAAAGTTAGAAGTCAAGGAATTTTTTTAAAATATAAAAGCTTGATTATTAATTTAGCAGCAATGATAATGAAATGTCTTTTAGCAGTTGTTGCTCCTTCTACAGCAAATAAAAATTCAAAGACAACATAATAGCATACAGCATACAGAATCTCTGAACATTTTCCATCTTTATGTGGCTTTTTTATTACTTTATTTCTTTTACTTTTATTTATTTTTTTCTCTGATAAGGTTTCTTTGTGGAAATTTGCCTGCCTCTGCCTCTGCATCTGGAGTTCTGGGATTAAAGGCTTGTGCCACCACACCAAGCCATTATCCTGTTTCTTTTTCTCTTCTAGGTATATTTTTTTAAACATGCTATAAACTTTTAGAGTCATATTTCATCGGAATCTGACTTTACAATAAATCTTTATGTTTTTCTGGCCACATGTATGTTATCTGCTGAGCAACATTGCTAACATCAAAGCTGCAGCTGTTTTAACTGTTGTCTTTCCAAGATGAGGGGCATAAGTTTACCACCAGCACTGAATGCACAAGTCTCTTCTTGTCCCTAGCAAAACAGAGCCCACCCAAGAAAATGCTGCTACTGAGAAACCGTGTTTCTCTCTGTTCTTCTGTTTCTAAAATCTCTTTTAAACTTTTGTCATTCTACATAGAAATTCATGTAGCAAGTTGTGGGTGCCATATGTAATGTGTACTGTTTCCTGCCAGCTGCCTCGGTGCCACTCCGGTCTCAGCCTCCAAATAACACTATATTAACTATGAAGCTGTTTGCCATTTGCTATCGTTTCTTAATGGCTAACTCTGGCTTAATTATTAACCCATAATTACTAATATATATTTCTATAAGGACTAACCTTTATAAGAACGCCATCCTAGATGGAAGAGAGAATCTCAAGTGTTGAAGATACACTAGGAGAAATGGATTCTTCTACCAAAGAAAACCTTAAGTCCAACAAATCCTTAACACAAAACATCCAGGAAATATGGGACACCATGAAAAGACCAAACCTAAGAATAATAGGTATAGAAGAAGGAGAAGAAAACCCCCTCAAAGGGGCAGAAAACACATTCAACAAAATCATAGAAGAAAACTTTCCCAAGAACGCCATCCTGCCGCATCCTCTCCTCCCGGAATCACATGGCAACTCTCCACTCTTGACTACACTTCACAGAATCCTCCTCAACTCCTAGTCCCACCTATTTTGCTTCCTTATTGGCCAACAGTGCTTTATTTATCAACCAATAAGTCAAACATATACACAGAAGTACTTCTTCCATCAAGATCTACACTGCATTTTTAATTGAATTATTTATTTTTGATATGTAGTTTCTTGGTTTCTTTATGTAATTTGGTAATCAGCCCTCTGAGGGATGTGGGATTGGTGAAGATTCATTACACTTCTTAAGCCTGTCCTTTTGTCCGATTGATAGTGTCCTTTTCTTTACAGACAAAATTCCATCTCTTTATGTCTCATTTATTAATTATCCATCTTAGTGTCAGTGGGACTGGTATTCTATTCAGGAAGTTGTCTCTTGTGCTAATACATTTGAGGCTATTTCTCACTTTTTCTTATATCTCCCTTTCTCTTCTATCAGTTTCTGGGTAGCTAGATATATGTTGACTTGAGTTTTGTACAGGGTGATAGATATGGATTTATTTGTGTTATTCTATATGCCTCCATCCAGACAGACACCACTATTTGTTGAAGATGCTTTCTTTTTTCTGTTACATAATATTGACTTCTTTATCATAAATTAGGTGTGCACAGGTATGAGGATTTATATCTGGGTCTTTCATTTGATTCCATAGATCCATCTGTCTGTTTCTATGCTAATACCATGCTTTTTAAAATTACTAAAGCTGTGTAATAGAGTTTGAAATCAGGGATGAGAAACCGCTGAAACTACAGAATAGTTTTAGGTACTCTGGGTTTTTGTTTTTTCATATAAAGTTGAGTATTGTTCTTTCAGGGTCTGATAAAATATTGTTTTATAATTTTGATGACTATTACATTGAATTTATATATTGCTTTTGATAAGATTACTATTTTTACTATGTTCATTCAAGAAATCCATGAGTATGTGAGTTCTTTCAATCTTCTGAAATCTTCCCAATTTCTTTCCTCAAAGACTTGAGGTTCTTGTCATACAGGTCTTTCTGTTTCTCAATGTGAGTTACTACAAGGTGTTTTATATTATTTGAGACTATTGTGAAAGATATTGTTCCTTGATTTCTTTCTAAGTGTTTTTTGTGTATATAAGATGGCAACTGATTTTCATTTGTCTATAAGACGGCAACTGATTTTGTGTGTGTTAATCTTGTATCCAACCACTTCATTAAGGTTGCTTATCAGTTGTAGGAGTTTCATGGTAGAAATTTAGGGGTCACATATATATATATATATATGAACATATCATCTACAAATAGTAATACTTTGACTTCTTCCTTTTCAAATTGTATACCCTTTATCTTTTAGTTGTCTTATTGATCAAGCTGTATTTTTGAATATTGTATTGAATAGATATGAGAAGAGTGAACAACTTTCTCTTATTCCTGATTTTAGTGAATTGCTTTGAGTTTCTCTCCATTTAAATTGATGTTGGCTGTCAGCTTGCTCTATAGTGTTTTTTTTTTTGCTTTAGGGTATATTCCTTGTATTCCTGATCCCCCTAAGAATTTTACCATGAAATTATTTAGAATTTTTCAAAGAATTTGTGTCATCTAATGAGATTATTACTATTTTCCTTTCAGTCTGCATACATGGTTGATTACTTTGACTAATTTTAATATGTTAAGCCTTGTTGACCATGGTGGAAGATTTTTGATGTAGTGTGGATTCAGTTTGTGAGGATTTTATCAAGTATTGTTTCATTAATGCTTGTTATGGTAAAAGCTTTGCCCCAGCCACTGGCATTCATATACCAAAACAGTCTGGAATATTATCATGGAGGTTCCACACAAGCCCTCCTCCCCCATCTCCCTCCAAACCCTGCTGCAAATCAGAAAGTCCCCCCCCAAATGATGGCTCCTCCCAGAGATACTCAAGACCACTCTCACAGGGTATTTAAATTGCTCCCCCACTCTGAGAATAGACTTTTAGTTTTTCTGGTCTCCCATTCCCATCTCTCTCTGGGGGAGCTGGAAGGACATCCCAGAGAATTTATTCACTAAACATGGGCTTTTTCTAATTCCATTTGATTTGGTCTGATTTGGATGACTGCATCAATGGAGAGGAGTATCTGGGTGTAGAAAGTTTTTAATGTTCATGAGTGGAATTGGTTTATAATTCTCTTTACTTGTTGATTCTTTTTTATTTAAGTCAGGAACATGCATATTTTACATATCAATCCCAGTTTCCTCTCCTTTCCTTCCTCGCATGCCCCACACCTACACCCATCCCATGCTCCACTTACTCCCCAGAGTCTGTCTAGCTATTTGGGGCAGGGCCTAGGCTCTCCCCTGTGTATTTAAGCTATGAGAGTATAACTCAATGTGGAATGGGCTCCCAAAATCCATTCATGCACTCCAGATAACTACTGGTTCCATTGCCTGATGCTCCATAGACTGCACAGGCCTCCTAGCTGACACCCTCGTGCAGGGGGCCTAGTTCAGTATTATGTTGATTCCCTAGCTCTCAGACTGGGGTCCATTAGCTCCCACTTGCTCATGTAAGTTGTTTCTGGGTGTTTCCCCAGCTTGGTCTTAACCCTTTGCTCATCAATCCGCTTTCTCTACAATTGGATACTGGAAGTTCAGATGAGTGCTTAGCTGTGGATTTCTGCTTCTGCTGCCATCAGATACTGGATGTGATGCAGGCTCTAGGATGGCATTTAAGATAGTCATCATTCTCATTATAGGGAACGGGCATCTAAGGTAGCCTCTCCACTATTGATTGGATCTTAGTTGGGGTTATCCTTGTGGGTCTCTGGATATTTCCCTAGTGCCAGATTTCTCCTTAACCCTATCTATAATGGCTTCCTCTCCCAAGGTATCTCTTTTCTTGCTCTCCTCTATTCATTTCCAGAATCAATCTTCCTGATCCCTCATATTCTACTCCCCCTACCTCTTCTCTATTCCACTTTATACGACCTCTCTCTTCCCACCTCAAACTGTCCTTGCAACTTGTATAGGAGCTCTTGTCCCTTTCCCCTTCTTCAGGAGACCATTACTGTCTCCCTTAGGGTCCTCCTTGTTTCCTAGCTTCTCTGGAGATGTGAATTGTAGGCTGTTAGTCTGATAATCCTTTGGTCTATGTCTAGTATCCATATATGAATGAGTACCTTGCTTGTCTTTCTGTGACTGGGTTACCTCACCTGGGTGATTTCTTCTAGTTCCATCCATTTGCCTGTGAATTACAAAATTTCGTTTTTTTCCACCGAGTACACCATTGTGTAAATGTACCACATTTTCTTTATCCATTTTCAGTTGAGGGACATCTAGGTTGTTTCCATGTTCTGGCTAGTAAAAATAATGCTGAAGTGAACACAGCTGTACAGATGTCTTTGTTGTATGAATGTGATTCTTTTGGGTATATGCCTAAGAGTGAAATTGCTGGATCTTGACCTAGACTGATTCCCACTTTTCTCAGAAACCTCTGTATAAGTTTGCACTCCTACCATCAATGGAGGAGTGTCCCCCTTCACAGAATAAACTGTTAATCTGCTTTTTTATTTTAGCCATTCTGATGGATGTAAGATGGTATCTCAGAGATGTTTGGATTGGCATTTCCCTGATGGCTAAGGATGTTGAACAGTTTCTTAAGTATCTTTCAGTCATTTTAGATTCCTCTATTGAGAAGTCTCTGTTTAGCTCTGCATTGCACTTTTTAATTGGATTACTTGGTGTGTAGGTAACTAATTTCTTGAGTTCTTTTATATTTTGGAGATAAGCACTCTGTCTGATGTGGGGTTGCTGAAGATCTTTTCCCATTCTGTGGGCTGCCATTTATTCTTATTGACTGTGTTCTTTGCCTTACAGATGATTCTCAGTTTCAGGAGGTCCCATTTATTAATTCTTGGTTTCAGTGTCTATGCTACCAGTATTATGTTCAGAACGTGGTCTCCTGTACCAATTCATTCAAGGGTACCTCCCACTTTCTCTTCTAAGATATTCAGACTGAATTTATGTTGAGGTCTTTGATCCATTTGGACTTAAGTTTTGTGCATGGTGGTAGATATGGATCTGTCTGCAATCTTCTACATGTCATCATCCATTAATGGCATCACCATTTGTTGAAGATGCTTTCTTAGCTTCTTTGTGAAAATCAGGTTTCCTAGGTGTGTCAATTAATATCAGGGTTTTTAATTCAATTCCATTGGTCTACCTGTCTGTTCTTGTGCCAATATCAAGCTGTTTTCATTACTACAGCTCTATCTATAGTAGAGGTTGAAGTTAGGGGTGGTGATGCCTCCAGAACTTCCTTTATAGTACAGGGTTGTTTGGTCTATCCTGGGTTTTTTATTTTGTTTTGTTTTTTCATATGAAGTTGAGTATTATTTTTTCAAGATATGTGAAGAATTGTGCTGGGATCTTTATAGGGATTGCATTGAATCTGAAAATTGCTTTTGGTAAGAATGACATTTTTACTATGTTGATCCTACCTATCCAGGAGCATGGGAGATCTTTCCATTTTCTGGTGTCTGCTTTAATTTCTTTCTTTGAAGACTTAAATATCTTTTCATACAGGTCTTTCACTTGTTTGTTAGAGCTATCCCAAGATATTTTATGTTGTTTCTGGCTATTTTAAAGTGTGATATTTCTCTGATTTCTTTCTCAGTCCATGTATTGTCTATATATAGAAGGCCTACTGATTTCTTTGAGTTAATCTTGTATCCCGACCCTTTGCTGAAGGTGTGTGTTTGCTATAATTTCATGAAAATAATTTTCAATGTTCCTTCTGTTTTTATTTGTGTAATAATTTGAAGCAAATTTGTATTGGCTTTTCTTTGAATGTCTGCCAGAATTTTGCAATAAAGCCATCTGTCCATGAACTGTTTTTTTGGGGGGGGACTTTTAACAATTATATCCATTTCCTTAGAGCTTATAGGTCTATTTCAATTGTTTATCCCAATTAATTCTATTTTAGTATGTGGTATCCATCAAGAAATTTGTCTATTTTTTTCAGATTTTACCTTTTTGTAGAGTACACGTTTTATAAGTGTGACCTAATGATTCTCTGGATTCCATCAGTTTCTGTTTTTATGTTTTCCTTTTGTTTTGAGCTTATTGATTTGCATAGTCTCTGACCTTTAGTTAGTTTTGATAAGTGTTTGTCTGTTTTGTTTATTTTTTCAAAGAACCAAACCTGTTTTTCATTGACTATTTGTTTTCTTTTCTTTGTTTCTATATTACTGATTTCAACTCTCAGTTTTATTGTTTCCTAACATCTGCTTCTCTTGGGTGTGTTTGCTTCCTTTTATTCTAGAGCTTTCAAGTGTGCTGTTAAAAGAGTTTATGAGATTTTTCCAAATCTTTTATTCAGGCACTTTGTGTCACGAACTTTTCTCTTATTAGTGCTTTCACTATGTCCCTAAAGTTTGGGTATGTTGTATATTAATTTTCATTGAACTCCAGGAAGCATTTAAGTTCTTTTTATTTCTTCCTTAATCCAGTGTTAATTCATGTGAGTACAGTTCAGTTTCCATGTATTTATAGGCTTTCTGTAGTTTGTAGCATTGTTGAACTCCAGCTTTAATCCATGATGATCTGATAAGTTACAGGTAGGTATTCCAATATTTTTATATCTGTTGAGACAAGTTTTGTGACTAAATATGTGGTCAATTTTGTAAGAGGTTCCATGTAGTGCTTAGAAGAAGATATATTTGTGTTTGGGTGAAATGTTCTGTAGGTATCCTTTAGATCCATTTGAGTCATAATATTTCTTACTTCCATTATTTCTGTTTAGTTTCTGTCTGGACAACCTATCCGTTGGTGAAATTGGAAGTGTTGAAATCTCCTACTAATAATTTGTGGGGTTAAATGTATGTTTTATACTTTAGTAGTATTTATATTACAAATATGGGTCTCATTGTATTTGTGTCCCAGATGTTCAGAATTAAGACATCATCTTGAAGGATTTTTTTTCCTTTGAGGAATTTTAAATTTCCTTTTTCATCTCTTTTAATTGATTTTGTTTTGAAGTCTATTTTGTTTGATATTAGGATAGCTATACCAGCTTGCTTCTTAGGCTCAATTGGTTAGAAAATCTTTTTCAAGCCATATTCTGAGGTAATATTTATTTTTGATCCTGAGACCTTACCTTTTCTGATCAGAAACAGAAGATAAGTAGATTGATGGGGGCAGTGCAGATATTGGGGGAAGGAAGGGGTAGATGAGGACAGGTAGGGATGGGAACATGAGAAATCAGATTGGGGGAGGAGAGTTAGTTCTAAATAAGACTACTGGAAAAGAGGGAACATTTTGGCATCAGGCAAAAACCTGGTACAATGGAATCTCCAAGGAATATACAAGGAATATAAGACCCCAGCTTAGACTCCTAGCAATAGCAGGCAAAGTAGCCAAAACTGGCCATCTCCTATGACCAGATTGGTCCCTAGCCCAGTTGTCATCAGATAAATTTTATCTACTACCTGATAGAAACATATTCAGAGACCCACATACAAACATTAGGAAGAGTTTGGGGAATCAGTCAGAAGAGGAAGAGAAAGGAATGTAGGAGGCAGAGGGGTCCAGGACAACCCAAGAAAATTCACAGAAGCAACTAACATGGACTCATAAAGGCTCACAGAGACTAGACTAACAACTAGAGAGCCTGCATGGGACAGAAGATATTTGTCACATGCTGGGTGATCTGTGCAAAATTTTTCTTTCACCTCTTCCCACTTTCCCATTGGTTTATGCTTCTATCTGTGAGGAAAAACCAAACCAGCCAACCAAACAAACAAACAAAAAAAGAAACCAAAACCAACCTCTTTGGGACCAAGCCTACACCACATGGGCTTTGAAGGTAAATAAGAGGATCAAATTACATTAACTAAAATTATTATATCATGTTTTTTTGGCAGCACTATAACTCCAGACTCTGTCTACTACAAGTACAACCATGGCTCATTGTCCCTTCCCTGCCTCGATGCCCCCACAGCATTAATGAGTAAATTAATAAATAATTAAATAGAATGTTAAATCTAGATGCATTTGTATCTGATAGATTAAAATATTATGTTGGAATAAAAATTATTAGGGGAGGTATATTTCAGTTTTCGTTTGTTTTGTTTGTGTTCACTTACTTGTCATGAAACTCCCATATGGACTAAACTGGCTTCAACTCACATAGATAAACCTTGCCCTATCTTCCAACTACTAGGGTTAAAGGAATGTGCAACCTATCATGCCATGCTTGAGAATACATAATATTTAGTTCTGTTCAATGTGGGGTATAATGACTTTATATGTCTGCAAATAAATTAAGGTAGTGACAAGAATGATGGAATTAAAGTAAGAAGATAAAATTTATCTTGAGAGTAATTATTAGTCATACTAAATGTACCAAAATTGCTTAAAAATGTATTATTTTCTGAATGTTGTGTGTGACATTATATACATATAATCCCTGAACTTAGCAGCTGAAAGGGAAGATCAGAAGTTCAAAATCACCTTCAGTCACCTAGTGAGTTCTAGTCCACCTGGGTGACAAAGAGCACATCTTTACAAAAGAAAATAAGAGGGGAAATTAAAAGAAATTTTATCAGTTGGGAAACAGCAGTTTAGTAAACTAAAAATAAAGACTGCCTTTGACGATCAGTTTTGTGGCTATACATATTAATTTGTTTATTTTATTTTTTAGAACAAAATCAAATAAAAGTGGGAGAAAATAAGTGTGTAAATGTGATAAATTTAAAACTGAATATCTCCATACTTCAGAGAGGAAAATAAGAGAAAAAGAAAAGCAAATGTTTCTTTCAGCTTGGGATTTATTGTGAAGTGTTTGTCAATTACTTGCCCATTTTTACATATATTACTCAATATGGAATGTGAGCATGTTGCTCTGTAGTTTGTGTCATCTTATAAATTGAATCTTGGGAGCCTTTTAACTTCTTTATGAAAGCTGATATAAAAAGAAAAATAACTCTAGAAAAATAAATATTGAGGGTAAAAGGCCTATCCATTTTTTAGATAAGGTTAAGCAAATGCTAAATGCACATAAGCTGGCAGATATTTAAATAGAATTGTTAGCCATGAAATAATAGCTTTGCATATATAGATATTTATCTATATTTATATTATAAGAATCCAAGTCTTTATCTAGAAGCTTTAAATATAGATATATGCTGACTGGAAAGAAAATGGAAAAGAAGAATGAAAATAAATCCATGTATTGGACTTTCTGGGTATACTATCAAAGCCAAGTGGTTTGGAAGAAATTAATCATATGATGATGCATAATGCTATCAAATTTCATGAGAGTAAAATATCAGAGAAAAATGTTGTATAAATGTTACAACTATAACCAGAACTTGATGAATGTAAATATATTGCTAAAATCAAATCTTTTTTGTTAATTGCTGATAAAGAAAACACCAAGGTGTTAAGTTATAGGTAAAGAGTTATTGAGGCATATTTCATATGTATACATATTTGACAACCATTTGGAGTTTTTTCTTAGAATTGACAAATTATAAAACTAATATACTTGATAGAATATTTGAAGTGCATAAACTTTTGTAACCATAGAAAATATGTTTTGTTACCAGTGAACTGCGTAGGAATCAAGGGTCACTAGACTCAGTTCGAGTTAAGTGAAGTTTATTTGGGGAGAAGGCACGTACACAAGAAGCAGATAAATGCTGCAAGTTCCTGATCCAAGGATCCACCCAGGCTGCTCTCTGTTAGACAACTATAAGCAAGAGAAAGCCGTCTGTGCTCAGGCCCAAGACCTAAAACAACTATCCATCATGTCACCACCTGTGACCATGCCAAAATGGGCATGGACAGAGCTCCAGGTGTGAATGGGGTAGATATCTCACTATACTGGTGAGTTTGTTAAATGTCTTTGAGATTCCTATACTGTCTATACTGTATACTGTCTATACTGTCTACAATGGATGTAGGTGTGGTAAGCAGATATCACGACCACTTCTCAGAGTTCACTTCTCCATTAACACAGTACAATATTATCTTTGAGGTTTGTTATAGCTTCCAAGAAAAAATATTCAGTGAATATCATCTATTCTCAAATAAATTATGATCACAGAGTAAGAAAAGCTGCTATTGTGAGTTGTGAGAATGACTGTGATAAAATAAACGGTGTGATAAATATGCACAGGTAAACAGGGGTATACATTTGATCATTATATTTGGGCAACGCCTAGTTAGAATGAAGCTGAAAGATGGAAAAAATTTACACAACCAGAAAATGTAAGGTTGACACTCCAGATGGTAGCACAATGAAAGATGGTAAAATATTTAGATGGAATGTTAAACCTAGTAGAAGGCTGTCAGGTCATTGAGAACTGGTCCTTGAAAGAAACAAGGGGAACCCAGCCCTTCCTTTTCATTTTTCTTTTCTGGGTACTGTGAAGTAAGAAATATTTTCTTCTTTGCCCAAGCAGAAAAATCATTGGGGCCATATGACAATAGCTTCAAACCAAGAGCTAGAACTATGTTCCCTGCTTTAAATTGATTTTCTTAGATATTCTCTCCCAGGGATGGAAAACAGTCAAAAAGTATTAAGTCTATATTTTAAAACACTAAAGAATGAGTGTCACAGTTCAGTATACTATTCCTATTAATAAAAAATTTCAGAAATCACATAATCAAAATAACAAACATTTGCTTCTCACTAATAGACACCATGAACTGTAATTGCTTTAGGGTTGCAGCATGTGGCAATCTACTCCTTGGATTGACTTGAACTACACTGTTCATAAGGCACAAAGGGACAAAGGAGTTGTACAAGAACCTTTCAACCTTATTCTGTTGTGCAAGAGCCTTTCAACCCTTTTAGCAGTAATGGAAACTTCCTTGGCTGTCTAAAGTCAGTAAAGAATCATAGGCAAGGAGCAATGACGAGGACCTTTAAAGGTGTATTGCAAAGATCAAGCACTATATCTCATATACCATTCTAAAGTACCTTCATATCAGGTCATCTTATATATAGTGGTATTTTCATAGATATTCTAAGGTACTTAAAACTAGGGAGTGTGGAATGAGAAGTATTGGGACCACTGATTTTATACCTGTGGTGAATTGAATAAGAATGCTTTTGGTAGGCTCATATGCTTGGATACCACCTTGGTGGAATAGTGTTTTATTTTGGGTCAGTATTTAGGTTTCAAAAGATTCATGACACTCTCAGTGTGTCACTCTGGCTTCCTTCCACTTGAAGATCAGTATGTGAACTTTCAGATATTTTTATCACCATACTTTTACCTCACTGTCATGGACTTGAATCCTATGAAATTGTAAGCCTAATTAAACACTTTCTTTTATGAGTTATCTTGATTATAGAGTTTGGTCACAGTAATAGGGAAGTAGCTGATATGTTATTCCTCTCACCCCTGGAAAGAAGCTTAATCTTTGTGGTATTAGAGTTTTAGCAGCATTCACTGTCTTGTCAATTGTATGTGACACAAAGACATCATCAAGAGTAAGGACAGTAAAATGCATACTGGCCTCTAGAAATTTAACAGTTACTTACTGCCTGCAATTCATATAAAAGTTTTTTTATTTCCTGTGTGCATATAGTTTTATACATTGTAATGGGATTTAAGGACATTGTTATGCAAGTGTATATGTATGTTCAGTACATCCCAACATTCCTCCAACATGTGAAGCTCATTTCTCTGGCTCTGAAGTAATTTACTCAATATTATATTTTATGTTTCCATCCATTTACTCATTTAATTTTTCTTTTCAACACAACAGGGTACTCAATATTATATGTTCAATATTTTCATTATTCATTCATCAGTTGAAGAACACTTTGGCTCTTTTCATTTGCTAGCTACTGTGAATAGAGTAGAAATAAATATAACTGAGTGAGTATTTGTGTAGGAGAATATCCAGTCATTTGAGCATGTACCAATGAATGATGTAGCTGTTTATAAGGTAGATTTACCTTTATAATTGAGAATTTCCCATAATAATTTCGATAGTGGCTCTACCAGTTTGTAATCTAACCAATGGTTAATAAGGGTTCCTGTTCCCCAACCTATTTGCTTGTTCTGTTTATGTTTGTCATCCTCACTAGGGTAAGGTATGATATCTCATTTGCATTTCATTAAACGTGAAGTATAGTAGAATATTTTTGAGATATTTTTATACATTTAATCTCTTTCAAATCTCTGTTCACTTCCCAGGACCATATTTTGAATGGATCACTGGACCTTTTAAAAATTTGTTCTATGAGCTCTATATATTCTTGATATTATTTCTCTGTTAGATATTTAGCTCACAACAATTTTCTTATATCCTGCTGGGTTCCTCTTTATCTTTGCACCCTTATTGGAATTAGAAATAACCACCCTAAACACCATGTGTAATCCCATAGAATCCCAGACAGCCAAAGCATTCTTGAACAAAAAGAACAATGCTAGGAGTATTATAATCCCAGATATCAGGATATGTTACAGGTATATATTAATAAGAAATGTATGGCACTGATCCCAAAACACAAATAGAACAATAAAACAAAATCAAAGACCACAAAATAGCATACGTAGCTTCAGCCATTTAATATTTGACAAAGATACCAAGAAAAAAATATACTAGGGAGAAAAAAAGCACCTTTAACAAAGGGAACTGAGAAATCAGAATGTCTACATGCAAAAGAAAAAATTAGACCCATATCAAGTTGCAGAGATACTAAACCACAATTGATCCAAGACATAAATACAAACATGAAACACATGCTTCAGAGAAAAAAGAAGCAGGCATAATATCCAACATATTATAGGTATAGGAAAGGACTTAAAATCATGACTCCTTTTGCCCAGGAATTAGATCATGAAGACATGTTTTACATGAAACTACTGAAAAAATATGTTATTTTTGGCTTACATCCATTTATATGGTTTATTAAACATCTTGACTTATTTATACTGAGCAATGCTTGTTTTTCAGAAACAAAGAAACCTTGTGGTGGTGGTGACCTTTTTAATATGTCTGTATTATATTTTTAAGTATTTTACTCAACATTCTAAAATATATGTTCACCTAGGATACTAGCCTGTAGTTTTAATTGTTTCTGTTCTTGTTTCCTGTAATTTTGACTGAATTAATTATTCAACTACTATTAATCCAGACATTTTTTAGCTGGAATGCTTTATACTACTATTTCAATCTCCTCATATTTCATCGATTTGCTTAGGTTGTTGAACACTTGATTCAATTTTTGTGGTTTGACTGAATCTAGATGTCTAGAAATTCATCATTTCTTTATGTTTTGAAACTTAATAGAATGTATTTTTAAGAATTTTTAAAAATATCTTGAATTTCTTTGGTGTCTGTTTGACTATGCCTTGGTTCATATCCAATCCTGTTAATTTAGGTCCTCTCTATTGTTAAATTGGACAAAAGGTATATCAATGTTTTTTTAATCTTCTCAAAATCCTAGCTCTTGCATTACTTCTTTCCTTTATTGTTTTATTTTTCATTGGTTTTAGCTCTGATTTATAACATTTTTTACAATTGCTTTGTTTAGATATAGTTTTTTTTTTAATTTTGGGGTTGAATCGTTAAATCATCGCTTTGTTTTTTTTGTGATCTCTCTGATTTTCTAATGTTGACAGAGCAATACAATTCTGTAGTAAACCTGCTTTGAATCTCACCTGTATGTTTTGATTAGTTTTTTCCTAATTTTCATTTAATTCCAGGATTTTTTGTTTGTTTGGTTCCTTGTTTCTTTTAAGGATCTATTAATCACTCAATAAGAAGTTGTTTAATTTTCATGAATTTGTTTATTTCCTAGAGATTTATTTGCTGTCAGTTTTAAGTTTTAATACACTGCGGTCAATAGGATTCATAGAGGTATTTCTATCTTTTTTTTTTCTCCTCTCTTTTTTTTATTTAAATTACAAACAATCTTGTTTTACATGTAAATCCCACTTCCTTCTCCCCTCCTCCACTACCCCACACTGACCCTCTATCCAGTCCTCTTTCTGCTCCCCAAGGAAGGTGAGGTCTTCCATGGAGGATCTTCAAAGTCTGTCACATCATTTAGCGCAGGGCATAGGCCTTCCCTTGTGTGTCTATCTTTTTAAATTTGTAAGTATTTGATTTTTGTCCCAGGATGTAGTCTATTTTAGATGTTTACATGGACTGCTGAGTAGAAAGTATATTTTGCACTGTAGATATATGTAAGACTATCTGATTATGATGTGACTAAATCCTGTGGTTTCTCAATTTTTTATTATTACGTTTATTCTTCTCTCATATATTACACTCGTATTACAGTTTCCCATCCTTTGGTCCTTTGCCTCTCCCAAGTCTTCCCCCACATCTCCCCTCTCCCAAAGATCCAACCATTTGTGTTTCCACTAAGAAAACAGTAGGCCGCCCAAGAACATCTACCACACACGGGAAGACAAGCTAAAACAAGATACTATAATATCAATGCTGTTTGAGGCAACACAGGAGGATGAAAAGGATACCGCAAGCAGGCAAGAAAATCTGAGACAGTCCTGCTTTCCATGTTAGGAATCACACAAGAACATTTAGTTACCGAGACATAACACATAAGCAAAGGACTAGGTCAGACACCCCAGGCTCCCTGATCTCTGTGAGCCTCCATGAGTCCCAGACAGTAGACTATGTAGGTCATATAATTTTGGTGTTTCAGACCCCCTGGTTCCTCCAATTCTCCCTTCCCTTCCTCCTGAGGACTCCTTGAGGTCTCCCTAATGTTTGACTGTGGGACTCTGAATCTGATCCCATCAGTTGCTGGGCAAAGTCTCTCTGGTCTCTGATGACAATGTTAACTACTTGGCTAGGCTCTGGTCCCACAACACTCTACAGGAAGGACAAACTGTAGGTTAAAGGTTTTGTGGATGGGTCAGTATCTAAATCACTTCAATTGAGGCCTTGCTGGTTAGCTGGGTCAGGCTCCATATTCTTATTAGTAGGAGTCTTTGCTAAGATTACTCTCATAGAATTCAGGGAATTTTCATTGTACTCAGTTTCTACTTTGTTCTCAGATTACTTCTCCCTTTCAGTCATTTCTCCCAATATTTTCTTCTTCCTTCCCTGTTATCTGAGTAATCTATTATATTTCCCATTCTTAGGGAGATCCTTGGTTTCCCCCTTAAATCTTCTTTTGTAGTTAGCACCCCTTGTTCTGTATATTGTAACATGGTTATCTTTTACTTTATAGCTAATATCCAATTATAAGTGAGTACATGCCATGTTTGTTTTTCTAGGTCTGGGTTACCTAACTCAGGATGCTTTTTCCCCCAGTCCCATTCCTTTGCCTGTAAATTTCATGATGTCATTGTTTCTAACATCTAAGCAATATTCCATTGTGATAATATACCATATTTTGTTTATCCGTTCTCAGTTGAGGGAAATCTAGGTCATCTCCAGTTTATGAATAATGCTGATATGAACATAGTTGTCAAGTGTCCTTTTGATTGGGTAAAGTCCTTTGGATACAGCCCCATCTTGATGTAGATTCACAACTTTAGAAAAACCACCATATTGCTTTCTAAAGGTGCGGGACAAGTTTGGACAACTGCCAGCAATGAAGGAGTGTTTCCCTTTCTCTATGTCCTATCCATCATGAGCTTTCACTTGTATTCTTTATATTAGCCATTCTGACAACTCAAAGATGGAACCTCAAAGTTGTTTTTATTTGCATTTTACATGATGACTAAAGATGTTAAACATTTCCTTAAGTGTTTTTGATCAACTAGATATTCCCCTGTTGAGAATTCTCTGTTTAAATCTGTACATGATTATAATTGGATTATTTAGTATGGTATTAGTATTTAGTATTAGTATTATTTAGTCTAGTTTCTTGAGTGCTTTATATATTTTGAATATTAGTCCACTTTTAGATCTGTTGTTGCTGAAAATCTTTTTGCATTCTGTAGTCATCATTTTGACCTATTTATACTGTTTGTTGCCTCACAGAAGCTTTTCAATTTCAAGAGGTTCTATTTATTAATTCTTGATCTTACTGTGATAGCTATTGGTGTTCTCATTTGGAAATTGTCTTCTGGGTCAATGCATTCAAGGATATGCCCTACTTCTTTTCTATCAGGTTTAGTGTATCTGGTTTCATGTTCAAGTCTTTGAATACTTTGACTCGAAATTTTTGAAGAGTGATAGATAGTGATCTACTTGCATTCAGCTACATGCCAACATCCAGTTAGACCAGTGCCATTTGTTATGGATGCTTTCTTTGTTTCACTGTGTATTTCTGACTTCTTTATCAAACATTAAGTTCCAGATTGGTGTGGAAAATATGTTTGGGGGTTTATTTGAATCCACTGAGATTTTACTGAGTGTGGTAACTCTGACCCAGAAAGAAAGCACCATGTTTTCCATTATCTGTAGTTACTACCACCAAAACTACAGGTGTGAGTATATAACCTTGGGTAACTATGTAAATCAGGAGTTAAAAGGACTCTACATGCAGACTTCCCTAGGGAGGACAACAACAGGATAAAAGTGATCTAAGATGAACACAGAATAACTGGGAACTGAACTGTCTGTTTTTTCAGAAGAGATAAATACAGGAAGGGATGAATAATACTAAGCATGTTTGGGAAAGCTGTTAAGAAATATTATTTTGTATTTACCCAAAATTACACTTAAGTGTATCTATAATGTATATGTTATATGACACATATAAGTTGAAGTTGTATCACTTGGGCTGACAATGCTCTCCCAAAGAGCTATAAGCCATGTGAGAGAAATACTACACCGGGTGTGACAAACTTCTTTTCAAATTGTTGCTCAGAGAAGTCACAGAGACTCCAAAAATAATAAAGCATACTGATGTTACCTTTGACTGCCTCTTGTAAGTTGGGGCTAAATTCCAATTGTTAAAGGCATCATGCACTTTTGTCACAGGACTAAGAAGATTAGACAAATGAATTCCCCTCTCTGATAATTAGCTTTCATAGTATGGGAAAGTTCTATACAAGCTAGTGAAAGAGAGAAGCTATCTGTAGTCTCACCCAGCAGTGAAGAGTGTGAAACTCAATAGTGACAAGCATGGAAAGAAATCACTAAGTACAACAGTGGCAATTCATATCTTGGTGGCAACCATTAAATATCTGATTATACTTGAGGCCTTCTGGAAATGAGGGAAACAATGTGTGACATTAGAAATCTAGCCCACTACTCAATTTTAGTAAGTTAAAGGATCTTACAAGAGAAACTACTCCTGCCAATTTACTAGAAAGAATAATTCATAACTACATTCTAAATTCCTATCCTTACACCCACAGATATATTGACTACTCCTCATCAAGGAAGACTGAGACTGTGACAGTAAAAGAAAACCAGAGAACAAAGGATGATGGGGTGCCCAACAAATAAAACCCCAACACATGTACTGCCTCTTCAGCTTAGAGCATTGAAGAAGTGGAGGACAAAGATTACAAGACAGAAAGTTGGCAGGAAGTTTATGTTTCTTATAAATGATAGGAAATCTGTTTCTAGAAAACCACAACAATGTGACTGCCTAAACAAGACCCAAACAATGACAGTAAACATAATAATGTTAAAACACAGGATCTGGCATGGTAGAGCTCCTTTTTAATGTTAACGTAAGAGATGCTAAAACATACAGATTTCCATGAGTTTCTGGTCAGTCTCATCTTCATAAGGAGTTCTGGGACATCTAGGGCTACACATAAAGACTATGTCCCAAAAGAGAAAAAGTATAACCTCGGCTCTCATGAAGAGGGAAAATGTCCTCTATGGGTCTTTCAATATCTCTCAGCTGCTAGTGCATTTGGAAAGTACATCAGCAAAGAACTTTATTTGCAGGGGTACTATGAAACAATTAGTGGACATTTTTAAATTTCTTTTCAGCAAGTTATTTTCTAATGGATTGTTGAAAATAATTACAGAGGATTTAAAATGGGCAGTTCATTGTAAGAATGGAAGGGCCACCCCCATCAATGATAAAAGATGTTTAGAGATTTTTCTTTCTTGTACTCAAGTACTTGATACCTCTTCAAATTCCTTGCTGATATGTGCTACCTTGTAATATTATGCTGTAATTCTTTATGTTATAAAGCATTTACTCTTCATCTTTTTCACTAGATGCACCAGCTATACATGAAAGTAATACTTGCTATATTTGTGTGCTGGAACTTAATAAAGACTTAAGAAATATTCTAGCCGGGCGGTGGTGGCGCACGCCTTTAATCCCAGCACTCGGGAGGCAGAGGCAGGCGGATCTCTGTGAGTTCGAGGCTGGGCTGGACCGATAGCCTCCGAAACAATACAAAGAAACCCTGTCTCGTAAAAACCAAAAAAAAAATATTCTTGGACTGGAGACATGACTCAGCTATTAAAGGCTAGGCTCACAAACCAAAATGGCACTTGTTTGAGTCATCTGGAACCATTTCTGTAATTTTCAGGAGAAATTTACACTAGCACTTTGTAAGACAATTTGGACCTTTTGTGTACAGACTGGTAAGTTGAAACATTTTGGGTTGTCTCTTTCTATCCCTGTGCTATTAGTGATTGACCTCATAAAGTCAGTTGTCCTCCATTGGTCCCTGTTTAATCTATAACTCAGAGAATATATCTAGCCTGAAATGTGGTAACTAGGGGCTACACATTTATCTGCATCCAAAAGAGACCTGCTCCATGCTCCACTTCATTCATTTTATATGGGAAATAATGAAACACAAAGACCACTGAGACCCTTCAGTGTGTGTGTGTGTGTGTGTGTGTGTGTGTGTGTGTGTGTGTGTGTGTGTGTGTGTTATGTGTATGAACTGCAACCCTATGGGAACATTTTTCCTGTATATGAAGATAGAAATGATCAAATATATTTCTCCCATCTCTGTTCTGACATTACAATGAACTGGAGTGCCATCTTAAACAAGGTGAGCAGAGAAGACCTCTTTGGGAAAATGAGCTTTGAAAAAAAAGTCTTAACTTCTGACTCATGAGACAGTTGATTTATGTTGAAGGACCAAAGTGACTGCACAATCAGGAAAAATATTGACAGGAATTACAGGAGCGAGATGCGTTGTCATGCTCATCTTTTTGTGAAGCTTTGGGTGCCAATGTGGCATGGGAGTAGTGAGCATTGTAAAGAGTGTAAGAACTAAGAAGGTAGGTGACCCATGAGTATGTCAGGTGAGCCCTGTGTACCCTACAGAAGTCTCAGTTACATTTAAAGTCTAACAAGTAATGACACATAAATATGAATAAAATTATTATGATTATATAAATAGTAGTCTGAAGAATCCTCAAGTGAAATTGCAGTGGTTCAGATTAGACACTGAAATTGCCTTCTTATACTTAAAGACAGTGCTAAGTAATGTGACTTTATATATTTATCTAAAAATATGTGTGTGAATTGCAAAAATATCCTCCTGTACTTTCTCCTTGGATGCATTTAAAGCAGGAAACCGAGCACCACACTGAGCAATAAATCGAAAAGAATAAACACAAAGAAAACCACTGAATTGAGGCTTTTCTTACGGTCACACTCAATATAATTTCTACATATGAAATGCCCTTTAGAAATTGTCATTTTAGTCCAAAGAAGACAAAAGTAAATACTTGTGTTTGTATTTTTAGTGAACATTAACCTTCAAGAAATAGAACTAGGGCAGGCAGTTCATATGAAATTAAACTGATTTAGCTCAATATATGCTAGATTATTTTACATTCTTCTCTTCTCTAGAATACAATTCACTATAACTTAAAAATAATCTGGCTGAAACCCTCAGTGAATGTAGTGAGTATATGGGTCCCAGAGAATCATAAAATAAGTATGAATTTCTTCCAAAATATATGCTACATCCCCAAGTTGGAATAATGAAAATGTATCAGGCTCTTGGACTACTCAAAACTACATAAATCCCATAAAATCAATATACCCTTAGCCTTGCCTAGTATCAACTAAAGTGATGCCAAACTTAGAACTTTGAGAGAAATGTCCTCTCTAATTAAATGTCTCACAGATATATGTATCAGATATATGATGCCTTTTCCAAGTTAGGGATATGGTGAATGTCAACCCTATATAAAACAGCATTTTTAAAAAATCTGTTTTAGCCAGTAGTTTCTCAACAGTGTATATTTTCCCAAATATTAGAAATGTCTTCAGTGCCCCCTGAACATGGGTGTCAGTAGGGAGGCCTGGGCAGACTATTGGACTTCTATAGTGGAACCAGTATTCATCCCTAGTGCTCAAATGGATTTCAGAAGCACATTCCCCATGAAGGTATACTCTCTTAGCCTAGATACACAGGGGAGGGCCTAGGCTCTGCCCCAAATGACTTGAGAGACTTTGATGATCCCTCATGGAAGGCCTCTCCCTCCCTGGGAAGTGGATGGGGGATGGTATTCAGGGGGTTTGGTGGAGGGCTTGGGAGGATAGGAGGGAGAGGGAACTGGAATTGATATGTAAAATAAGATTGTTTCAAATTTAAATAAAATTTATTAAAAAAGAATCACTGTAAGTTTTCTAGTAATATAATGATTAAAATAATAAAAGAAATGCCTTTAGTGAAGGTAGGAGCTAATGTGATGTTATCGCTTAGCAAATGCCACACTGTGTGCCTCTCTGCAGCTTCCAAAATGCTAAGCAGTGGGGTTACCTTGGAAGTCATCTCATTTCAAAGTTCCCTATGTACACTGACTGATATATACCAGCTAGAACAGCATTAAGTTCTTCCACCCAGAGACAAATTTTCAGAGTGTTTGAAATTAAAACGGAGCAGCCAGTGTGGACACTAACTGCCACACTGGGTCTAAAAGGGCCTATCCACCATTCTACAATTATATATAGCAATATCTAAGCAAGCCTCAAAAGGCTGTTGCCATAAAGGGGTCCTGTTTTATATATATATATATATATATATATATATATATATATATATATATTCTTCCCTCTATGGATTTATATAATCAAAAGTTATTCCAGGTCCTTTAGTAAAAATAATCCTACTCTTAATCTAAAAAGAAAATAACTTCAGTGAAGGTATTAAAAATGGATTTTGGTCAGCCTCTTCTCTGGAAAGATTATCAGTTATTTTAGAATAGTATCTATTGGATTGGCAAGAAAACCTAAGCAAATAATTTAAAAATTCTACCCAAAGATACCCAAAATTTATTAATTGTGTGCAAAATTCAGCACATTTGTTTTTGTAATAACATATATTCATTGTGTTTGTATGAGTGAATATATATGTGTGTGAACCTGAATGCAATAGAGCATGCATAGAATTCAGAGGACAACATGTGGGACCTGACTCTTTCCTTCCACCATGTTTGTCTTGGGTACTGAATTCAGATTGTCAGATGTGGCAACAAGCACCTTTGCTCACTGAGTCATCTTGCTTGACCTGCAAATGTCTTCAATGGTAATTATCTAAGAACTGTTACTTCAATTATGTTGCATAGAAATGTTGATGTATATGTTATAATATAGGGAGTTGCTAGTATTTTTCTAAACAACAGACTTCACAGATCTCCCAGTAACTGGGACCTGAATACTCTCTGTTCCTGCTTAATTACTATTGTCTCTGAGAAGATTCCACATGCAAACACATCCTTATTCTTATGCTTAACTGATTCTAATTGTGTTTTCAGAGAAATGATCATTAAATTGGCAGCCATGTGGCATCGCACATACATTTAAATTCAACCACATAGAAATGTGATTTGGTAGTTTTTTTCAAATCAGAAGTGCAATTCTCAACTGCATAAAATGTTAAATATTACTTTAAATTATAGCTTTATTTTATTATCACGCTGCCTGAATGCACTTCTGCACATAAAAGAAAATCTGCAATTATTATAATTGCTTGCCATTGTCAGATGCTTTATAATCATTAGCTCCTATGTGAATTACAAACTTCTTGATGGACAGAATAGTCTTAATATCATGGTCAACGGTAAGTTTCTCAGAGTAAACGGCTTTTTAAGAAAAGAAATTTATGAATTCTTTTAGGAATTTGCTCTTTATTGCCCTCTTAAATGTCTTATAAATTATGCTATTAGAGGCTAATGATAATCATTAGGTTAAAATAGGCTGTCTGAGTTCTGTACACCTGGATCAGTAACCTAAGTAGTGGTGCATAATGACAGCTTATAAAATGGTCTCTGCAGAGGATATTTTCTGTTATTATGTTGTTTTTCTTCAGCTCAACAGTATAGAAAGGAAGAAAATCAGTCTGGTGTGACATGAGTAGAATTTTTAATCATCTTTCACATAGAGACTTTTTACTACCATGAGTATTCTCCTTTATGCACAAAGGAAGTGAAAATTGCCAAAGAAACACTAACTGAGAAAACTATATTATGTAACTTAAAGCCTCTGTCAGACAACAGCCATACTATGTGCATATTAGGAGCAAGAGTACACTGCTAAGGATCTGAATATACTTATGTATGCCCAGTAGAAAAAAAGAGGGCAGTAGGTAACCAAATGTAACAGACTAAAGGGAGCTGCTGTAATTTGAAGTCAGATGCTTTACTGGAACTCTGGGTGGCTTTCTTTCTACCAGTTTAATGAACTGTTGGCAGCACTCACTCAAACAAATATTGCAAAAATTTCTGTGTTTCGTCATCTGTGAAAAAATACAATTTATACTTATGCATCATAAATTGTTAAATTTTGCATTTCTTGAGAGAAAGGAGTCTATGGTAAGCATTTGTGTTTCCCACAATACCTTGTATTGGCCACTAGATATTTGGTAAATATATATGAAACATAAATCTTATGAGTTGGAATTGGATTGCTAGTGTTGCTTATTGAACCATAAGATGTGTCATATAAACATGTTTTTTCACACTTACATCAAGTTATCAACAACACATTCTTATTTTTATGCAACATGTTTATATAGTTTATATCATGAGCAAGGAACAAGGATTCTTCAACAGGTCATCTAGAATAAAGATATATAAAATCATCTAATTTTCTCTCATAACGGACTGTAAGTGGACAAACAATACTAATGAAATCAGACTCTGTTCATTTCCTCACTTGGATCATTTTCCTTTTGTTTGTTTAATTTATTTTTTGTTTTTTGTTTTGGTATTTATCTTTATATTCCAACCACAGTTTTCTCTATTTCCTCTCCTGCTAGTTCCTCCTGTCAACACCATCCCCATCCGCTACTGCTAATTCTGTTTCTCTTCAGAAAATGGCTGGTATCCCACAGATATCTGTCAGCCATCAAATATCAAGTTTCAGTAAGACTAGGCATCTATTCTCTTATTATTGATGGGTGAGGCGATCCAGTAGGAAGAAAGAGTACCAACATCACGTAAGAGTCAGATGCCACTGTTTGGGTCACACAAGAAGACCAATATACATGACGGTATCATATATGCAGCTGACTTAGGTCAGGCCTATGCAGACATCTTAGTTTTCAGATTAGATTCTGTGAACACTTCATATTAGCACAGGCTAATTAATTCTATGGGTTTTCTTGTCGTGTCCTTGACCCCAATGACTCCTACAATCCTTCTGTGCCCTTTTCACAAGATTCTCCCCAATGTCCAACTTAAGTTTGGTTGTAGGCAATAAAATCTATTTCCATCAGTTGCTGGGTGAGGCTTCTCTGATGACAATTGTTCTAGCCTCTAGTCCATAATTATAGCAGAATATTATTAGGAAACACTTCATTTACTTTTCGCCAGTCATATTTGATTCTATGCTAGGATCTCTGGGTTATTCTGTCTCTGGGTCCTGGCCCTTAAGGGTGAGGTATCTCTCATGGTATTGGACTCACACTAGGACAGTTATTGGTTTGCCACTCTCACAATTTCTGCACCAGCTTTACCCCAGAATACCTTGTAAGTGGGATAAATTGCAAGTCAAAGGTTTTTTAGCCGGTTTGGTGTCCCAATCCCTCCACCAGAAATCTTCCCTGGTGTAGAAATTGGCCAGTTCAGGTTCAATATCCCTCATTGCTGGGAGTCCTAGCTAGGGTCACCCGCATAGATTGTTTGGAATTTCCAGTGCATTAAGCTTGCAACTCATCATAGAGATGATCTCATATTCTAGTTGTCTTTCCCGGTACACTCTTCCTCCATCATACCCCCCCTCCCATCCCACATGTTCCTATCCATGCCACACTATCCACATTCCTCCACCCATTTAACGGCAATGCTTATTCTATTTTCCCTTCACGGTGAGATTCATTTATTCCTCCCCTTGAGTACTTCTTGTTACTTAGGTTTTCTGAGTCTGTGGATTATAGCATTGTTACTTTGTACTTTATGACTAGTATGCACTTATAAATGAGTATATACATGTTTATCTTTCTGGGTCTCAGTTACCTCACTCAGCATGATCATTTATAGTTCTATCCATTATTCAGAAAAATTCCTGATGTCATTGTTTTTAGTAGATGAATAATACTCCATTGTGTAAATATACCACCTTTTCTTTATTTGTTCCTCTGTTGACAGCCATCTATGTTGTTTGTAGGTTCTGGCTGTTACAATTAAAGCTCCTGTCAACATAGTCAAGCAAGTGTCCTTACGCTATGAATGAGCATCATTTGGGTCTATGCCCAAGAGTGGTAAAGCTGGATCTTGAGGTAGATTGAGTCCCAGTTTTCTGAAAACAGCCATATTGATTTCCAAAATGACTGTACAAGTTTGCCGTTCTGATAGGTGCAAGATGCAATCTCAGAGTCATTTTGATTTGCAATTCTCTGATGGCTAAGGATGTTGAATATTTCTTCAAATGTTCATAGCCCAGTTGATATTTCTATGTTGAGAATTCTCTTTTAGATCTGCATATCATTATTTAGTTGGATGATTCATTCATTATCAATATTAGTGTCCATGCTACTAGTGTTATATTCAGGAATGCATTCAAGGCTCTTCCCCAATTTCTTTTTTATTAATTTCGGTGTATCTGGTTTTATGGTTAGGTCCTTGATCCTCTTGGACTTGAGTTTACAGAACAATGCAAAGAATCAATGAAACAAAGAGTTGGTTCCTTGAGAAAATAAATAAGAGAGACAAAACCTTATCTAAACTTACTAAAAGATGGAAAGATTATCCAAACTAACAAAATTGAAAATGAAATGGGTACATAGCACAGACACTCAGGAAATCCAAAGAATCTTTAGGTCATACTTCAAAAACCTGTACCCCACAAAACAAAAATCTAAAGGAAGTGCGACAATTTTCTGCATAGATAACACTAAGAAAATTAAATAAATTTAACCAACTTAAATAGAACTGTAACCCCTGAGTAAACAGAACCAGTCACTGAAAGCCTCTCAACCTGATGGTATTAAGGCAGAATTTTTCCAGTCATTTAAATAAGAGCTAACACCAATACTGTGCAAATTATTTCACAAAATGGAAAATGAATGAAATTTGCCAAATTCATTTTATGAGGCCACCATCACCCTGAGGCCCAAATTATAAATGACTCAACAAAGAAATAAAATTTCAGACCAGTTTCCCCCATTATCATAGATTTAAAAATACTCAGTAAAATACTCACAATCCATATACAAGAACATATCAAAAAAGTATCCAACAAAATCAAGTAGGGGTCATCCCAGAGATGCAGGTTCAACTTTTGAAAAGCAGTCAATGTAATCGACCATGTAAAAAAAAAGCGAAAGAAAAAAATCAGATATTTCTGTTGTAGGGTAGCTTGGTTCTGGTGGTGCCATATTGCCCTGGATGTTGTTTATTCTGTTTTTTTTTTTTTTTTTTTTGGTTTTACGAGACAGGGTTTCTCTGTATTGTTTTGGAGGCTATCGGTCCAGCCTGGCCTCGAACTCACAGAGATCCGCCTGCCTCTGCCTCCCGAGTGCTGGGATTAAAGGCGTGTGCCACCACCGCCTGGCATTTTTTTTTTATTTTTTTGTTTATTCTGTTTTTAAACTAGTGGTTAGCCATCTGGCTTTGGGATGATTAGGTCTAGGTACTGATTTCTGTGTTTGTCTTTGTTGGATAGTGCCTTGTTCCTTGGTTGCTGTTTCCTCTTTTATTGTCTAGTCTTTGTGACCTGGAAATCTGGTGGCCAGTATGACCACTTATCTAGTATGGAGTCTGTCCATACTGGGAGCTGACCTTCTGGTGAATAGCTTTGCCTTTGGTATATGTAACAGGGCAGGGACAGGGGGTGTTCCTCTGTTTTTCTGTTTGTTGTGGCCTACACTTGCTCTTTTGCCTAATGTGATCTATACCTGAGCAGCTGAAATTTGCCAGAGTTTGGGAAAGTCTGTTCCTCTGCCTGGCTTGGCCTTCACCTGAGAAGTGGAAATTTGCTGGGGTTGAGAACAGAACCTGACAGCATGGCAAGCTATGGGCATAGATACCATAGGTTATGGGATGAATCCTTGGGAACCCACTTGAGTGATTTTCTTTTTAAGAGAGGTCATCATAGTAATGAAAATGTTGTAGTTTTTGTATCTGTGACGAAAATATTTCTGGTTAATGTATGCAAAATATCCTTATAAACTGTTTCCCTCACCTCTTAATGCATGTACCATTAACATGGAAGGGTTTATGAAACTCTTGGATGTTCACTATCAATGTGTTTCCTATACATATTTATATAATTTCATGAACATGTACAACTTTAGCTGAAATTTAGCGAATTCACTTCTGAAAATGTTTACTTTCAAAAGCTTCTATTCTGTCTTCTATAATATTATTCTGTGTTCATTTTACTTTCCAAACGACAAAATTCTTTTGACATTTATGAAGTACATAATTTCGCAGAAGGGAGAGAAGACAGGAGCCAATTTTAGACTCACACTGGATAAAACACCAAATTAGATAAAGAGGAAGAAGGGATGAAACAGTAAGAGGAAATATTCATAAATGGATGTTCCTTCAACAAAAATAATAAAATGTTCTTTATTTCATACAACTTTAGCATGGCTTAACTAGTATCATTTCTCAGTTATCTAATATATTTCTATTCTGTTCCATGGATTCCATATAGGAAATGCTTTCCATAAAGGAAAGGCATACTGAATCTGGGAAAATTTTTCTTACGAAGAAATTTCCTAAGCATAGCCTATCTGTAAACACTTTCATTTTCCTATGTGTATGTTTTTTTCCAATAATTCATATCTTCATCCTTGGGAAAATACACTCCCTGCATGAATGAGTTGGGTTCCACAAACACAAGGAGATAGAAATTTCCTACAAATAATTGACTTCTTGTCCTACTTGTGATTTTATTAAACTCCCTATTAAGTTGAGAGACATGGTTTCATGAGAAATTTGCTATTAAAATTTCAAATATCAAAGACTCATCTAGCTATATCCAAAGCACAATGTCCTACATGTCCATTTTTCCCATCCCTACATCTTTCATTGTCTTTAGCGTTTCCTAGATAAATATTTTAGGATTTTATTATAATATATATTATAAAAGAAGAGGAAAAGGTTAAAGAGGCATGGTTCCCACATTAAATTGCCTTCTAACTTTGTACCTTTCCACTGGTGCAGCTCACAGCTTTTTTTCAGAGAAGCTCCCATAATAGTGCATAGTCAGAACTGCAGAGACACATAACTGATCAATGTTATGAGAAAACAAAAAAAACGAGGGGTCAATGAGAGTGTAAGAAGAACAAGAAATGGTAAGGGGGGAACTAGGAATTTCATATTATGTCCATAAGTGATAATGTCATAGTGGAATTGATTATAATTTGAAATAATATGCCTGGCCAAGGAATGAATATGAGTTTAAAAGAGCTTATCAGAATCATTTTATTCTCTGACTATCCATGACTCTAGTCTCCAAGAATAAAAAACACAGTAATATCATCAGATTGGGTTGTCAACAAAGACTAAAGGAGAATGTATTGGACTGAATAGGCAGGGATAACACACACACACACACACACACACACATGCACATGCACACAAACACTTCTCTCTCTTTCCTTTAATCTCATCAGCATTTTCAAGTTTCATAGAAAGAGTTCCTTACTGATATAAAAAACTAACAATGCATAGCATATTATAATGAAAATATTGCAACCACAAAATTAAGTCCAAATTGAATGCAACCTAAATCTTGTGTAATTTCCCAATTGCTTTTTTTTTGCACCCCTTCATTGCAGCTATGAGTATCCCAGAGCTATAGAAGATGTGGATCTAGGAAGCAGCTCTCACTTCTAAGGTTAGAAATTCCCTTTTTGTTTGTTTGTTTTGTTTTTTTGAGACAGGGTTTGTATGTAGCTTTGCAGGCTGTCCTGGGAATCATTCTGTAGATCATGCTGGCTTCTAACTCATAGAACTCCTCCTGTGTCTGCTTTCTCAGTGCTGAGATTAAAAGCATGGCCCCATCACCCAGCAAGAGAGCTTAGAAATTTTAGTAGTCAGTACATGTGTTCAAAAGTTGGGACCATGAGGCAGATTATTGCAGTTAGGCAGGCATGGAGACATGGGTATTACTAGGATGCCAAAAAGCAGGCAAGCAAGAAGAAATGTATTTATTTTAAAAATGTATTTTAAGTCTCAGGTTAGTTTATAACTTCTTCATTGTTTGAGGTTCTTTATGTCATTTGCTTTGTTTTCAATTCTAAAATTGTTACAAGTACATAGTTTAGACAACATGAATGATATTGTTATTTTAAATGTTTAAAATATTGCTTATTATATAAAAAATTATTCAAATATTAAATAGTATCACAAATATTTTAATCTTATAGAATATTAAGATTATATAAATTATATAAATCACTATGTACCTATCATCCTGCTGTTCAGAATCTTAATATTTTGTCATATACTTCTTAGATGCAATCACTAAAAATAATGGTGTTACCCTTCTATGGCTATGCCAAACCTAAATACTTCTTCCTGCGTTAACTGCTATTCCCAAGTTAGTGCTATTATTCCTACATTTTTTGTTTTACCCTGCTATGTGTCTCCATAAAAACACAAAACATATTGTCATTATTTGCAACTCACAAGCTTATATCTTGATCCATATTCCATGTAGGACATGTATTTGTGTAAGAGATACATGAACCCAAACACATTCAAAAAACAGTAGTAACAAAAAATTATAATGAAATGAGCAGTTACCATATTATACTTCACAACTCAAAATGAAATTCACATTCATGTAGCATTCTTTCCATTTGAATATTTCCCTGAGACAGGCATGGTATGAATTGAAATCAAATATGTATAAGCTGTGACTACCTATGTCTTGCTTCCTTCACTTGCTTGTTTTTAAGTCCATCCATCTTAGTTAATATAGACATTTCATTCAATTTCAGGGATCAATAGTATCCCATTGTTAGTTTAAACCATAATTGATACATATGCTCATTTGCAGAAACACAGTTTTATATAAAAGCAATAATAGAAATGGAAAAAACGCATCTGTGTCCAAACATTAATGTGTATCCGCTGTCAGCTTCATAACAGGGAATTGATCACAATGTTTTCTTCATCCCCTTAACTGTCCTGAAACATGTCACCTTAGCTTTTTCAGAAACTCTTCTTAGCATAACTTTTGGCAAAACTGTGATCACTTTGTCATCCTCACAGTAGACTGCTCATCTGTGCAAAACACTCAAATTGTTCCTATTACGTTTCCATTTAGTACTTTCTAAGGTCTGTTATTTTTATATTGAACAACAGGTTAATATTAAGAGAACAATGAATAAAATGTTCATAATAACAAATTATTTTTAGGGGAGGACGATGGCAGTGACAACAAGACCTATCTCAGGGGCATGAACTGGCTTTTTGGATAACTGGCTCACGTTTTTAACCTCTTAAATATTTACTTTCCCTTTCCTCTTGTGGCTTTGAATATTTCAGTCGTGGAACATGATAAATAGAAGGGTATTGATTTTTTTTAAAGTGTATTCGTCTTCTGGGCATTTCATGCTTAATTCATATACCAATGTTAGAAATGATTCAGGAATCATTAGTTGCAAAAAAAGTCAAACTTGACAGTACTGCAAAATCAGGGTGAATCAGGGGTAAATGGCATTGATGTTCTAAATCTGTTGGTCAATGCTGCACCTTCAACACATGCAGAATTCTGTTTTATTTTTAACTTTAAACATTTCTTACTTTTAGAAAGCAGCCTTGTTGATCTTTGTTATTCTGACTGGAGTACAATGAAATACCAAAGGTGTTTTAATTTGTATTTCCCTAATTGCTTGCAATTGTGAAATTTTGTGATATGATTTCTTTTTTTTCTTTAAATTAGAAACAATCTTATTTTATATATCAATCCCAGTACACTGTCCCTCCCATTCACCCATGCCCCCCACTAACAACCATCCCATCCATCTTCTGCTCCATAGAAAGAGTGAGACCTTCTGTGGGGAGTTTGTCACATCATTTGGGGCAAGATATAGCCCCTCCACCATGTGTCTAGGCTCAGAGAGTATCCTGCTTTGAGAAATGGCCTCCCAATGTCCATTTGTACAGTAGGTATAAGTGCTGTTCCATTTCCAGGGGCCCCATAGATGGCCCAGACCTCCAAACTGGTACACACATGCAAGGGGCCTGGTTCCATCATATGCTAGTGTAAAAGATGTCAGTCTGGGGTCCATGATCTTTGCCTTGTTCAGGTCAACTCTTTCTGTGGGTTTCCCAAGCATGGTCTTGAGCCCTTTCCTCATTAATCTTCCCTCTCTACAACTGGATTCCAGAAATTCTGCTCATTGCTTAGCTGTGGGTGCCTGCTTCTGATTCCATCAGTTACTGGATGAAGGATCTGTGGTGGCATATAAGGTAGCCATGAATATCATTAAAGGGGAAATGTATTTAAGATAAACTATTCTCTATTGGTTAGATTCTTAGTTGTGTCATTCTAGCGTATCTCTGGATATTTCTCTTGTGCTAGATTTCTCTTTAAACCAACAGTGGCTCCCTCTATTAAGTCATCCCTTTTCTTGCTCTCTTTTATTCTTCACTTGACTCAAACTTGCTGGCCCCTCATGTCTTCCTTCCCCCTCATCCTCTCCCCTTCTTTTTCTCCTAACTCTCTGCCCTAGTCCCCTGTGCTACCAATTTGTTGACAAGATCTTTTCCTTTTCCCCTGATCTGGGGAACCAGGTATGTCACTCTTAGGGTACTCTTTGTTTCCTTACTTCTCTGGAGGTGTGGAGTGTAGGCTGGTAATCCTTTGCTCTACATATAATATCCATATATGAGTGAGTACATACCATGTTTGTCTTTATTTTGACTGGGTTGCCTTGCTCAGGATGGTTTCTTTTACTTTAATCCATTTGCCTGAGAATTTTTAAGATTCCATTGTGTTTTTTTTTCCAATGAGTAATACTCCATTTTATTTATCCTTTCTTCTGTTCAAGGGAATCCAGGTTTCTTCCAGGTTCTGGCTATTACACAGAATGCTGCTATAAAAATAGTTGAACAGATGTCCTTGTTGTATAAATGTGAATACTTTAGGGATATAGCTAAGAGTGGAATTGCTGAATCCCAAGCAAATGCCACACTGATTTCCAAAGTGGCTGTACATGTTTGAACTCCCACCAGCAATGGAGTAGTGTTCCCTTTTCTCCACATCCTCTCCACAATAAACAGTCATTGGTGTTATTGATTTTAGCCATTCTGACAGGTGCAAGGTGGTATTTGATTTGCATTTCCCTGATGGCTAAGGATGTTGAGAAATTTCTTAAGTTTCTTTCAGCCATTTAGGATTCCTCTATTGAGAATTCTCTATTTAGTTCTATACCCTACTTTTTAATTGGATTGTTTGGTATTTCAGTGACTAGCTTTTTGAGTTCTTTGTATACTTTGGAAATCAGCCCTCTGTCAGATGTGGCTTTGGTGAAGATCTTTTCCCATTCTGTAGATTGCCCTGTTGTCTTGTTGACTGTATTCATTGCCATACAGAAGCTTTTCAGTTTCAGGAGGTCTCATTTATTAATTTTCGATCTCAGTGTCTGTGCTATGGGTGGGATCTTCAGTAAGCTCTCTCCTGTACCAATTCGTTCAAGTGTATCTCCTACTTTCTCTTCGGAGACATTCAGTGTGGCTGAATTTATATTGAGGTTTTGATCTATTTGTACTTAAATTTTGTGCATGGCAAAATATGGATCTATCTGCAGTACTCTACACGTCAGCATCCAGTTATGCCAGTACCATTTATTGAAGATGCTTTCTTTTTTCCATTGTATAATTTTAGCTTCTTGTTAAAAAATCAGGTGTTCCTAGGTGTATAGTTTAATATCAGGGTTTTCAATTCTATTCCATTGGCCTACCTGTCTATTTTTGGTGCCAATATCAAGCTGTTTCCAGGACTATAGCTCTATAATAGAGCTTGAATTCAGGGATGACTTTTCCTCTGGAAGTTCTTTTATGGTCTAGGGTTGTTTTGATTAACCTGGACCTATTTTTTCCATGTAAAGTTGAATATTGTTCTTTCAAGCTCTGTGAGGAATTGTGCTATGATTTTGATGAGGATTGTATTGAATCTGTAGATTGCTTTTGGCAAGATCCTATGTATCCAAGAGCATGGGAGATCTTTTCATTTTCTGTCATCTTTAATTTCTTTCTTTATAGACTCAAAGTTCCTGTTACACTGGTCTTTCACTTGTTTGGTTAATGTTACCCAAAGATATTTTATGTTGTTTCTGGTCATGTGAAGCATGATATTTCTCTGATTTCTTCTTCAGCCCATTTATCATCTGTATATAGTTGGGCTACTGATTTTCTTGAGTTAATCTTGTATCCTGTCACTTTGCTGAAGGTGTTTATCAGCTATAGGTGTTCCCTGGTAGAGTTTTTTGGGTCACTTATGTAAACTATCATATCATCTGCAAATAGTGAAAGTTTGACTCCTTCCTTTCCAATTTATAGCTACTTGATCTTCTTTTGTTGTCTAGCCAACTAGAACTTCAAGCGCAACATTGAAGAGGTATGGAGAGAGTGGACAGTCTTGTCATGTTCCTGACTGTAGAGAAATCACATTGAGTTTCTCTCCATTTAGCTTGAAAAAACAAGGAAAAGTTCCACATCTCTTCACTTTGAACACACATACACACACACATGCATATGCACACAGGTGCATGGTCATGTACACACAGATGCATGCACACATGGGTGCAAAAACAAGCATGCATGCAGACACACATGTAGACACATGCACATATGTGTGCACATACATGTACACTAATATGCTGCTAATATTGATATCTTCAAAATCGAACATGTCTTTACCCATGACTCCTAATCCACACCTATAATATCTCCTTTGATTGCTGAAGAGTATTATCTCTTAATTTGAGGTTTTGATAAATCAATATTTCTTCAGTGACAAGATGCCTGGAAAGATAAGTGTTATTTTAAAGACACTAACTTAACTTAGTCATCTATTCTAGTCCTTGTAAATTTCCATTTAGAAGAACACAGAAAAGAGTCAAGGTTTGATAAAAATATTTTCCTCTCAGTTTAAAACTAATAAATAAAAGTAGATGTTATATGTTAGGGAAAACCACTCTTGCATAGTCATTAAATATACTGACCCAGTGACCCAGCATTTTCTGGTAACATGCTGCTAATAACACAGGATATATTCTCTGGGATTCTAATATGTGTTAAGAAGAGCTAATTAATGCAACAAATTGAAGATAGCAAAGTGACTCATAATGGAGTAAAAGGAAATCTTACTTCTGTTGCATGCATGGGAGTTAGCTTAGGAATTTTAACTTCATCCATCAGTGATTATAGTTTTAGAAAATCTACTATTAAGAACTCAAGGCATGGCTGAGCAAGCAGCATGATGAAGGAACACAATAAAATGGTATAGTACAGTGAAGCTCGGAGATGCACAAAAGAGGGGCACATCATCATGTTTGACTTCATCAGTTAAAAACTATCTCCCATTCCTAGCTTTTGTGGGCCTTGAGAGTAGAGCAACTCAGCACTGCATGTTGCCACTGGATCCCTAGAGCCTGAACTAAAAACTTCGAGGGGACAGTATAAGTTCTTTTACTAGCAATATTTCATAGTCAAAGACAAGTGCATGTTGGTCAGGAGACACTTAGAATTACAAATCAATCCACTTATAATTTGAATGAATAAAATGTAACACTTTTCTTATAGCAGAGATTTGTAATTAAGTAGTACATATATAGGGACAGGGTAATGTGTTTTCCCAAGGGATTAGAACTAAGGATAATTTACAGTCATGACTAACTTTGTTATCTAACCCATTTACAGAAAAGAGCCTGTTGTCTCTAGGACCCTCAGAATAACCCACCCATCACCTCCAAGGAACCCTGTGCAGGATAACCTTCTCAGTGTCTGTGACCCTAGCTGAAGCCTCCTCTAAAATACTAAAGTTTATTTTATTTTTCAATACTTTGGGAAATTGTATAGTTAAGTACCAGCAATTACCAACAGAAGTTATTCTTATTATGCTGTTTTTTCTGTTATCAAAGGTATAACAATAGGCAGAACAGATGGGGTCTCTATTAGAATGGAGGTTAAATACAGCATGAACAGAGAATTTGGTCAATGATTAAGTAATAATATAAACCATATGTTATTTGATTTGGGGGAAATGGAGTGACTGTGAGAATTCAATAGTCAGTATATGGAAAACAGTGTTTTGATCAGGTGGTTGGGAAAAAATTCCTGAAAGTAAAGACTGATTGACTATTGAAAGTGAAAAAGACAGGCTAATTTAGTGGAAGGCACATGGCGATAGTCCTGGAAGTCTGCCCAGGGATTGGTGAATGGAGGCATTCCTGCCAAGAACAGAGAGCTGCTGAGTCGCAAGAAGCTATAAACTACAGAAACTAGCCTGCTGGCCCCTGTGGCCCACATGAACCACTCAGACTAGTAGCCTGGTACAAACCACTTACCTGTCAAATCACAACAGCTTTCTATTCCATGCTTTCTTCATAGTTCCAGTTTCTTTAAAAAAATGAATTTAATTACCTTGTTCTCCACCTCTTCTCCATTTTCTCTTGTATACCCTACTTTTCTATGATGCTCAGCATTGTAGCTGTCCTGGATGATTTATGCTGGACTCATCTTCTTCACTACTCTAAAAGAAAAGCCAATGTGACAACATGGCAAATACTAGGGATCTACATGTTGTTTCTTGTGTAACAAGAAACATGAAGCCAAACTCAAAGGCATGGCTGAGACTCTGGAGGAGGGTGCAGATCACTTTGGACTTTGAGTGCACCATGAAAGACATCTGCAGTCTAATGAATAGGAGTGCAGGTATGAATGAACAAAAAACAGAGTTTTCTCAGATCAAGATAAAATGCGAATTGCTGATAAATATTTCTAAACATTATCAGTGATCTCTTGTCTTTCAAAAGGAACTGTTGGCATTAAACACAGTGATAAACAAATGCAAATTTAATATTCAAGTTCTCAAATAATAGCTTCATGTGCTCTTGAGAGTAAAACAAAGACACTGCAACATCAATCTGACTGGGAAGAGTATGAGCTTGTTTCTCAGGTGATAGTAAGGACTCTAATTCTGATCATCTGATGAGTATTTGATTGACTTCAGAGTGATTGTGTTCATCATGTGGTCAGTGCTTCAGGGTTCCTCAAGCATGTTCCTTCTTCCCTTGATTTCTGTGCCCTATGTTTGGAAATAACTTCATAGCCACGGTCACATGGGGTCTTGTTCTCTTCCAAAAGCATGGGATAGAGCATAGCCCATTGGAATGTGATGTCCAGTAACAGTATGAGGCCTTTGTGGAGTTTAGTAGTAGATGGTTTTTCTATCAAAGAAAGAAGAAAAGATTTACCCTATTTTCTAAATCAGTCTGTTATTCTGTGGCTTTGTATAGGATTATTGAAATTTATTGTTGAACAATGTATATTTATTCTTGTTATTTTGTTGTCATACTGTTATTTTCTTAGATCTTAAAATTAGCTTTTCTGAAAGCTAACTTTCCTTATGTCCTCTAGGGTCTGTTTAATCTTCTCTTTAGAAGTAGCATCTGTAGAGTTGGTTTATTACACATATATTCTTTAAATCTCTTTTTTTATTTATGGAAATTTTTCTGTCAACACATATATATGTAATATTATATATGTAATATTTTAATTGTATATACATATGTATATATATAATTAAAAGTCCAGATTGGAATATGTTGTTCATGATATCTCAGAGAACATCAGGTCAAGCCCTTCTTGCTTTTAATACCTCAATTAGGAGGTCAGGGTTTATTATACAACCCAGTCTCTGATGGTACTTTTGATATCCTTTTTTTCTGTACATTTGATCTTTGGTTACATTGTTATGTGAGAATTTCTTTTTGGCTTCCATTTGGTGTTCTGTTTGCTTCTTGTTCCTTGATTGAGATTTCTTTCCTTATATTAGAGAAATTTTATTCTATAAATTTATTGAAAATATTGTCTGTATACTTGATCTGGGATTTTTTCCCTTTGAATATACCTATTATTTATTGGTACAATCTTTTTAGTGCCTCAGATTACCTGCTCGTTCTTTTGTTTTGTTATTTTTGTTATTTTGTTATTTGTTATTTTTCTTTTGTTTTGTTTTGTTTGGTTACGATTTGATTTGACAAAGTGCTCCATTTTCTTTGCTTCATTCTTGGTAATCTAATATTCTCCTCTCCTTTCTCTACAATTGATTGGTGATACTTTCTCTGAGATTTTCAATTGGCTTATTGAGTAGATTTTTTAAATTTTAATGAACAAATGCACATAATAATTTTAAAAGTATAAGTGCAAACAAGTAATTAATTAAAATAGAGTAATACATAATAAAAACAACAAAATGCTGCTCATAATGTAAGTAGAACCATGCAAGTTGGAAATGGTGTTATTAAAGGTAAGATATGCATATAAGTGCTGATTAAGACACAGCTTATTTTTAATGCTCCTCCCTATCTAGGATAAGAATGAAAATGTTAATATAATGAATTGTGATAAATTATAACAACATAAGTAGTGATTAACTAAGAAAACATAATGTCATTAATGTTTATGTACCAAGTATTATTGTCCCAACTTTACAAGAAATAATCTAACAGATAGGTGTTCCATCATCGTCAGCACAAACTAACTCAAAGTATATAAAGATAAAACGTAAAGAATATTTGAACTGCATTTTGCACAGCTTGATCTGTATACTTTTTCTTCATTTTCATGTTTGTTAATATATATTTATTATATAAATTGACAAATTTCTTTGTAACTTTTTCGCAGTACTTTGAAGATATAATGTGTGTATTTCTTCCTTGATACAGATTATCCTTTATGTTTGCTTAGCATATAAAATGTATATTTTATGAACAACATAAGTAGAACTAAATAACAAACCAAAGATATTTTGAGTAGCTCATGTCTATAAAAATTTAAAGTGCTTTTTGAAAACATTCTTAAATGGAGAAATATAACATAATGAAAGTATTGTTATGTAATTCATTTCATTATAGGTAAAAAGTCTTAATGTTTCTATTGCTGTAAAGAAACACTATGATCATGACACCTTTTTTTTTTTTTGGTTTGTCAAGACAGGGTTTCTCTGTATTGTTTTGGAGGCTGTCCTGGAACTTGCTCTGTAGACCAGGCTGGCCTTGAACTCACAGAGATTCGCCTGCCTCTGCCTCCCCAGTGCTGGGTTTAAAGGCGTGTGCCACCAACGCCCGGCTGGATCATGGCAACTCTTATAAAGGAAAGCATTTACTTGGGGCTCGCTTACATTTTCAGAGGTTTAGTTCATTATCATCATGGCAGGAGATGCTGGCATGCAGGCAGACACAGTGCTGGAGTAGGTGCTAATAGTTGTATATTTTACAGGTAACTGAAGGAAAGGCTATTCCACACTGAACATTCAGCTTGAACATTTAAAACTTCAAAGCCCACCCTGATAGTGACACACTTCCTCCAACAAGGACACACTTACTCCAGAAGGCCACACCTCCTAGTAGTGTCACCTCCTGGGGGCAAGGCATTCAAACACAAGAGTGTGTGGGAGCCATGTCTATTAAAAGTCACCACAGTCAATGTGATTGCTGGAAGAAATTAAGAGAAAAATTAATATTTGAACAAAGAGAAGTTGATACCAATAGAATAAAAGAAACTATAAAAAGTATGAGAAAAGAAGTTAAATAAGTTGAATGGACTAATTTTATAAGATAGATTATAACTAAATAAAGTAACTTATATTTAAATTTACTTCAAGAAGAAAGAAGGAAATAATTTCTAACCTTACGATGTTAAATTTTAGAAATATACTAACTTCAAAATAAGTATTTGATGATCCATTAGTCATATCTTTTTAAAAACTATTTCCCAATTTTATGAAGATAAATATATGACTTTCTTTTCTGCTTGTTGAGTTTCAATTGTCTCTCTAATTTTCCCATATTCTTACATTTGTTACTAATGCTCTGTTACTTTTTATGGATTATTTATTTTGCTTTTCTTCAGAAATACTTTTTATTAAGTTCTAGTTTTATATCTTAATTGTTTTCATTATTTAGTTGAACTAAATTTTCACAGACTTTTTTATTTTTTTTGGTTTTTTTCAAGACAGGGTTTCTCTGTATTGTTTTGGAGGCTCTCCTGGAACTCGCTCTGTAGACCAGGCTGGTCTGGAACTCACAGAGTTTCGCCTGCCTCTGCCTCCTGAGTGCTTGCATTAAAGGCGTGCGCCACCACTGACACCTTATTTTCACAGTCTTTATTCAGGCAATGATACTTATGCTCTTAGAATTCCTTGAACATATCCGTAGTTGCTACTTTCCAATTACCACCATTTGTACCAGCTAAGCTATTTTTTTTTTCAGAGAAGAAATGCTGTTAACTTCTGGAGAAGAAATGCCTTGCTTTCACATGATTTTTATGACTTTGCTAAGACACATAGCAGACAGAAATAGGTCATTTGAAAGATCTTGCTGTTCAGTCTTGGGAGTTATTCTGGTGGTTTGGTGTTAATATTTGCCTAGACTCACTTAGGAATAGATATAATTTCTGAGTCTAGAAGAAAGCTTTCTGTACAACTAAAAGATTGTTCATACTGATCTTTAGAAGGATGAAGAGGTTTCAGCTTTTTCTAAAAGTGTTACTTGACTGGAAGGGGAGGGTGGTGCTTTCAAGGGGTATATCAAAAGATCTCATATTTTCCTTAGGTGGAAATCAATGAGTTGGAGGCCAGGTTGGATGTCATTCTTTGGGGTCAAGGATGTTGAACACTCAGTGGTACAGAATCATTTTGTATGTGGGTGGTGGGGCTCTTTATCTGGTGTTAGAGATTACAGAATTCCAAGTGCTTATACTCCTGTAACAGTGGGTGGGGTGGCCTATAAGAAAGAATATGATTTGATTCTGGGAATCTCTACCTGAGTCTCCAGGTTGTGAGACTCTACACTGTCCATGAGTGATGTAGTAGGTGGTGTGGCTGGCTAGTGGACATGTGAATTCAAACTTCAATTTCCAAATTTTGAGTTCTTTGTGACTGAACTTCAGTTGGTCTGGGCATGGTCCTGGAAGGCAGAGTGGTTCTGTAGATTCCTATATTGATTTTCAAGTCCAAATACTAAAGTAGTCTTAGGTGGTATCTGTGATCACAAGCTGACTAGCAGGTAGGATGTCTACAAAGCAGTTGAGGAAGTCTGAATATTGGGGTTCCTATATAGAGTTCGAAGTCATGGGATATCATAAATACCTAAAAGATACATGGTGAAAGGAGTGGTAGGAATGTGTTCTAAGTTCTTGAGTTGCATCATTAATACATTTATTTGTGCTTTTACTGATTCTTTAATACAGACACTTAGACCTATAAATTTTTCTCCTAAAACTGCTCTTTATGTGTCACTGAGTTTTTGTTATGTTTTCATTTCGATTAATTCTAAATGTGATTTTTGTTTCTTGATTTCTTTTTTGATATATTCTTCATTCAGTAGTTTGTTTTTAATCTCTATTATTTCATACAGTTACTTGGGATTCATTTGTTATTGAATTAAAGCTTTATTTCACTGTAGCCAGATAAAATTCACAAAATAATTTTTATTTTTTCTTCATTTGTTTAGGTATTTTGTGTTCAAATAAGTTGTCTCCTTTGGGCAAAATTCATGGACTGATGAGTAGAGAATGTATTCCTTCGTATCTGAGTAAAATGTTCTGTAGATGTATTGCAGGCATGCATAATATAGGATGTCATTTTAATTATAAAGTTTTTCTTCTTTTGTTCAGATGGCATATCTACTGAAGGTGGTTGACTCCTGAAATCACCTACTACCACCTATGACTCAATTGAGGTTTATCTGTGTCTTCAAGTCCAGTGAAATACATTTTATGAATGGAGCACTAGAATTTATTCTCCATATACATAAGATTGTAATGCTTTCTTGTTTCTTCGATGATTATTTATTTTCCTTCTTTATTTCTTCCTGTTAATTTTAGTTTGAAGTCTACTTTGTAAGATATTAGAATTGCAATGTCTCTTGCTTCCTGATCACATTTGTTTCAAATATATTTTTTCATCTATTCACTCTGAAGTGGGTTGTTTGAAAGTGAAGTGAATTTCTTGTAGAGAACAAAAAAATGTGATTTTTTTACTTAGTTCACTGAAATAAATGTGCCGTTTGACATGAAATATTAGGTCATTAATATTTAATTAGTAGTGAATGATATGTGTTCATTGCTGTCGTTTTATCATTTGTTGTTTATGTTCTTAGTTCTATTTTGTGTTTCAATAATTATTGCCTCATTTTCTTTTCTTCTATGCCACTTGAGTATGCATCCCTCTTTTTAGTTGAAAGTATTGCTTGCAGTTTTTTCCTGTAGGTTTGGAATAGTGGACATGAATTCTTTTCAAGTGTTTGTTTATGTTATGGGAAATTTCTTTTTCTCCTGCAACTATTTCAGTTACTTTTGATAGTTAAAATTCTCTGGGTTGTCATCTGATGTCTTTTAAAACTTGGAGTACATTTCCCCAAGATATTCTCAATTTTAAAGTTTCTATAGAGAAATCAGCTTTTATTCTGATGGGTTTTTATTTATAATAATTTGTGAATTTTTTTCTTACAGCTTTCAATACTATTATTTGTTCTGTATATTTAATGCTTTAACTATGATATGCCATGAAGATATTTTTGGTGTCCTCTCTTTTTGGTGTTGTATGTGCTTCTTGTACATTTATGGTTAAGTTTTTCTTTATTTGTCATGTATTATTCTATGATCCCAGTGAAGATAGTCTGTGCCTTAGCCTCAAGAGTCTTCTGTTTTTTTCTATGCCTATAATTCATAGACTTAAACATGGTGAATCCTTTATTCTGTATATTACTTTCATCTATTTAAAAATATTTTTACACGTTGACTGAGTGCCTAAATTTCTCTATTTTGTCTTCAGGTCCTAATAGTGTGTCATGCCCTTAATCCATTCTACTGATAATTTTTTTTTCTATTTTCTGCTTGTTATTTAGTTTTTCAATTCTGTCTTCATTCAGCTTGAGTTTTCTTCAGTATTTATGTCCACTTACTTAATTCAGTTTTAACAGCCTATATTCTTTTCATAATTTCACTCACTTCATATTTGTGTTTTCCTGAACATTACTCAGGAATACATTTTTACCCTCTTAGAATTCATTGAGGTGGTTTTCATCTAAATCTTTGAATTAGCTAATGAATTTAATAATTGTTCTTTAAATTCTGTTTTCTGGACTTCATCCAGGTAATTTCATCACAGAACATGACCATGGACTTAGGAAAATTTATGGGAATGAAATACTGTCTTTACCTTTATATTGTTTGTATTTTTGCTATTTCACACAAACATATGAATTTCTTTTTATCAGTTGTATGTTGAGAAATTCTCATCTACCTCTATTAAATGGAAGTTCAGTTTTTAAAACTTTTGTCAATAGTTGGTTTATTTTGCACAATTTTGAACAGTTGACTGGTTAATGCTTCATACAATTAGCACTATTTATTTATTGTAATTATAATTAATTACATTTATCCCATTTCCTCCCTTTCTCCAATGATTCCCATATGCTAACGCTTGTTTTCCTTCAAATTAATGATCTCTTTTATCATTAATTATTATTGTATGTATATATGTATATACATATTTATTTCTAAATACCTGCTCAGTACATATGAATTTAAATATATGTATGTTGTCAGAGCTAAAATATTGGTGGTTCACAACAAATTGATCTGTTCTTCCCTGGGAAAGTCTACCTCTCCTAATCCCAGCTTTCCTCAGTTGACTATAATATCCTTTAGTGTAGGATTAAGACCAGTTCACTTGTCTTCACTCATTTGTCATTTTCTTTGGTGTCACACTTGTTTAATTCATTTTTGAGCAATTACTAAATCATTGAACCATAATACTTAACAATAATATTAAATATTTGTTCATCACCACAGATAAGTAAAGTCGTTACCACACATCAAAGAAGTTCTTCTTTGTTTTTTTATATTTTATTTTTTATTCATTTTATATAGCAACCACAGTCATCCCTCCCTTTCCTGGTAGCCTTCCCTCCACCTTTCCCCAGTCCACTCCCATTCACTCCTCAGAAAGGGTAAGGCCTTCTATCAGGAGTAAGCAAACCCTGACACATTAATTGAACACATAACCAGTCCACACTCACTGCATGAAGGATGAGCAAGGCACCCCACTCTATGGAAAGGGTTTCAAAAAGCCACCTCATACACTAGGGCTAGAATGTGGTCCCACTGCCAGGTCCTTCAAACAGTCCAGGCTGCAAAACTTCCCCACATGCAGAGGGCCTGGTTCTGTCCCATGCAGGCTCCCAAGGTGTGGGTCTTGGAGTCCATGAGCTCCTGAAAGTTCAAGTCAAAAGTCTCTGTGGGTTTCCCTGTCATATTGTTCCTTCCTCTCATTGACTGGACTCCAGAAATTCAAGCTGGTACTTGGACCTGGCTCTCTGGGCATGAGACATAAATGGGATCTCCTGGGTAAACTCGGGTGGGGGCAAATGGAGATGGGGGATGAGAACATGAGGGGAAGATATGGTGGAAGAGCAAGGAAAGATATGATAGACAGAGCCATTACAGGGCTAGGGAAAAACCTGATGCTAAGGAAATTCCCAGGAATCCACAAGGATGACCCCTAGTAATAGTGGAGAGGGTGCCTAAGCTGACCTTCCCCTGTTATCAGATTGGTGACTACCCTAACTCTGATCATAGAACCTTCATCCAGAAAGTTCTTTTTAAAATAGAGACCAATGCAGAAAACAACTACCAATCAAAATGCAGTTGCGGGCCCCAATAACAATTAATACTTCTATCAATCATTCCAGCACCCAAGTCTCAGACAACATTGCAGAAGAGTTGTAGGTAGATTATAAGGTCCAGAGGAATAGGGAGTTTGCTGTGAGATTTTATCTCCAAGTAATATCAGATATTATTCACATAAAGTCTCAGTATTTTTCTTTAGTTGGAGAGATATAGGTGCTTCTAATTCAGTGGTAACCAAGAAAGTATGCAAATATCAATTCTATCTGGGTCTGTTTGTTCTGATACAGAAGCAGTGCTACCTGAACTATGCCAGAGAGAGTGAGGATAACGTGGATCGGCCAGATCTGGGTTACTCACCAAATTGGATTGTCGTCTAGGCTGCATGTCATGTTAAGCTTGGGAGTGGTAATTGGGTCAGAAGGGCATTGGCCTGGGTTATTCACCACGTTGTACTGGTAGAAAAGCTGCTATTCCTAAGGTGTTCCTGAGAACATGGCAACAGTATGAAAGGGAGAGTTTCTGAGGAACACACTAGCCATTGAATCTGATATTGTGAAGAAGGAAGAGGTAGGTAAGGTGCTGGGCTTCTTCCTAGTATTAATAACAATTTCACAAACCTGGCTAATTAAATTAGATGTTTCATCATAATATTTATTTCCTTTATTTTGTGATACTATTGTATGAAGCAAGTCTTGGACTATGTGCTGTTCTTTTAAAAACTTTTTTGAATACTTCCATTTTGATTTCCATAATAGCTATATTATCTTTTACTGAAAACACACATATAACGATTTATTTTTTTTTCTATCTCCTTCTTACATTGCACTATTTCTTCACTTTAAAAATGACTATTCTGATAGGAAAATGATATTTATTTGATATGCCTGATGCATTTTAATTAAAGGAATAATAGAGCATAGAGTATTGCAGATAGCAGAGGATACTAAAAGAATAAGAATTAACCCTTGAGTTTCACACTAATACCCACAGCACAGAGTAGTGGTGGTGCACACTGGTAGGATTTGCTGAAGGAGGCAGGTGCAGGAGAATCATGAGTTTGAGGCCAGCCTGGGATGAGCCAACTCTTTAGCCTGTTTATTTATTCTTGACAGGAAAGCATACAAATAGCACACATTAGATAAAAATAGCAAAAGGATCTCATTTTCTTCAAGGAAGCAAGAAAGAATTGTTAGGAACCAATAACCGAGTCACGAGCTCAGTTAGAAATTAACTGAGTGAGATCAGAGGGGAAAATAGTGAGATAAAATGAAAAGGGGGTGTCTAGGAGTACCTGAAAATAAGAAGTAGAAGACAAAGCATTGAAAATGGAAGTTAATCTTTACTGGTTAATGTCATCTTTTTCTTATTGCTAAGGCAAAGAAAAAACATTAAAGAAGCAACTTAAGGAAGAGGTGTTTATTTTGGCTCACTCTTTGGTTCACATTACATGGCTCACATCTTGGCAGTGGAGGCAGAGGGAATGTTAGACACTTACCTGTTCATATTGCATGACTGTCAAGGAACAGCGAGATACATGATGGGGCTTAATTAATATTCGTCTTTTTCTTTATGTGATAAACCAAGCCCATATGTTTGTTCCATCTACATTTACCATTAATGATTTTCCATTAAAACTGACTGAAAACAAAATCACAGATACAACCACAGGAGATATCTTTCCTAGGTAAAACTGAACTTAGATACAATAAAAGCAAAAATGAAGCAGAACATTTAGCTAAATGTTTGTATCAGATAGTGTGGTAGTTTTATGTTTTCTTTCTTTGGTAGCAGAGAACTAGACATTTCCTATTATAATTTCTCCTGTGCATAGAGAAGAAATACCAAAATCTATCAAAAATTGGGAAATTAGCCTATAGTATTATTAAGTGGAAAATTCAAAATTAGAAACAGTAGATCATGTTTAAGAATCATTGGAGCCCATTCCCCATAGAGGGATACTCTCTCAGCCTAGATACATGGAGAAGGATCTATGCTCTCCCCGAAATGATTTGAACAGAATTTGTTGATCCCTTATGGAAGGCCTCATCCTCCCTGTAGAGTGGATGATGGTGGGATAGGAGGGTCGGTGGGGGAGCATGGGAGGATGGGAGGGAGAAGGAACTGGGATTAATATGTTGAAAAAAAGTAAAGTCCTTTAAATGTAACCAATTCCCAGTAGTCCAAGATTCATTTGGTAACAAATTATGGCCAGAGGAGGCTATGTTTCCCCTATTATTCAATGATTTCATTTCAATCAGTGTTATTGGTTGTTTTTTTATTCTTTTACACTTTGTGGGTCTGCTACCCAACTCACAAGTAAATCATACAAGGAGACTTTTTCCTTACCTACAAATGCCTAGACTTAGCTTGGCTTATTTGTAGCCTGCTTTTTTTTTAACTTAAATTATTGTAATGCCTTTTTGCCACTAAGCTTTTTTTCCTTTTCTTAGTTCTGTAACCTTCTTTTCACTTTTACTCTGTGGCTGGCTGTGTGGCTGTGAGTCTGGCCCACAGTGTCTTCCTCCTCATCCTGCTCCTCAATACTCTTTGCTCTTTTTCTCCTTCTATTTATCCTTTCTGTGTACAGGCCCTGCCTACTCTTTCCTGACAAGCTATGGGTCTTTGAGCTCTTTATTAGATCAATCAAGTATTTGTTACAGGCAAATACTTGATTCACAGAATTAAACAATTGTAACACAAAAGAATGCAACACATCTTTGTGTCATTGAAATAAATGGTCCACAGCATAAGCAAACGTAACACATCTTATATTAATATTTCACAACAGATCACCTTCATAAATGTATACATTTTAGAAAACTTCTACTGCATTAGGTTTCTAGGATACTTCTCAAATTTAGCTTCTTAAATTTAGCTTCCTCTACCCATATTTCTTCACTCATCTCATGCTTCCCTCACCCTCTCCATTTAATTCTCCCATTCCTATGTATTATATATCTCTTTCCAAGGATCTATCTATCCACCCAACCTTTAATCCTTTACTGTATACCTGAGCCCTTAGGTTCTACAGGTGATACCTTGGTTATCATTGACTTAGCAGTTAATATTCACATATAAGTGAATGCATACCATATTTGTTTTTGTGGGTCTGGGTTACCTCACTTAGCATAATGTTTTTCCAGTTCCAAATATTTACCTATCAATTCAATGATTACTTTAAATGGACAATTAATACTCTATTGGGTGAATATGCCATATGCCCATTATCCATTTATCTGTTGAGACATATATAGATTCATTTCAATTTAAGACTATTATAATACAGCAGGAAGGACATTGCCACTGGAGAATCATAGAAAGAAACACACAAGTTCACGGTTTTCAACATGTCCAAGATTGAATTCTGGTTCCTGCTGACTTACAGGAGTCTTATGTGTTCACCTTATAAAATGAGGTAAGGCAGTTGCTCAAGTTTGTAAATAAATAACAGTTTTTAATCAAAGATGTTCTCATATGTTAAATAAGCAAATGACTTGACCTGTACCTGAAAAATGATTCAAACAGAACACTGTAGTTGGATAAAATCAGTATCACAGGAATTTTATTTACAATGAATTGTATACTTATTGTGAGGAAAAAAAGAGAATCAAATCTCCATAGTTGATAAGAAATTACAAGAGGCTATAAAATCATGGCCTATTGCATTGCAATATATTCATATTAGAAAGCATATTTTCATCCTAGTCCTGTGTTCTGATTCTTATAAATTGTAGAATGTGAATGGTGAAATATAAAGTAATTACAGCATGTAAACAGAGTGTAGGCAGGTTTTCCCTTTCTTGACTTAGAGAGATGGGTAGTGCGGTCAGAAACACATCAGGCATCATTTCAGTCCACTTTTAAATGATTACTTAAAAATTCTCGATTCTAAAGATTTGGAGAAATGAAGAGAAAACTTCTGACATTTTACACTCTGAATTGTACTCACTGAAGCTGCTCCTCCTTTCCTGAAACATCTACTTCCTTGAAACTGACTAATTCCTAAGGCAGGTGCTAAAGAGACCATGTGAAGACAGCAGTTACAGATCAACTGTGAACACTGTGGACAGATATTTCCTAGATCTGTGGAAATACAGAGAGACAATATGCCTTAAGATATCTAGTTTCTCCTAATGATTAAACTAAGGTGTTTCTTTTAACTTGTGTTACATAAAACAACATGCCTAAGAAATCAGACAGAGCAAGCTTCACAGATAAGTATGATGTTTCATTATAGGAATGACTGATAAAGAATCTGCCTCACGCCAAAAAGTTCCTCAAGGAGAGGAAAGAAACTTTAACAAACTTCAACAAATGGCATGCATTGGCAACTGTTACAATATAGTCCACTTTGATAGTTGCTATAACAATTTCTTGTTTGTATATGTAGAGCACGCAACTGCCAGGGCACTAGTGTGGGGGTCACAGGACAGCTTGCAGGAATCAATTCTTTCCTTCGACTATTTGCATTCAGGTGACTGGACTCCAGTCGGCAGGCTTAGAAGTAGCTATCATTGCTCATGGGCCATTTACATTGGCCTTTTGCATGAATGTTTACAGGCTTCTGCCACATAGGGATATCTTGACTCTCAACTGCAATAGGTGAATAACAGAAAAGTTCCGGTAGTACTTGCTGGCACACAGTTCTCAATGTGCATTATTCTTTCTTCAAGCATTCCCCTTATATCTTGCTGTGCCTTGTTATCATACGTTTTCATTATGGAAAACAGTGGTTACATTAAACATAATTTTCATACTAGGAATTCTTAATTTAATGTATGCATCATGACATAGTATACAATTTCAGTTATCCTGCAATATGATTAAGAAAATATTAACTGTTTTTGGCTCAAGTTCTGAAATGTTTAATCTAGAAAAAATGATTATTTTGGATAAACAACAAGTCAAAGACTGAGATAAGAAATAATATATAACTGAGCTGTCTCAGGAATGAGGACATGCTGTTGACCCTCTTCAACTGCCACAGAAAGAAGCAAAATACCTATTGAATTTATATGACATTTCAAATTCTGCATCACTTAGGAATGACTCCATGTTTGAACATAGTTTTTCACTGAGTATTCAAAGCCTCACAGTGGGAATAAATTCGTACCCAATATTCAATTATTGGAAGTGCATTTCTCTACATAAAAAATATATTCACTAGCACAGTGTCTTTTATGGACATTATACAACCATGTGAAAGTGCCAGACTTCTTGGCATAGGAGTCTACAATGACTCCTGTGTCTCCCTTGTTAATGAAAATCAGGTGGTATCCAGTGAGGGTTCTGGACTGTTCTACCAACTGATGCAAGAGCCATGTTGGTTCCTGTAACGCCATCTTGAATCCCTGGCTACTGTGATAATCCTTTCAACACACTTAACCCCTGGCTCCCTATTTACCTCAGAGACTTATATTTTGTGGATAGGTGGCTGTCTCTCCCACTAAGTTTTTAAAAGAAATCTTCAGTAAAATAAAAAAAGAAAGAAGTGCCCTTTGCTTTGTTTCCCTGTCACCTGTACAGAGCTTACCAAGCCCTCAAATGTGTATAATCTCCAGAACCCCCAAAATATCACCTTTTGTAAATAAATTAAATTTTTCAAAAGACAAGCAGTTGTGGCTCATGTCTTTAATATAACATGTTGGAGGCAGATCCAAGAGATCTCTGTGAGTATGAGGCCTGCCTGGTCTCTAGAATGAGTTGCAGGACAGACAGGAATACACAGAGAAACCCTGTCTGGAAAGAAAAAAAAAAGAATAGATTCACCTGGTCACATAGGGATTGCTTGAAGATATTGTGATATCCCAACATTCTACAGCAACAGCAAAGAAAAAAATGTAACTATCATGAATTCCACTTGTGGCTATTGTTAAAGGGTATGGTATGTAACAGTATTTTTCTAATGATTATGTTAGCAATTTTTTTTTAATCGATGAGGACAACATCACAAAAGTTAAAGCAGTTTTGTATGTGTGTGCTTCCATTAGTAAAATTAAAGGGTTACACATTGGGGGACATATTCACAAAGTAGAGAGCAAGTTAGAAAACATTTGTTTGTGACGAATTGGATATTTTGGTGAACTTTACCATAAAGCAACTTACTTAAGCAGCAAATTTGAATTTTATGATATTTTGATGCACAGGCCAGATTCCTGACACACTGTATCATGAGAGGTGTTTTGAAGCCCAGAAATACTTGGGCCACTGTGACCGTTAAGAAATAGGAAGAAAACCAGCAGCAACAATACTAATCTCTTAAGAAATAGGAAGAAAACCAGCAGCAACAATACTAATCTCTTAGTACCAGAGTTCAGTTCCCAATGACCATATAAGACTTAGATGTGTTAGAAATACCTAAGTCCAGCAGTGGTACGACAGAGACAGAAAGATCTCCAGGAATTACCAATCAGTCCATTTAACTGAAATGGTGAGTTCTGGGTTTTGTGATAGAACTTGCCTCAAAAAATTAAGGCAAAGAAAAAGAGAGGAAGATACTGGAATTTGACATTTGGCCTCTATTCACAGTGAGGGTAATCACACACACAACACGCACACAAATGCAGAATCAGGGGAATCTTTTCTGTGAATGTTTGAGAATGATAGGCAACATTATGCTAACAGCATTAATGATATTGAAAATCAGTATTTTCCCCTGCCTTAGTCACTGTTCTCTTGATGTGAAGAGACACCATGTAGAATAAAAATGCTTATATAAGAATCTTTTACTTGGGGCTTGCTTACAGTATTAAAGGTATAGTTCATCATCATCATAGAAGGAAAGGTGTTGGCATGCTTGGCAATGGAGCAGTAGCTTAGAGCTGCATCTTGATCGACAGACTGAGAGACTACTGAGCTCCTCATGGGCTTTTGAAAATTTAAAGCCCACCCTAGTGACACACTTCCTCCAACAAATTCGTAACTATTAATCTTTCTATTCCTTTCTAATCATGACACTGACTTGTGACTAAGCATCAAAAATGAGTCTATGGCAGATATTCTTATGCAAACTTCCACAGATCCTGGAAAAAAAAAAAAAAAACACCTCTCTGACCACTCTGGGACACTCAAAGCTCAATGTCACATCATCTAAATTCATTAAGAGAAATACTCAACAATAAAAAAGTAAGACCTTGGTTAAGTACTGAGCTGAACTCAAGAAAGCCAGTAACAGAGAGGGAGGACTGATGATCAAAGGGATTAAGACTGGGCTGGTTCAACCCCCAGAAACAGCTGACCAGACAAAGGTTAACTCTTGAATCCCAGGCATCAGCCTGGGAAGCCAGCATGGGACTGATCAAGACCCCCTGAATCTGGGTGTCAGTGAGGAGGCCTAGGTAATCTATTGAGCCTTGGGCAGCAGATCAGTACCCATCCCAAGTATACACACGGACTTTGGACTCCCATAGAACAATGTGAGGTGCACTCTCACCCGAACTCTTGGGGAAGGGTCTAGGCCCTGCCCTATATGAAATGACAGACTATGCACACCCCCATGGAGGGTCTCACCCTCCCTGGGGAAATGAGGGGATAACGGGGGGGGGGGGGGAGGGCTCGGGAGGAAGGGAGGGAATGGGAGAGGGACCTGGAACTGACTTGTGAAGCAACTTTGTTTCTTATCCAAATTTAAACTGGAAAATAAAATTTAAAAAAAAATAAAAAAATAAAAAATAAAAGGCAAAGTTAAAAAAAAAATAATTAAATACCGAGGTTAGATTTGGTACAGCCAGCCCAAAGTACTAAACATATAAAATCTAGACTGCAGCCACAGGAAACTAGAAAAGCGACCTTCTGAAAGATTAGAATCTTTTGTAACTTCATTGTATAAATGTAAGTGAATTAATAATATAAAAAAAAAAGTAAGACCAGGAATGGATTTACATTATTGTCTCAGTCAAATTTTTATTTTGTGGACCCCTACACATAGAGCCCTGGATTGTTTGTCTATAAACAAGGGGGTGAATGCAGGCTCAGACACATCTCCTGACCTTTTTCACTCCAAGATTGATTCTGAAAAATGAGTATTGACTTTGCATGTTTTTCTTTGAACTGTTAACCAGATATTTGACTTCCATGACAGCTTTTTTAGCAGCTGTTTGCTATGTATTTATCAGTCAGTAGTTAGCATTATTTGGTAAATATATAAATGAGTATTTATTGCATAAAACATTTCACAAAGAGTGAACTCTGGATAAATTTTGGATTGTATCATTAGCACCAATCACCCTTGTTGTGGATTCTCTATTCATTCATGTTGTCTTTCCTGACAACCATTTCATAGGTAGTCAAATATGTATTAACAAGCAAAAGTAATGAAGGTGTCACTCTCTTTGGGGATATTTCTGTGAGAAAGTATTACACGCTAGCACTCTTTAGTCACAAGATTACAGACCTATATACTCCATCTATTTTGAAAGTTGATTTTGCTGAACACATAAAATGATTTGACTCCCTGGGCCAGTAAATTCAGTTACAGTATATTCGTAACCTTTGAAAGTTTTCTCAGTGGAATTTATAAGTTGTTTTACTCCATTGAACAACCATAATTTTAAAGGACTCAAGATCACAATGTTCAAGTTTGAATAATCACTGGTGGCTTCTTGATGAGCCATAATGTCAACATAAGGCCAAACATCACACACTTTTGACCCTGCTGCCAGGTGTTATTAATAGACTAACTTAAAACATAAAAGCCATAGGGATGTCCTCAGCATTTTGAGGGCCATATATTTCATGCAATAAAACACCTTTCAGAGCTACTTCCTGATTCCAAATGAAGTATATAAGCCCAGTATCCACCGTGGCTAAAATGTTTCAATACTTACTCAGAATATCACCAAGTGCTATAATTATCAATCCAGCACCTCTTTCTGAATGATGTGTGAGCCACGATGTGAAAACTGTTTCTTATTCCCTTGCTAAAGATGCATTCACTATGTTTTCTTCTTTATTATCTCCAGAATTTATGAAGGTTAAGCCCAAACAGCTTAGTGGGGAAAGTCTGGTTCCCAGTACTGATGTCAGAGAGCTCACATTGCCTGTAAATCCAACTTATAGGTGCTAGCTAAGAGACAAATAGACCTTTGGTAGATATTACTGAATCTTGTTTTTCCTTCTTTTCCAACCAGAGAAACGCTCTTTTATTTACAATTGAAAAATGTCTGCACCCCCATGAGCCTCTCTGCTGATGCAGCAATCCAAATCAGACAAAATCAAACTGATTTAGAAAAAGACTGTGTTTAATGGATACAGGGTTCCCGGATGGCCTTCCAGGCCCCCAGAGAGGTAACTGGGAAGAGACAGCAGAAAAACAACACTCTATTTTCTGCAAGGCAGGTTAGTTTAAACACCCTGTGGAAGTGGTCTTGAGCATCTCTCGGGAAGGGGCCATAATTAGATACACTTTCTGCAGTTTAGTAGGATGTGGAGAGAGATAGGAGAGGGGGATTGAGTGGAACCTCCACCAAAACCTCCCACACTCTTTGGGTATATGAATGCCAGGGGCTGGGGTGAAACTTCCACCATAACAACAATTTATATAAATTTGTATATTTATTATACATAAATTTGTGTAATTTATATATAATTATGAAAATAAATTTGGATTCATTGCTCTCTTGCCCTAACTAATTCAATTTACTGGAATGTCAATGCACTGATGCAAGCTCCCATCAGACTTCCGCAGTATTTTCAATGTTAGATATGAGCCAGGCTTGTCTTCTCTGCACCATATAGAAAGGAAAGAATGGGACATCTCACAAAGATGATTGAAAGATAATTTTGTGCGTGAATGTGGAATCATTGGTGCTGTTGCTAAGCCCAGATATTGCAGTTTCCCCCCAACCCCCGAAACCAACGATGAGACCGAATCCCGTATATAAAAGCAAGGAGCCCTTTACTCAAGCTCTAGCTTGGACTCTAGGTATGTCCTCCTACAGTGGTTGAGAACAGGGAGTGCCCAACCCAGGTGGGGTAGGATTTTTGTCATAGCAGAGGTTGGAGGTATGAGGATTTTCAAGGTTCAAGATCCTGATTGGCGGATATTTGTCTAGGACTCTTGATGAAAGCAGGTGGGTGGGTGCTTAGATTCAGGGACATCAGGTTATCTTATCTACAATGGTTGGAATGTTAGGAATTTCTTTGGGAAGTTTAGGTACTTTCCTCTTGAATGATCTATTCTTGGGTGCTGCCCAGGGGGTCCCAGCTTGTGGTCTCCAGGAGTCAGGAGTCAGTTGTTGTCCCAGAGTAAACTGAAACTTCAGGCCTACTTTCTGGCTGGTTTCCACTGAGCCTTGGCATGGCAGCAGCATAGGCAAGTGGCAGGTGTGTATCACGTTGCCCTAGGCCCCACTTTGTATCTTGCTGACCTTTCTTCTGGTACAATGCCTCAGACTCTCGTAGAATTCAAAGGAGACTCTTTTAATAACCTTAGTAGGGAATTTGTATCCGCTGCCTGCTGTCTATTTAAGTTCTTTCTCAGGTGACACTTTCTTATCACCAAAGTCTGTGCTTTCCTTAATTCATGCTAGGTTGCTTTATTATATCATTTTACCCAAAGACATTTACCTCTAAGAAAATGGTAATGTCTTGATTTCTTTTACAACACTGATTAATAGCTTCAGTGAGAAACCTACTGTTCAGTGTATGATAAGTGTATAAAGTGATAAACATGGTATCCTGCTTTCAAGGGCCTTGCATACTGCTGCTTTGGAAACTGTGTCAATGCAATTGCTTCCTGCCCCTTGGGGACTACTTGGTGCTGCATTAAAAATAGCGCCAAACCTTTCTGATTACATATTCCCTGAGTCAGGGTGCATTTTTAGTTAGAGCAATTTGCATTTGTATTAAGTAAACTACTATTTAAAAATTTTGTACCAGCATGTTTGTAGCTTCTTTTCTAACATTTATTTTCATAATTTTTAATTGTGAGTATGTGTGTCTGTTTTTGTATGGATACATGCATGTGAATGCAAATGAACAAAGGAAGAAAGGTAGTCCCCTGGAGCCAAAGTTGCAGTCAGCTCTGAGGCCCACAACCTAGGACCCAAACTTGGGTCCTCTACAAGAACAGTCCACACACTGAAGTGCTGAGCTATTTCTCCAGCCCTTGAAATTCCTTTAAAATATCAATGCTGCCTAGTTAAATTATTAAGCCCAATATAGGTTTCTTTTCAAATAATGTAGGGATATCAAAATTGTTTTACTCTAAATAGTGATAAACGCAATAAATAAGTTCACTGCTGTTTGCTGAATTTTGTTTCGCTTCATCAAAAATCATGGTTTGGAAACAATGGTTTAGTTCCTATTTCATTATTGTTCTCACACTTGGATCTGCTCCACCCCAAATCCTTTCTGATTCCTTATTGACTAAAGCTGACATGATGGAGAGAAGGAATTAGGAAACCATGAATAAATGGCTTATTTTTCACACCATGGTCTCAGACTTTATTTTATTGAAAATCGTCATGGGATTGAGGTTATGAGAGAAGCATATGAGAGAAGGCTTGCCTATGGTTTAGAATGAATGGCATCACATATGTAAATGAAAAGATAGTGGAAGGTAGCAAAACATCATCCTTTGGATTATGGAAGGTAGGATTTGGATGAAATTATTCTATTTCCAAGAATCCCATTCTCTTAGCTCCTCTATTGTATTAATTTAGAATTCCTGATTGTCCAATTCTACTCACAACTTCCATGTATAAGTTATATGGCTTTGCAGGACTCCACAGGGATGTTTCAATTTGTAGGAAAAAGCTGCACACCATTTCTACTCAGATTCTTCTCCCTGACCTCATCATACATCTTCTGGCTCTCTCAATTCCTGCTACAAGTGTTCCCTGTGTGTACAGGTGTCAGAAACCATGTGATATCTTTTGGTTAACCCAATTTCAGTGTTACTACAAGGAATCATGAATTACCACCATTTCAGAAACTTGGTCCTCACACATATTTTCTGGAACATGTTTCCATTCAGAGACCACAATTCTTCTAAACACTTGATCACCAACTGATGTAGTCTATGAATTTATTAGCTCACTTTCTTATCTGAATGTGAACTTCATGGTGTCAGAAATTTACTTTTTAATTACTTTTATGTATTGATGCATTTCCAATTGCTGGGATATTGCTTATAAAGGCTTATCTTAATGAATATGAATGAAGTAAAAAAGTATATAGAAAATTCATTGGGCATAATAATAACACCATAAATGGTGGCTATTATTATGAATGCATTTTTCTATAGAAATCTGCTGTAAATAAAGCCCAGGATTCTTTCAAATATAAAAGATTTGCTTTATAATGTAAAATCAAAGTTACATGTGAATTACTCTAATAGAACTTGGACAAGTTATTTCATTTCACTGAACATTAATTCATTTTTTATTTTTCTTGATTGTGGAGACAGGGTTTCTCTGTATTCTTTTGGAGCCTGTCCCGAAACTTGCTCTGTAGACTAGGCTGGCCTCAAACTCACAGAGATCCACTTGTCTCTGCCTCCCAAGGGCTGGGATTAAAGATGTATGCCACCAGTGCCTGGCTGAACATTATTAGTTGTATAAAGTAGAACTGTCAATAACATGTAAAAGATATTTTTCCTCAAGAACTGAATAAAATAACAAGGTAGAATGTTTTGTCTGTATCATTACAAATTTATTTAATATGTATCTCCTATACCTCTTCTCCTCAGTGTCTATTGTGAAATATTTTGGATGGCTTCCATATGCCAATCATCATGATTGCCCTTACATATCAAATATAAGACTGATTTCTAGCCATCCCTGAACTAGCAATAATTCTCTGCAGAGAATTATGACTTGCATATTAACGAAATAAAAGTCTAGAAAATAATATCAGAGAAGACAAAATAAGGAAACCACAGATAAAAAGGAGCTAATGCAGGAATTATAGAAAACGTCATACTATGTTCTAAATTAGATCATGAAAGGCTGGCATTTACATGATTGCAGATATTAAGTAATCTTTTTCTGTTAAAGAGGATACCAAAAGCAAAATATAGAAGACTGAAAAGGAAGGGAAATATGGAACCTGGTGAGAAAGAGTAAATTTAGGCATTATAAGAGATGAGCAAAGGACATTTAGAAGATATGAGTAAATGATGAACAGGTCATAGCTTGGATCTCAAATCATTCCCATGGACATTGGTGGTATGACCAAAGTGAGCACTGCAACATGGTCTCACCTGTGATTTAGACTTAATGGCATCATGTATGCCAATGAGGAAGTCGGTGAGAATGAGAAAAAAAAACATGCTTTGAATTATGGAAGGTAGGATTTGGATAAAGTATGTAATTTCCAACAATCCCATTCTCCTAGCACCACTATTGCATTGATTCAGACTTGCTGATGGTCCACTTACTGGAAACTCCCATTTATAAGTTGTATGACTCTGAGGGACTCATTTATACATCTCAGCTTTCTTATCTCCTAATAGTGCTGGCATAACTAGATATTGGCATATAAAAGACTTCAGACAGCTCCATATCTATCGCCATGCACAATATTTAAGTCCAAATGGATCAAAGACCTCAACATAAATTCAGCCACACTGAACCTCTTAGAAAACAGGGTAGGTGGTACCCTCCAATGAATTGGTACAGGAGACCCCTTGGTGAACATAATACCAGTAGCACAGACACTGAGATCGACAATTTATAAATGGGACCTCCTGAAACTGAGAAGCTTTTGTAAGGCAAAGGACACAGTCAACAAGACAAAACAGCAGCCCACAGAATGGAAGAAGATCTTCAACAATTTCACATCTGAAAGAAGGATGATTTCCAAAATATACAAAAAACCCAAGAAGCTAGTAACCAAAACACCAAATAACCCAATTAAAAAGTGGAGTACAGAACTAAATAGAGAATTATCAAAGAGGAATCTAAAGTGACTGAAAGACACATAAGAAAGTACTCAACATCCTTAGCCATCAGGGAAATGCAAATCAAAACAATTCTGAGATACCATTTTACTCTTGTCATAATGACTAAAATCAAAACAGCAATGAGAGTTGATTCTGGAGAGCATGTGGAGAAAGGGGAACTTTCCTCCTCCAGACACTTTGGAAATCAGTAGGGTATTTCCTCAGATATGTGGGAATCAGTCTACCACAAGATCCAGCAATTCCATTCTTCGTCATATACCCAAAAGATGTACCTTCATACAACAAGGACATCTGTTCAACCATGTTCATAGCAGCATTATTTGTAATAGCCAGAACTTGGAAGCAACCTAGATGTTCCTCAACTGAAGAATGTATAGAGAAAATGTGATACATTTACACAATGGAGTACTACTCAGCTGTTAAAAAAAAGGAAACTTGAAATTCACAGGCAAATGGATGAGACTAGAAGAAACCATCCTGAGTGAGGTAACCAAGTCACAAAAAGACAAAAATGGTATGTACTCACTCATATATGGATTTTAGACATAGAGCAAAGTAGTAGCAGCCTACAGTCCATACTGCCAAAGAAGACTGGAAACAAGGAGTACTCTAAGAGCAACATACATGGTCCCCTGGAGAAGGGGAAAGGGACAAGATCTCTGAGATAATTTGGAGTATGGGGGGAGGGGAGAGGGAGTTAGAAGAAAGAGAAGAGGAGAAGAGGAGGAGAGAGCAGGAAGATTGAGTCAGGGGAAAAAAGGAGAGCAAACAAGAGATACCATAGTAGAGGGAGCCATTATAGGTTAAAAGAGAAATCTGACACAAGGGAAATGTCCAGAGATCTACATGTTTGATCCTAACTAACAATCTAAGGAATAGTCTGAGAGGCTACCTTAAAAGCCCTTCGCTGATAATGAAATTGATGATTACCTTATATGCCATCCTAGAGCCTTAATCCTGTAGCTGATGGAAGCAGAAACAGACAACCATAGATAAACAGTGAGCTGAACTCTGGAATTCAGTTGTACAGAGGGAGGACTGATGATCAAAGGGGTTGAACCAGGCTGGAGAAACCAACAGAAACAATTCACCTGAACAAGGGGTTGCTCATAATTGCTGGACTGATAGCTGAGAAACCAGCATAGGACTATTTCAGACCCCCTGAATGAGGATGTCAGTTTGAAGACATGATTAATCTATGGGGCCTTTGGTACTGGATCAGTATTTATCCCTAGTACACGAATGGCCTTTGGGATTCCAATCCACACTGACGGAATACTCTCTCAGTCTAGACACATGGGGGAGGGGCTAGGCTCTGCTCCAAATGATATGATAAACTTTGAAGTTCCCTCATGGAAGGCCTCATCCTCCCTGGGGAGCAGAAAGGGGATGAGGTAGAGGGTCGGTTGGGGGAGGGAAGAAGGGAGGTCGAGGGAACTGGGATTGACATGTAAAGGAAGCTTGTTTCTAATTTAAGTTTAAAAAAGGAAAGAAAAGGAATAGAATTAAAACCAGTATTTTTTTCAGCAAAATGCAATTTTATTAAAGTACTTAAATTGGAAATTTAATTTACATTTAAGTAGTTGTAGCTTTTTTTGAAAACAGTTTCTGTAGTAATAAGAATTATAGAAGGACAATTATACAATTATTTTATATATTTAAGCCTAATAAAGACAAGGATTTAGCAAGATGTCTCTGTTTTTCATCAGTGGCAGTGGCAGCACTGATGGGGGAAGCAAGTTCAGAGTCAAAAGCTAGATTTAAATATAGTTACAGCAGTAGATATTAAGAGAGAGCAACGTGGGGGGAGGTTGATGTATATTACCCATTACCTGAGGCAGATACATATTTTTTTATTTCATATTCAGTTGCAAGCTTCCACCTATTAGTCCCTTCAGGTTCCATCTAGACCTTTGATGCAGAGCTAGACATGAGTACAACAGAACTGAAGAGTCTAGAATTTGTTAGCAAATAGAACTCATAGAAAGAATATTCCACTGTAATTATGATTCTTGTAAAAAAATAAAATGGCACCTCTGTCTGAGACCCTTATTATGTCTGGGACTTCCATTACCTTCCATAAGCATTACCTTCCAACCAAACTTATACTTTTCTATTTCTAAATGAGTGTCTATTGCATGTATGAACTAAAGGGTAGATGTAGCTTTTCATCACTCATCATTGCTGGGGAAGTCCTGTTATTTGCCTGTTATTTGTCAATAAAGTACTGTTGAGCCTATAGGAATCTAGATAGGTGGGGCTAGGAGTCCAGGAGGATTCTGGGAAGGAGAAACACAGGAGTGTTGAGATGTAACGCCATTGGGGTAGGAAGCCTGGAACTATTCTCCGGTAAGAGAGATACTTAGATTAACAATTATGGGGTAATTACTTAAGTCAGAGCTAGCCAGTAAGAAACAAGCAAGGCCAACAGCTTCATAATTAATATAGCCTCCTGTGTGTTTATTTGGGACTGATGCGGCTCTAGAACCAGGCTGGCGGGGCTGGCGGAACGGCTCCTTCTCAAGGAAAAAGCTTCTCTTAACAAAATGGTGATCAGGAGTGGGATTCAATTTCCACGTAGAATGACAAAAGCTTTAAAGGAATTTTAGAAACAGAAGAACAGAAAGAAGCACAGATTTTGGTAGCAGCATTTTTCTCAGGTGTGCTCTGTTTTGCTAGCCACAAGCCAAGATTCACGTGGCTCACTTACTGGAGTCTTCCTGACTCGGCATAAAAAGAAAAAAAAAAACAGCAAGGTTGTTTTAAGAGACTCTGCTAATGATTAAAAGGGGTGTACGTACAGCTGGAAGTGGCAGCTTTTGCTGGATGTCAGCATGGACTGAGGCAGAAAGCTAAAATCACGCTTATGCCCGCCATCTTGAAACGGCAGTTTAAAACAGCCGCGGTTTTACAGTTAAGACACGTGGCCAGAAAAACATAAAGATTTACAGTAAAGTCAGACTTGGATGAAGAAAATCTCTAAAGGTTTACAGTGTGTTTAAAAATATATGTGAGATTGAAAGAGCAAATGAAATGGCAAGTGGTATATAAATACAAAAGCCGGCATTGTGGTGGCGCATGCTGGTAGGATTTACTCCAGAGGCAGAGGCAGGCAGATTTCCAAAGAGAAATAAATAAAAGTAAAATAAATAAAGTAATAATAGATAAATAAATAAGCCACGTAAAGATGGAAAATACACAGAGAGTCTGGATACTGTACGCTATTGTGTTTTTCAGTTTTTTGCTTGCTCAAGAAGGAACTGCTACTAAAGTACACTTGATTATAAATGCTGCTAAATTAATCCAACTTCTATCTTTTGAAAATGCCTTGACTTCAAAATTTAAGTATAAGGATATGTTACTTGGAAAAGGAGATTTTACTTATGTTTCTACAGAAAATAAAAAGCTGAGGATTCCTTCCAGGCTTTTGTGGTTTAACGAACCAAGACCCCCGGAAGCAGTGGATCAGATGTTCCAACAATTGAGACAGCTAAGATGATGCAGTTTTACAGACCCCGAAAATATGGACTTACCCAGGTTTCTGAGTTTTGTCATGATCCCCATGGTATGAACAGTGCCCCCTTCCAGCATGAAGCAGTTTGGAATGAGCGACGTCCTAATTCCCATCTTGTTTTTAAATCTTTGTTTTCATTTAAATGGGATTGTTTATAATTGATTAATGATCACAACCAATCTCCTTTTAATGGTAAAAAGGGGAATTATAGTATGGGTATTGTTTTTCATTTATTGATACAAATTCAAAGTCAATTTTGTAATGTGTATATTTCTCCTCTTGATTAAGTATTGTGCTTATACTGATCTTTTACAACGTAATACATAATTAAATACATATTATAGATAGTTACTTATAATAGTCAGAACTTATAGTTAGGTAAGTTAGGTTTTCTAGATATACAGAAATATATTTGAGATAGACAGTCTTCAAACCTCTCAAAGACCTTCAGAACATGGCATTTAAAATGGTTTAGGGTTTTTCTTGACAAAGAGAAATGTCTGCTCCTGGCAGCACCAATTACGTATGAGAGGAAGATGGGCATCGAAGAAACTCATATGGAGTTTGCTTTCAACATGGCAAGATTAGCCATTTGGGCAAGAAACTGTTCTTGCCTAGATTGACTGTTGTTGTATAATCTGGACATGCAGGACCCACAGGAAAGTGACTGCTGAACTCAGTCTTACAGGGTTCCTGCTTCATGGAAGAGTCTGAGAGACTTTCTGCAGGACAAAGAAAAATGATTGACAGACTGCTGATGCAGATGGACATTTTGAAATTTCCTGCTTGGCTGAGAAATCTTCTGGATACATTGTGGCCTATGGGCTGAAGATGGATGCCCCAACGTTACAGAGGAACTTCGGGTGACTGTCCAGGCAGTAAGATATCTCTGTCAATCCTAGTGTTTATATATTATCCTTCTGTGGTCTTTGATGGAGTTGAAGACAGATAGTTATAGTGTTCCTTAGTTATGATAAAAGATAAGGTACATATAGGACTTTGGACTCACAAGAATGAGATAGATGATATTTTCTTTAAATCATGCTGAATGTTGATAGACAAAATATTGTAACTGTATTCTTACTTGATAACGGTTCTGTTGTATATAATTTGACTATGTTAAAGTTAAGACCTTTCTTTTGTTTAAACAGAAAAGAGGAGATGTTGGGGAAGTCCTGTTATTTGTCTGTTATTTGTCAATAAAGTACTGTTGAGCCTATAGGAATCTAGATAGGTGGGGCTAGGAGTCCAGGAAGATTCTGGGAAGGAGAAACACAGGAGAATCGAGATGTAACGCCATTGGGGTAGGAAGCCTGGAACTATTCTCCGGTAAGAGAGATACTTAGATTAACAATTATGGGGTAATTACTTAAGTCAGAGCTAGCCAGTAAGAAACAAGCAAGGCCAACAGCTTCATAATTAATATAGCCTCCTGTGTGTTTATTTGGGACTGATGCGGCTCTGGAACCAGGCGGGCGGGACGGCTTCTCTCAAGGAAAGCTTCTCGTAACACATCATGAAAATATACTCCATAGCATCTGTGTATATGTGTTCTCTTAATAACTCCAATGTTGTTAAAAGTACAAAGTGTATGTATCTTTTTGTAACCAAAGTACATCACATAGTGAATGGTATACTTCAAGTACTCAGCAGTGTCTCAGGCAAATAAAATCATGAAAGAGCCAGCCACTTCCTTATCCTTTGATGCTAAATGATTTTAGAAGCCACTACTTTATAAACTCCCATTGGTTATTATTATTACCCATATCACTTATCTTTCTGCAGTGATAGCTTTCCTGAGTGTTGCTTTAGCTTGTCACATGAAGTTAGATAAAAGTCACCCTTCAGTGATCACATCATTAATTTCTCTTTAAAAATGGAGAGTGGAGTGGGGTTTGGAGGAGGGGTTGGGGGAGGGCTGAAGGGGGTGGGTTTGACATGTGAAGCAAACTTGTTTCCAATTTAAATTAAATAAAAAAATTAAAAAATGTATAGCCTCCAGATCAAGTGAGTTAGAGTTAGGTGACTTGCTATTGGCAAAATTGAAATGGTCTTATAGACCAAAATAGGAATTGTGTTCCATGCCTCCTCTGTAAAGATACATTGCTTCTTGAAAGATTAACCCATATGTTAATGGCTTAAAACACCACCCATCATCTCACAGTTTCAATAGCTCAGGAATCATGGTACAACTTTTGTGGTTCCTTGACTGTAAAGTGCTTCATGGCAGTCTTTGTGGTACTGTCTGAATCTATAATCACTCATGTCTCTTCTGTGGGTGGTAACACTTCTGAAATCAGTCACATAATGGCTACCAGGACTCAGTACTGTTTGTATTGTTGGACTAAGAATACCTCACCTCCTTATTTGATTTGTTGAAAACACCCAAAGAGAGCAGAAAACTTTCTGAAACAGGCAGTAAAATAAAGCCAGAGAGTGAATATGTGAACAAAATGCAAGCCATGATCTGTCCTACATCATATTAGATCTGATAGACTTTGTTCCATATTGTATTCAATTCTTGCTCAAGGGGAGTGGGTTACACAGGATATAGATGCTAGAACCTGGAGCTCATGTGGGCTCAGTCATATCCACCAAACACCCCGATTTTGCTCTTTCAGTGTTTTCATGGCAGTCTAGTTTTTTATTAAACCACCATCATTTTTCTCAATATTAGACTTTGTGCAGATACACAAGTCTGGAAAAAATGACTTCCTTTCCTCTTCTGGTTGGTACATATTTATGCTATTATACATCTTACCTTTATTATCTTCTACATGCATACGACCTTGTAATGCTGGTAATAATTGCCTTACCAATATACTGTATATTTAAATACATAGCATGTACCTAAAACTGTACTGATATTTTCAATTTATAAAATGGATAAGGTCACAAAGGCAACTTTTAATCTCTAGCAGTTTCAGTATAAATTCAGCTATGCTCATTTTATAATAGAAGCAATATTTTAAAACTTAATCCTGTACTAATATTCTTATACAATTAATCTTTGGTATAACATTTATTTTAAGAATCATGGTATTCATTAGGCATATGTTGGAGTTTTTAGAACATGTCAGGATAAAATAGCTTTCATGAAATGTGTTATTGCTCCTAATTTTGTTGTTCTTATTAATTTTTTGTTTATATCATAAAACTGGCTGCAATGATTCAGGTCCCCATTTATAATAATGGGTGAAGCCAGACATTTATATTAGCCACATTAAAATCAACTAGATTAGTATATAACCACAACAAATGCATCTGCTTCCCTCTTTCAATAGTCCTGATAGATTGTATTAAATACAAATGTGCATAACTATAGTTCACATTAAATATGATGGTGTGTTCTCTTTGAATTTTGCTTGTTTTTGGCTTTACTGCCAAATATATTACAAATTAATTTTAAAGCCTCTAAGCACAGAGAAATACATAAAAATCAATTGCTTTAAAACAGACCTAAATGAACTTTAGGAGACTATCCAGGCAAGAATAAATTATCCTGGTAAGAGAAGAACAAATCCAGTGAGAAATGTGGGCTATTCTCCAGCTTTAGTTCAAAGAAGAGAGCCATATACATGTATGCATGTCTGTGCCTAAAAAATGGAACTTGCAGACATAAGGGGTGCTTAATTTCCTATAGTACTAAGGATGGTGTAAAGAGATGAATGCCTTGTAGGCACTGAAGGAATTGTGGAGGCTAGATTTGAACATGAGCTGAAAGGCAACCTACAAATCATCAGCATGAAAAGCCTCTGTCTTGGGTAAGATGAAATCTCAAGGTTGTTTTGCATTTCTCTAATTGCAAGTGATAATGAACATTTGTAAGGATTTCATTTAGCTATTTGTATTTCTTCTCTTGATATCCCATTGTTCAGATCTATAGTAACTTTTTAAATTTTTTTCATTTTTACTGTTGTATTCCTCTTTGTTTTTTGAATTCATGGCGTATCTTGAATATTTGTTGTCTGCCATATATATAGCTGGTAAACATTCTCTCACATTCTGTGTGTTTGGATATTCAGGGTTTTTTTTGCATTATCTATGTATCTTACTTTTCTTCTTATGTCAAATGGCTTTTATGACCATGAATGTAATGCATACCTAGAAATTTGAAATCATAATCCTTCTAGCATTGCAATTCTGTTTTGGAGTTTTGGCTATCAGGGGCTATTTATGAGCGCAAATTAATTTTAGGATATTTTTATTTATTTTTCTGCTTCTCTGAAGAAGTACATGGGTATTTTAATTAGGATTGCTTTGAATTTATAAATGTCTTTTGGTAGAGTGGTAATTTATGTAAGGCTCATTCCATATATCAATGATTATGGTATGCCATTTTATATTCTAGTGTCTTTAATTTTTGTTTTCAAAGATATTATTATATTTTTCAAAGTTTTCATTATAGAGAGGTATTACCTTCTTGGTGAAGTTTGTTCCTATGTATTTTATTTTGTTTGTCTTTTGTGTTTGTTATGTCTTTTTAGGATATCCTTTTGTGCAGTATTGTTGACTATGTGTAGAAAAATACTTGATTGTTTCAAGCTGATTTTGTATCAGGCTTTATTGTTGAATGTTTCACTTTTAGAAATTTTCTGGTAGGATTTTTGGGATTTCTAACATATACTATCGTGTCATCTGCAAATACAAATAATTATGTTTTTTCTTTTATTATTTGTATTACTTTCATTTGCTTCCCTTGCATTATTGGATTAGCTAGTGTTTTGTACATAATATTACAAAGGAATGGTATAATGAACAGCCTTGTCTCATTCCTGATTTCAAAATGGTTGCTTGTCATTTTTTTCTCCATTTAGGATGGTACTGACTGTGGGTTTATGATACATAGCTTTTATTATGTTTAGGTTTGTTCTTTGTGCAACAACATCCCATAGGATTTTTACTCTGTTTTTTTTTTTTGGTTTTTTTTTTTTTGTTTTTTGTTTTTTTACGAGACAGGGTTTCTCTGTATTGTTTTGGAGGCTATCGGTCCAGCCCAGCCTCGAACTCACAGAGATCCGCCTGCCTCTGCCTCCTGAGTGCTGGGATTAAAGGCGTGTGCCACCACTGTAAATATCTAGGATTTTGTCATAGGCCTTTTCTGCATCTGTTGAAATGATTATTTGATTTTTCTCTCATATGCTTTCTTACATTTATTGACTTGTATATGTTGAACCATCCCTGCATCTCTGCAACAAATCCCGCTTGACCATGGTGAACTATTTTTTTTTTTGATGTATGTCTCTATTCCTTTCATGTGTATCGGGGGATTGCCCTCTTATCTTTAACACTCAGTAACTGTTCCAGCTTCATGAACAAATAAATCATGCTTCTGTCCCACTCCAATGATGATTATCATGAACTCACCCTCTAAAACTGGAAGTTAGCCCACAATTAATTTTTTTTTTAATGAGAGGTTACTTTTTCATAGTGTCTCTTCACAGCACAGTAAAAAAGTGGAAAAGTGACAAAGTGTAGCATGAAAAAAATAAAAGGAAGCAGAGACTGATAGTGGGGTTCAAACTGCAAGTTGAATATCAGGAAAGCAAAGCAGCCAGCCAATAGATCTTACCTCAGGCTCAGGCTGAAAGGGATGATCCACACATGAGCTCTTCACCAAGCCACAAACTTCTGTCTTTACTCAGTGTGACTGGAGAACAAATGCCTCTATTTCTGTGTGGCAGGAGAATGAATGCCTACCTGAGACTTTGCTTATGTTTTATATACTTCCCTAATGTTGGGAATAAAGGTGTGAGCTATAATTCTCCTTTAGATTGATTCCTTGTTGTGTATATCTGGGTGGATTTTGACTCACAGAGATCCCTCTATCTCATAAACCTGAATCCTAGGATTAAAGGTATGTACCACCACCTCCTAGCTTCTGACTGCTGGGATTAAAGGTGTATATCATCACTGCCTGATCTCTATAGATTGGATCTGATGTTGCTTTTCTGAATGCTCAGTGAAGCTTTACTAAATCATAAATAATATATCACTTCAGACTAAGATGACATTTGGTAGACAGAGGGGTCTGGGCAGGCACATAGGATATGATTTCTGGTGCAAATCTGGAATGTGAGAATGCCTACAGGGCTTCTCAGACTTCACAGCAATGCTGAGTGTGGTAACCAGTCTCTATGTGAGAATTGCTGTGAGTTCAAGTGTCTTACAGATAAGATGACCAAAGGGATTAAGACTGGGCTGGTTTAACCCCCAGAAACAGCTGACCTGACAAGGGTTAACTCTTGAATCCCAGGCTGATGCCTGGGAATCCACCATGGGACTGATCAAGACCCCCTGAATGTGGGTGTCAGTGAGGAGGTTTAGGTAATCTATTGAGCCTTGCGCAGTAGATCAGTATTTATCCTGGGTATACAAATGGACTTTGGACTCCCTTCCAACAATGTGAGATGCACTCTCACCCTGAACTCTTGTGGGAGGGTCTAGGCCCTGCCCTGGATGAAATGACAGACTATAGATACCCCCATGGAGGGCTTCACCCTCCCTGCAGAAATGAGGGGATATTGGGGGGGTTGCGGTGAGGCCACGGGAGGAGGGGAGGGAAATGGAGAGAGACCTGGAACTGACTTGTGAAGCAACCTTGTTGCTAATTTAAATTTAAATTTAAAAATAAATAATAAAAAGAAAAAAAGAAGGCAATAGATATTTTATAGGTTGGTTGGATAAGTTCTAGCAGAGAGTAGAGCTTATAATAACTGTGTGTTTAAAAGTACCTCAAACTGTCCTTCACAATCCTGACATGGTTTTTTGGTTTGTTTGTTTTGTTTTTTTTGTTCCTGTTTGTTTGGTTTTTTGTTGCTATTTGTTTGTTTTTTTGGTTTTGTATTGGCCTGTGTTGAAGCTTTGCAGATTTAGAATATTGTTAGTGAATATGATATCACTGATATCCTACTTAGGGAATGTGATGTGACATTCCTAATGGAGTCCTAATGGCTAATTTGTAAAAGATTCAATACTAAAACACTAAAAATGAAGGTGTTACTTAAAAGCAAATAATCTTCTATAAAATAACATGGCAATACAAATAAAACAAACCAATTTTTCCTCTCCCTTTTTACAAGAAGAATCAGGAAAATAAGCTCTATTTAATGCCAGAATCAAAAAGTTTATTCTGATTTATGCAATTGTTGAAACACAAAGTTAAATAGAATAAAAGTACTAAGACTGATTTTTTTACTATATAACTGATGAATAAAGATGATATGACTCAGCTTTTTTCATTCCACAATATCAATTCATGATACTGAAATAATTATTAAGCACTAGTTGATATGCCATTATGGATAGTGGTAATTTCACAAGGCTCATAGACATTAATCCCATAAATATGTGATTAGCCATATACATATACATAAGTGTTTGCCTTAAAACCATGTACATTCAAGAAACACAAAATATATTCTGAAGGTGGAAGTTTAAATGAGTTTGCAAAACCCAAGATAAATGACAAATAGGTATTTATTAGGACTTACACAGATAAGAGTAAATAACTGTTGAGGTCTTCCTGATCCAGAAAATGCAGTCTTTACTCTTTTATGCTTTCTGAAACCCACGATACCAAACAAATCCCTCCTCTACCTTAATCAGACACATCTGTCGCTGAAACCACACCCAAAGGGTGTGGCCACTACTACAATTCAATGGCAAGGCAAGATACCACTAATTTTTCCTTTTTGCCTAAAGGTTTTAAGCCTGATACAAAGCTATATACAATGATAACAAATATCAAGTATATTCCAGGAGAAGAAAAAGTAAAAACACAGAAATGAAGACCTACAACCAGCAAGAGCAACAATGAGCAATAGACACATTGTACATGTCCAGTTCCAGGGTAATGGCATATAACAGAGATTATTCTAATAGCTGTCCTAATTTGGAAGGCCTAAGTTTTGTTTCTAGTATTTTCTATATAAGATAAGAGAGGATATTAGCTGTGACTGTTTAGTCTTCAAACTCATCAAAGAACTGAAAAGGAAAATAGCATTACTAGCATAGGCAGGCCATGCAAGCTAGCAGTTTCCTAAAGGTCAAGCAAAGACAGAAACAGCAGGCTACCTGAACAGTCACCCAAGGTCTCACATTAACATCAGGTCAACCAAAATTGGCTAATGCCTAGAGTATCTGAGAGACCATCTCAGAGGTAGTAAAATTGAAAGACTGTCGTACACTGACTTGGCAAGTTCCAACAGTCTCTTTAAGTTTATCTCCTGCTAGCCCAGTTAAAACGGCGTGTCCAAAGTCATTGGTTGAGGTGAGGGTAGTTCTATTTGTTTATTTATATTTATATATTCACTTAGTAATATTAATGAAAGGAAAATGCAATATAAATAATATAATAAAGAAGGAGGATTTTTAATCAAAGGAGAGAACAATGGAATATGGGTTCAATTATAGTTACTATGAACTGGAAATCAATGTATCCTATACGCATGTTTGAAATGTCATAATGAAACCAACTGCTTTCTATAGTTAATAAAAATGAATACTATTGGAACGTAAAAGGACTGTCTAACTTATGATTAAAAATCTGTTGTTCTTAAAGCCCTATCCTTTAACACTGATTCCTGCTATTTGGTTTTGATTGTCCTTTCACCCAACTTCCTGACATTCATCCAACATTTACATTGTGAATGAGATATACTTAAATATCTGTGATTCTCAAATCTATATCTCATGACTTAATACTTTTAAGTAAAGTTTATCATCCCATCTATGCACATTAAACTTCTGTTTATTCATTAAAAAAACTTTAAATGTCTTCTATATGTTGTAGCAAGAGAAACATCTTGGTATGCAGAGCCTTAAAGACATCCACTTCCTTTAGAAAGTGTGATAGCTTATAAAATAGATATAAAACATGGTCAAAGATGATGGGAATGTATAATACAAAAAATATATGTCTACATTTGGAAGTAAATTGGAAGATTTTGAAAACGTAGTCAAATTTGAGATGTGATTTAGAAAAGTGATACTTGAATTGAGTCTTGCATGAGGTTTTGCAGCTGAGAGCATGGAGGTAACAATTATGAAACACTACTGAGTGTCATAAAAATAATTGAGGAACTAGAAAATAATGAGTTCTGGAAATGTGGGCATTAATGTGATTGCAAACTTGTCTTGTTTGCCATTTATGAATATGTGCTAACCTTCAGTAACTAAATTTCCTTATCTATGTAAGGGATATAAGAGATACATCTCAAGGATCAAGTGTGGTGCAGCATTCTGACCCACCCTTCCATGAACACTCTTGAACCCAGCATATCAAGCCCTTGACAATTATCCAGTGACTCAGAGTCATCTGGCAAATAACCTATATCTCAAACAACCTCTGCAATTCTTCCAGGACTCAGTCAGACTGTACAATCTACCATACCCTGTCATATCATATCCATCTCTCTACCCAAACAGATCCAGGAATCCTTCAGAGATCAGCCTTGTGATTTGGCCTTATGTTTCCACATATGTACCCTCACGACCTGGGAGATCTTGCTTGGGTCCTGTATCCGGTGCCCTGAACTAGCATAACCACTCATATCTATGCCAAATCCAACTTCTAACCTTTTGTACTAGCTCACTCTGTCTACATCTGACAGTAGGGAACCTCCCACATCACGCCCAAACTCTCCAACTGGTCAGATTACTGCTACCTTGCAATTTGCATATTCTGTACACAGGCTACCTGATTTAATTCTTCTTAAGTGATTCACAATCTCTGGACCTAGTCTTCTCACAATTCTCTTTTCTAACAAAGTCATTTCTATTTGTATCAGATGCATGAATAACAAAGGAAACCCACATAGCCAAAGTCTTTTCAAAAATATAAGCAATATGAAATATTTCTTACCAGGCTTTTTGAAATACTTGCTAATGGGAATTACCTATATGAACCTCAAGACAGATAATTTAAAAGAAAAACCATAAACTTTGTGATAAAATCAAGGGCATTAAAATGACACAAGAAATGGCTCAATTAATTTAAAGAAAAAGAAGTTAAGACTGATAAATGCCTTTGTGATTCCAAAGAAAATACAAACATAAAACTGATATTAATGAGGATGATTATCCAGGACTTCAGAACCAAATTCAATAAGAAGAAAGAAATACTGAACAGTACTCAAATTGTCTGAAGATAGAGTTGAAAAAAACTCAAAGTCTTACAAATAAACTATATCAAATTGAAGAAAAAATTTCATGACTCAAAGACAAAATAAAGGTCTGGAACAAATAAAAAATGTGAAAAAATTAATATGCAGGAAGGGAACATACAGGCAATGTGAGACACCATGAGTAACCAAACCTTTGACATATCATTATAAATGAAAGTAATCACAAACAAATTCATAGACAAGGAATTCAACAAGAGCAGTGTCTAAATTCCAAAAACTAAGGAAGTGTACATCTGTAAAATAGAGGAAGCAAATATCATACCAAATCAAGAAGATCAGAAAACAAAATGCCCATGGAATATCAAAGTTAAAAAATAAACATACAGATCAAAGAAAACAAATTCAATGCTTAACAAATAAACTACAGTAACAACAAACAATAAGAAACCCCATGGAGATTGGCCTATAGTACTTTACCTTAGTTGTATGTTTGTGTCATTTGGGTACCAAGGTAATTGTATCCTCATAAAAAGAGTTTGGCAATGACCTTTCTGCTACTATTATATGGAACAATTTGAGTAGTGTTGGAATTAGCTCTTCATTGAATTTCTGGTTGAATTCTGCAGTGAAACAATCTGGCCCTGTGGTTTTTTTTGGGGGGGGGGAGACTTTTGATGACTGCTTCTATTTCGTTGGGAGTTATAGGTATATTTAAATTGCTTATCTGTTCTTGAGTTAATTTTGGGAAGTGATATTTATCCATAAAATTGTTCATTTCCTTTAAATTTTCCAATTTTGTGGAGTACATGTTTATAAAGTATGACCTGATGATTCTCTGGATTTCCTTGGTGTCTGTTGCTATGTCCTCCTTTTCATTTTTGATTTTCATAATTTGCATGATCTGTCCCTGCCTTTTGGTTAGGTTGGATAAAGGGTTGTCTATCTTGTTGATTTTCTCAAAGACCCAACTCTTAGTTTCATTGATTTTTTAAAATTTTTATTTTGTTTCCACTTTATTGATTTCAGTTCTCAATTTGATTATTTCCTAGCATCTACACCTCCTGGGTAAGTTTGCTTGTTTTTGTTCTATAACTTTCAGTTATTCTGTTAATTCTTTAGTATGGCTACTCTCCAGTTTCTTCATGTGGGTACTTAGTTGTATGAACTTTCCTCTTAGTACTAATTTCAGTGTGTCCCATAGGTTTGGTTATGTTTTGCCTTCATTTACATTGAATTCTAGGAAGTCATTGATTTCTTTCTTTATTTCTTCATTTATCCAGGAGTGATGCAGTAGAGCATTGTTCAATTTCCATGAGTTTGTCTGTTTTGCGGAATTTGTGTTGTTGTTGAATTATAATTTAAAGCCATGGTTGTCTGAAAAGAAACAGGGGATTATTAAATTTTTTTTATCTATTCAAGTTTGCTTCTCAGCTGAGTATGTGGTTGGTTTTAGAGTAGGTTCCAAGTGGTGCTGAGAAGAATATACATACTTTTGTGTTGGGATGGAAGGTTCTATAGATGTCTGTTAAACCCAATTGGCTCATACCTTCTGTTAGTTCCTTTATTTCTTTTTAAGTTTCTGTCTGATAGTCCTGTCCAGTTGTGAAAGTGGGGTGTTGAAGTCTTCCACTGTAAGTAAGTAGGGTTTAATGTGTGATTTGAGTTTTAGTAATGTTTCTTTTATGAATGTGATTGCCTTTGTATTTGGTTCATAGATGTTCAGAATTGGGTCTTCAACTTGATGGATTTTTCTTATGATGAGTATGAAGTGACCTTCTTTATCTCTTTTGATTTAGTTTGAGTCTAATTTGTTAAATATTAGGATAGGCACAACAGCTTGATTCTTAGGGCCATTTGATAGGAAAATCTTTGCCCAACTCTTAACTCTGAGGAAACACCTGTTTATGAAATTGAGATGTATTTCTTGTATGCAACAGAAGGATGGGTTATGTCTTCCTATCCATTCTGTTAGCCTGTGTCTTTTTATAGGTGAGTTAAGACCATTGATGTTCAAGGATATTAATGACCATTGATTGTTGATTCCCATTTGTTTTGGATTTGGTGGTGGTGGTGGTATTGTGTTTGAATTTTCCCCCCATTCCTGGATTTTGGTGAAGTGAAATTTTTATCTATTACTCATGTTTTTGTGAGTGTAGTTGACTTCTTTGAGTGGGAATTTTCCTTCCAAAACTTTCTGTAGGGCGGGATTTGTGTATAAGTTATGTATAAATCTGGTTTTGTCATAGAATATCTTGTTTTCTCCATCTATAGTGATTGCAAGTTTTGCTGGTTCTGGGCTGGCATCTGTGGTATCTTTGTGTTTGTAGAACATCTATCAAGGAACTTTCAGAGTTTCCATGGAGAAGTCAGGTGCAATTCTGATAGGTCTGCCTTTATATGTTACTTTGATGCTCTTAATATTCTTTCATTATTCTGTATGTTTGGTGCTTTGATTATTATTGACAAGGTGAATTGCTTTTTTGATCCAGTCTCTTTGGTGTTCAGTAAGCTTCTTTGATTTTCATAGGCATGTCCTTCTTCAGGTTGGGAACGTTTTCTTCGATGATTCTGTTGATTGTTTTCTGCACTTGTGATTTTTGCTTCTTAATCTTCTTCTATATCTGTTACTCTTAGATTTCATTTTTTAATAGTGTCTCATACTTCCTGGATATTTTGTGTTAAGGATTTTGTTGGATTTAAGCTTTTCTTTGGTTAATGAATCTATTTCCTTTAGTTTGTCTTCAGTGCCTGAGATTGTCTCTTTCTTATCTTGTATTCAATTCATTATGTTTGCATCTGTAGTTCCTGATAGTTTATACAGCTTTTCTATTTCTGGCATTCATTCAGTTTGTGTTTTCTTTATTGTCTTTATGCCAGTTTTCAGGTCTTGAACTGTTAGTGTTGCTTCCTTCATCTATGTGATCATTTTTTCTTGACTTTCCTATCTTTCTTTAAGAGATTTGTTGATTTCTTGCATTTTATTGGTTTACTTTTTCTTACTTTTCTGTAAGGAATTTTTGCATATCCTCTTTGAGAGCCTGTATTATTTTCATGGAGTTGTTTTTAAGACAACTCTCTTCTGCTTCATCTGCATTGGGATGTTCAGGTCTTGTTGGTGTAGAATCCCTAACTCTGGTGGTGTCATATAAATCTTTCTGTTGTTGAATGTGTTCTTATACTGTCATCTTCCTATGTCTTCTTCCAGTGGTACAGGTGGGATCTCTTCCTCTCCTGTAGGGTATGGTTTTAAGGCTCTATCCTCTTCTCTCTCTCTCAGAGAGTGCAGGGACAAGACAGGAAAGGCATCTAATGCTAGATGCTTTGATTTGCCTCTAGGCCCCCACCCCCTCTCTCTACTTGAGTGTAGAGGGGCAAGACAGGAATGGAGGACAATGCTGGATGCTTTGTTCTGCCTCCAACTCCCTCTGTGGGATTCAGTGGCATGAAGAGTTTGTGGGCCTGTAGGTCTGGGGATTCAAAGAGGGAAAAGTGGTCTGAAAGAGCCCCTGGCAGTCACTTCTCTACTGGAGGGTGGAGGGGCAAGACATGAGTGGTGGCTGATGCTGTATGCTTTGCTTTGCATCTGGTTCCCTCCTCCAGAGAACTCTTGACTCTCCTAGTAAAAGTCAGGGTGTCTGTGCCTCAATCATAGTTTTAAAATATGTATTTGGTAAGTATGTACATGTAAGTCTGTGTAGGAATATGTGTATTGAGTTCATGTACTTGCAGAGTCCAGAGTCTTTGAATCCTCTCTACAGATTGAATTACAGGGACTTGTATGTTGCTTGACAGGGGTACTGGGCATCAAATCCAACTTCTTTGAAAAAGCAGTAAATAATATTAAACCCTGAGTAATGTCTAAAGCCCCTCAAGAAATTATTTTATTTGTATTTATAATTTTAGAGTAATATAAATAACTGGAAGGGTAAATGATGAAATTAACATATTTATATTATTTTGCACTAATTTCTGAGACAAAATATAATATAAAAATTTGAAATTTGACAAATACCAATTTTTTAAGTATGAACTTTGTTCTTAACATAGGAAAAACTGAACTGAATATCACTGGGGTCAATGAAGTGCCATAATAAATTGACTAATAATATTTTTGGTCAAGAACAAAAACATTTTGTAAGGAAATTAATCTGACTTTATTATATAGACAGGCTTACATAGAATTAAATGTGACTTATAAGCAAATGATTTGAATGTAACATCAGTGGTTGGATGGTCAAGGGTGTCTACCACAATTTTCCCTTTTTCTCAAAATCCTACTTCACACTTCTTATATAGCATGTTATTTTTATTAGCAGTAGCAAATAAAACATTCATTATAAAACATTTCTGTGTATTTCCATGTGAGTCGAATAATTTAATTCAGTTCTAATCAACAATCAAAGCATTGAATTCTAATTACATCAATTGAACCCCAGATCCTGAGAACTTTAATGCCTGATGTATAGTGTATCCACACTAATTATTTGTACATTTTTATACTTTGAGCCTTGAACTAATCCTGTTCCAGAAGGAAGGTTATACCAGAAAATACTAAATACTTAACTATGAACTTCTTGATAGAGTAGGTAGGAGTTTAAGTTAAATTGAAATAGAAAAATGTCATTTGTTTTTCAAAGAAGACCTCAAAATTTTAAAAGCATTTAATTAAACTCAGAATTTTTCAGTTGCTATGTAAATACAATTATTGCTGGTGATGGATTCAAAGGGTACACTGATACCCTTTTTTGATGTTTTGATGTGTCTTGCCAAGCAAACACTGAAGTATAATATATAAATATGTATAATCTTCTCCCCCTTCAATACAATGAAGCAAATATTCCCTACAAATTTATTTTTTTCATTCTTCAAAATATTATTTTTCACTTCCATAGGAAGTTTCACCGGGTATTCTGAGTAAATTGAATATTTGTGTCTTTAACTTCAAGTCCCATTTATTTTAATAACTGTGATACTACCAGTAGTCATGGATTTGGTCACTAAGTAATGCCTGAGCATCATGTGCTTTCTGTGGTCTTTACATATTCATAAAACTCTTAGTTGATGTGGTGGTCTATATTATCCTGGTGTGCTCCAACTCCTGTGTGTATAGCTCAAAAGTAGATTGGAGAAGGGAACCATCTAGGAACCTCTGAGTTCTCCTCTGTCTGTTTCTTTCCTCAGCTCAATCCATTCACTTCAGGAACTTTTGCTGAAAACATAGCTATTGAATCCTTTAGTTCTTTCTCATTCATGCTACTTTTATTGTCATTCAAGTCATTCTTTCATTCTCTCTCTTGTTCTTTGTCTCCAAATTTAAGGTTTCCATGATAATTTTCTCTAAACTTTGTTTTAATTTTGTAATAAAGTGCTAACTCTTACGTAAGCAGTTCCAGATCTTAAGGTTTCTTAATCTGGTCTTTATAGTGTTCGAATTGTTTGTATTATGTGAGATTTAATGGAGATGCTTGAGGAAAGACGTGCTTCTTTCTTTCACATATTTGGCAGAAGTGAGATCTCTGTAGGTGTTATCTACCTAAAGGTTCTGTCTCTTCTCACACACATACACACAAAAGTCAAGAGTGAAACTATTGCTAGATTGTGAAATAAACTCTTAAATCCCCGTCATCTTAGGGCTGTTGAGAAAATGTCTAACCCTGGATGTTACAATCTTGTTTCAGGCACTTGCTTTATTTGTTCCCAATGGATTCCTGTATTGTTAAACTTTAGTATCAAAATGTTAAGTAGGGGAGAAAATGCTACTTCTACAGAAAGGAGGCCACAAAAGGAGAAATAGGTATCATACACATAATTCTGCTTTGCAACAGATTGAGGAGACATGACATGTATCCCAAACTGCAAACATATTGTCAATATTTATTCTCACAGCAGGACCAAGCTATAAACACATGTAAATATATACCTCTCTTAAACAAGTTCAAAATACATAAATGCGTACATTTGTAATCCTCTCAAGCAGTACTAAATATCTGATGCTATTCTACATTGCTAGAGGTGTTACTATGAAGTGGGTTAATAATGGCATACAAGCTTTCATAGGTATGTGTGTGAGGTAGAAATAAGAGATAGTGGCTGGCTACTTTGCTTCTCTGATCTTCAGTTTGAAGCTTGAACCCCAATATCAGTCTCTGGCTTTTTAATATTCATGTTACAAAAACATATAAAGAAAATGTTTATAATGGCCAAGACCTAAAGTAGATACTTAAAGTTTTGGAATATCTGAAGTAATCATGACACTATAATATTATATAGACTCGATGATGTTAAACATATTTTAGTTGACTTACAAGGGTTTGTTGAGCACTCAAGCAGAAGAATAAGAATTAAGGAACTAGATCCAATGTAAGTCTGTTTTGTGAAAAAAAAGTGTGCTCACCTACAATTAAGTGTCTACATGGAAAACTGTGTAAATGCATGCACATGCAAACAGAAATAACCATAGAGGTTACAGTTGTTTCAATACTATTTTGATGATGAATGCAACATGAGAAGGAAAATCTTATTAACTTAAGTATGTATAGAATTATTGCATTTATAGAAAGGTGTGTAATTATAGATACAGGAATGGTCATGTACAAGGGTGACCATCACAATATTGTCAACACTTATATGAAAATAATGGGATTCCTGGAGTTCTATTTCTAATATTTTGCTCCATTCCAGTGTATTCAAATTATTCGGTGGGCAGGACAGCAATGGAAAAGAAGCAAGGGTGTAGGCTAGAGAGATGGCTCGGAGGTTAAGAACACTGGCTGCTCTTTCAGAGGACCTAAGTTCAATTCTCAGCAACCACATGGTGACTCATAACCATCTTTGAGATATGCTGCCCTCTTCTGCCTCACAAGCAACATTCAGGCAGAACACTGTATACTTAGTAAATAAATACATCCTGAAAACAAAAGGAAAAGAAGGACACGTGTGTGGGAGGCATGACTTTTGTGTTGTTCTTTATATAAAGGATCATGTAATATATTACAGGTAAAGACTAAAATATTAAAGAGAAAATCAACAAAACAATAATTTATGCCAGGTGATAGTGGTGCATACCTTTAATTCCAGCACTTCGGAGGCAGAGGCAGAGGCCAGCAGTTCTTTGTGAGGCTGAGGCCAGCCTGGTCTACAGAGTGAGACAGTCAGGGCTACACAGGAAACCCTGTCTTGAAAAACCAAGAAAAAAAGAAAAACAGTGGTATAGAATGTATGATACGGTCTTTAAATTTTAAATCGGTTCTTGAAAGGCTCTGTAACATTGTCAAGATGTATAGTAAATATCAATAATTTGAAAATACCCATCACTCAACAGCACACCTAAAGACTCTAGAGCAAAAAGAAGCAAACACACACAGGAAGAGTAGATGCCATAGAATAATCAAATTGACAGCTGAAATCAACAAAATAGAAACAAAGAAAACAATACAAAGAATCAATGGAATGAAGAGTTGGTTCTAAGAGAAAATCAATAAGATATAAAAACCTTTCTCCAAACTAACTAAAGGCCTTAGAGAGAATATGTAAATTAACAAAATCAGAAATGAAAATGGGGATATAACAAAGGACACTGAGGAAATCTCTGTAAGGTAAAGGACACAGTCAACAAGAAAAAAATGCAGTCCACAAAACAGGGAAAGATCTTCACAAACCCCACATTTGACAGAGGGCTGATCTCCAAAATATATAAAGGACTCAAGAAACTAGTCACCAAAACACCAAATAATCCAATTTAAAAATGGGCTACAGATCTAAATAGAGATTTCTCAATGGTGGAATCTCAAATAGCCAAAATGCACTTAAGAAATTGCTCAACATTCTTAGCCATCAAGGAAATACAAAACTGTGAGATACCATCTTACTCCTGTAAGAATGGCTGAAATAAAAAACCCCAATGACAATTTATGCTGGAGAGGATGTAGACAGAGGGGAATCACTCCTCTACTGCTGGTGGGAGTGCCAACTCATACACTCACTTTGGAAATCAGTATGGAGATTCCTCAGAAAAATGCAAGTCAGTCTACCACAAGACCCAGCAATTACACTCTTAGGCATATATCCAAAAGATGCAAATTCATACCACAAGGACCAACAAGGACATCTATTTCACTATGTTCATAGCAGCATTATTTGTGATAGCCAGAATCTGGAAGCAACCTAGATGCCCCTCAACTGAAGAGTGGATAGAGAAAATGTGGTACATTTACACAATGGAGTACTACCCAGTGGATAAAAAACAATGGAATCTTGAAATTTGCAATAAAATGGATGGCACTAGAAGAAACCATTCTGAGTGAGGTAACCCAGCTACAAACAGAAAACATGGTATGTACTCACTCATATATGGATTTTAGGCATGAAATGGGAGTGCCAGCCCATAATCCCACAGTCAGAGAGTCTGGGAAACAGAACCTTCATTCAGTGGCTGATGGAAGCAGAGGCAGACTCCCACAGCTAAACACTGAACTGAACTCCTGGAAACCAGTTGCAGAAATGGAGGAATGATGAGCACAGGGCTTAAGAATTGGTGGGTGAAACCTTCAGAAACAGCTGACCTGAACAAGGAGTAGTTCATAGACCCCAGACTGATAGCTTAGAGGCCAGCATGGAACTGATCCAGACCCCCTTAAAGTAGATGTCAGTGAGGAGGCCTTAGCATTCTTTGGGACCTCGGACAACAGCTCAGCATTTATCCCTGGCATCCAGATTGACTTTGGGAGCCCATTCCACATGGTGGGATGCTGTCTCAGCCTGGACACATGGGGGAAGGCCTAGGCTGCCCTGGATGATATGACAGACTTTGGAGATCCCCCAGGAAGGGCCTCTCCCTTCCTGGAGAGTGGAGTGGGAATTGGGGGGGGGGAGTTTGGGGGAGGGGTGAATGGGGGTGGGAGAAGATGGGAGGGAGAGGGACCTAGGAATGACATGAAGCAAGCTTGTTTCTAATTTAAATTAAAAAATACAAATATAAAAAAGAAACTTAAAAAAAGAAGGTATTAAGCAAACATATGGCTCCTGCAAGAGGACCTCAGCTCAGTTCTCAGTTCATACATTGAGCAGTTTACAATTACCTGTATCTCTAGCTCCAATTCACCATTTCTCATACATATACAGACACATGCACACACACACACACACACACACACACACACACACACACACACACACACGCATTCGAGTGTGCATATATTTTTTAAGTTCATGATCAATGTACGGCTTCTTCAGTATTTGACTAAATTCAACTGTCTAAATTGTTTCATTATCTCTCAAGAGAAAAATGTACAATAGTTTAAATAAATGGAGTGCATTCTCTTTTTTTAATAGTGAAGAACTTAAATGTCTTCAAAGACATTATTAAATGAATAAATAGATAACTTCCTTTGAAAAAAGAAATTGTATTGTTCTGTCTATGACACATAATGTTAATAAAACTCAAAGAATTTATTTCTGGTAGTAGATCAGTATTTATCCCTACTACACAAATGGACTTTGGGAGCCCACTCCACATAAAGGGATACTCTCTCAGCCTAGACACACAGGGGTTGTCTAGGTCCTGCTCCAAATGATATGACAGACTTTTAAGATTCCCCCATGGGAGGCCTCACTCTCCCTGGGGAGCAGAAAGGGCATGAAATAGGGGAGTGGTGGGTAGCAGAGGAGGAGGGAAGGGAGAGGGAACCGGGATTGACATGTAAAACCTTTTGTTTCTAAATTAAATTTACGAAAGGAAAAAAATACTGAATTATTCTGGATGAATAGGTTAGATTTTGGGGGAAAGAAACTGTAATGACATATGTATATGCACACACAAATACACACATTTGATAGTTTAGTTTTTGAATACATCCTTTCTTAGAATTGTACATCTTAGGTGGCACATGTTTTTATCCCTGTTGATTTTGAAATTAACCATGAAACAAGCTCATTGGTCAGATCAGTGCAATGCATTGAATGCTGGTATCGTTGGATTAATGTACATTTTTGCATCTATATTCTTTGTGGCATTTGTTTAGATGATTATTTTACTTTTAGAGTTTATTAAAATTGGATCACCAAAGGGTTGGAGAGAAAATTTGTGTAAGGACAAAATATATGGAAATGCTGCCAGTCAGATTTCCCAGTTGAGGATGTTTACTGATGTTTCCAGTGCAGTGCACAGAAAAGCTGAAGCACAGTTGTAATTCGCCAAGAGCATTGGAACTGTTAGTTCTTTTAAATGAGTGAGCCTAAAAAACAAATTAAGTGAAATTATTATCTTCTTCCCTAGCTGTCAAGAGCTCCAAAGTGTTCATTTCCAATGACACATAGAAAGCAATCTCACTCCACCCTCTTCAGAATAATGTCCAAATCCTATTGAAATGCTAATGAAACTAATTAGGGTGTATATTTTTTGAACTTCTTTTGTCTTTGAGTTTAAATTCTTCCTGTTTGAGGTGCTGATTTCCTTTTATTTACCTATTTTCAATTTTACATATCCTTTGTACCTTCGGTTGAAAACAGGGGTGAGCAAGAAGGAAGGGAAAAAACAAAGAGATTCATGTTTTTAAAAGGAACACAACCTTTTTAGATGTTCATTCCACATGGATGGTGTAATTTCGTGTACAACAAAATCTAAAGAGCCGAGTAACAAAAGGAGTATTAAAGGACTATCAGTTTAAAGCTGGACAAGTAGACTTTGTTTCCTGCAGACTCTGGGAAAGCACAGAGGTCTTGGCTACATTTGATCAGGAAGACAGGCAAGTAACCAGAAAGGAGATTGGGATGAAGGTTAATTTTCTGGTTTCAAGTGGTCTTTTTCACTTCATTCCTCAATTATTTGCTCTAATATATTTTTAATGCAAAAATGAAAATAAGAAAATTGTATTAAAACATTTGGATACACACACACACAGACACACACACACACATACACACACACATACACACACACACACATCATTTCAGGATTGAGATGTCTGACAGAACTCTGACCTGGTAGAAATTCAGGATGAACAGGTCTGAGAAGTGATTCTTGGAGGTAAGTCAGAAGTCATGCAATGGAACTGAAGTTAGCTAAGAAATGGTCATACATTTCTTAAATAGCAGCTCTTTATATGTCTCCATCAGAAAAATCACTGAGAGTCCAAATAAGGAAGAATTGAAACCACCCATACAAGATAGATGTTTAGGAAAGGCTAGTTCCCCAGACTGATACCTGGGAAACCAGTATAGGATTGTTCCAGCCCCCCTGGATGTGGATGTTAGTTTGGAGATCTGGTTCATCTATGGGGCCTCTGGTAGTGGATCAGTGTTTATCCCTAGTACACAAACGGACTTTGGGAGCACACTCCACATAAAGGGATACTCTCTCAGCCTAGACACAGAGGGTAGGGTCTAGGCCCTGCTACAAATGATATGACAGACTTTTAAGATTACCCCATGGAAGGCCTCACCCTCCCTGGGGAGTGGAAAGGAGATGGGATAGGGGGTTCGTGGGTGGCAGGGAAAGAGGGGAGGGAGAGGGAACTGGGATTGACATATAGAACAAGCTTGTTTCTAATTTAAAATTAAAAAAGGAAAGAAAAAAGCTGGTTCCACCGAACATTGAACTTTTTATTAAATCAAAGGTGAAAATCCTATGCAGAATACATTTCACCAAAAGACAATGGATTTATGAAAAAAAAACATGTTGAACATTATGCCTGTCTAAAAGGTTAAACTCCAATATCCCAACAAATGAACAATCAGCAAGTTCTCTTTTCTATTGTCACTAGGTAATAGAAACTCCATCTTTGGGTTCTAAGTCTGATTAATAAAGCAATTTAGCAACAGACTGTTAAAACTCAAGGACAATTTTAATGGAGTTTAAGAGAAAAAAATCAGGGCAGGCAAGTTGTAAGGTTAGCTAACTGTCAAAAGGAGAGAGAGAAGAGAACACCTTGTCTCCTGAATTAGGCATAATGATAGCAATCCAAGTCAGACAGGCAGCCACAGATTCAGAGGAAGAATCATGAAGGAAAAGGTGGACATGGCTGGGAAGAATCCAGAGAAAGAAAAGGAAGGAAAAGGTATGCTTTTCTGAGGTAAGTCTCAGGCAAGATTGTACAACATAGAGGAGATGTTCGAAGGGTGTTTCACATGAAAGGCAAGAGCTTCAGAGGAGAAAAATTCCATTATCACATTTAAGAGATATTATTTCCTCCCTTATGTTTGCTTGGCTTTGCTGAACCAGTCTTCTTGGAGTGTGGTCTTTTAGCCAGGTTTACAGTACTAGCTACATTAATTCTTATGCTTTCCATAACTTAGAACATTAGTTCACCTAGAGTTTGAGATACCTTTTGCCTTGAAGGGCTTCAACACAGTTCAGATAAGCTACAACTATTCATATGATAATGTAAGCCTCAAAAATGGCTGATTTTTAAGTTTCAAGTGTTATTTGAGAAACAAGACTTGTAGACCGAAATAGCCTTAGGATACTGTAACACTGCCCTATAAATTTCAGCATTAGTGTCAATTAAGCAGGCAGATTTGAGTTCCATTTCATCACTCATTTTCCTTGCTGATTGAACACAATAAAGTTTACATTCTTTGCAAAACCTAGGCCATATATTTTGGCTTCCAGGATGATTTTAGGGCAGTGAGAATTTTCTCAGGACTGTAGTATATTAGTTACTTTTCTTATTCTTGCTACATAATGTTCTTTAAGAATAACAACCCCAGGGAGTAAGGAATTATTCTGGCTTGGGATTTAAGAAGGGAAGAAGTCCATCATGGTAGAAAGCAATAGTAATGGGAACATAACTCAGGTAGTCATATTATGTCTACAGTCATATGTCTACAGTCTGAATGCAAGGAGACATGAATGCTGATGATCAGTTGGCTTTCTCCTTTTTCTCTTTTATTACATCCTGGATTTCAGAACATCAGAAGATTCCACACAGAGACAAGGTATATCTTTCTTACCCAATTGAACCTCTCCAGAAACCACCTTTAACAGAAAAACCTGTCTCACAGATGTTTTGAAGTACAGTCACAATGGTAACAAAATTTAAAAGCTACATATAACTACTTGAGTACCTAAATCTAGGCCTTTGAAGTACTTGGATAGGTACTACTTAAATAGTTTCTAGTTAAGCTAAAGTTATATGCATGTTTACTTTGTATTTTAGTTTGTTTGTAGCAACCAAATATATGAGCACATTCTCAACCTTCTAAACATTCAATCATTAATATATATCTGAATATATAGTTATATATATACATATATATTCAATAAACTTAAGATAATATCTCAAAGATCACTAAGTAGGAAATCTACCTAAATAAGCAAATGATACTTTTTAAGGGATTTACAACAAATGGAGGGAAAATTAGAGGGGGTAAGAATAAAAATGTATACTCATCAACATTGCAGAGTTCTGTCCTGGTGCAGTGCAGGTATTTCCTATTTCTGTTCCGGTAAAGTACAGGTATTTCCTATAAGCATGAAATCATCCCCATCATTCTGAACCAGAGCAGTTGAGATTATGCACACTTAAAACTGTCATAAATCAAGCTATTACCATGCTGCATGGAAAATAAGGATACTTACCAGGCATATTTGAGATCTTTATTGGGCTCTTCATGTCCCCACTATTCCAAATTTCCCTAAGTCCAAATGGATCAAAGATCTCAACATAAATCCAGCCACACTGAAACTTTTAGAAGAGAAAGTGGGAGATACTCTTCAACGAGTTGGTACAGGAGACCACTTCCTAATCATAACACCAGTGGCACAGGCACTGAGATCGACAATTAACAAATGGGACGTTCTGAAACTAAAAAGCTTCTGTAAGGCAAAGGACACAGTCAAAAAGACAAAAAGGCAGGCCACAGAATGGGAAAAGATATTCACTAACCCTACATCTGACAGAGGGCTAATCTCCAAAATTTACAAAGAACTCAAGAAACAAGTCTCCAAAACACCAAAGGATCCAATTAAAAGGTGGGGTACAGAGCTAAATAGAGAATTCTCAGTAGAGGAGGCTAAAATGGCCAAGAGACACTTAAGAAAGTGCTCAACATCCTTAGCCATCAGGGAAATGCAAATCAAAACAACTCTGAGATACCATCTTACTCCTGTCAGAATGGCTAAAATCAGAAACACCGAAGACAATTTATGCTGGAGAGGATGTGGAGAGAGAGGAACACTCCTCCACTGCTGGTGGGAGTGCCGACTCATACAGCCTCTTTGGATCGAATACAGATCAGGCACCAGAGTGACCTCGAGTGATCTAAAGGGATAACACCAATTGGCAAGCTAAGCAATAGTGGAGAGACCACCTCGAATGCCCATTCCTGATAATGAACTTGATGTCTATAACCATCCGGGAGCCTTCATCCTGTGACTGATGGAAGCAGAGGCAAACACAAAATTAATCACTGAACTGAACCCAAGGAACCCAGTGACAGAGAGAGAGGAGTGATGAGCAAATTGGCAAAGAATGGGCTGCCAAAACCAGCAGAGACAGCTTATCTGAACAGGGGAGTGCTCTTGGACCCCAGACCGACAGTGGGGAGGCCAGCATGGGACTGATCTGGACCCCCCAAATGTGAGTGTCAGCGAGAAGGCCTGGGCAACCTATTGGGCCCTGAGCTGTGGATCAGTGTCTATCCCTGGTATACAAACAGTCTTCGTGTGCCTATAGCACAAAGAGGGATGCTCTCTCAGCCTGGACTCTTAGGGGAGTGCCTGGACCCTACCCAGAGTAAAATGACAGACTCTAGATATCCCCTATGTGGAAGGATTTGGCAATAGGGTGGGAGGGTGGGGGGGGGGGAAGGGGAGTGCGGGAGGAGGGGAGGGAGAGGGAACTGGGATTGACATGTAAAACAAGCTATTTAAAATTAAAATAAAAAATGATAAAAAACCAAAGAATTAAATGATTAGTATCAAAAAAAAAAAGAGTTAAAAAATTGAATAGAGTAGGAATTAGAAGATTAGGTGTTTATAAGTCACCCACAACATATCTCCTCAGCAAAGTAGGCATCTAATTACTCTTGCTTTTATAAGTAACTATAGGAAGCTTACCAAGTTACCAAGCTGAATGTGAATGGTATCATTTCTTTAGTTTCTTGCTAGCCTCTTCATCTGTACTCCATACATGCTTCTTTTATTTTTATTTCATCTTATTTTAAATTTCAGGTTTTCATACAACGTATTTCGGTCATATTCTTTCTCTCCACAGCTTACCAGAGCTCCTTCCCCAATTCTCTACCAATACAACCTTAGATACTTTTTCAGAAAAATAAGTAAATAAATAAACAGCTAAACCCAAAAACCAAAAATACAACTAAACTAAAACAAAAATCCAAAACACAAAACAAAGATCAAAAAGACATACATACAAAGAAACATGGGGTCTGTTTTGTAGGTCAACTACTTCTGAGTATGGTTAATATACCTAGTGTCATTTCATTTTGTTTGTTTGTTTTTTTTTTTGAGACAGGGTTTCTCTGTATTGTTTTGGAGGCTGTACTGGAACTCTTTCTGTAGGCCAGGCTGGCCTCGAACTCAGAGATCTGCCTGCCTCTGCCTCCTGAGTGCTGGGATTAAAGGCATGAGCCACCAATGCCCGGCTTAGTGACACTTCTTTAGAGAAACTAATTTTCACCCTTCCAGCAGGTACCAAATGCAAATACCCCCTTGGTTAGAGGTTGCATTTTGTGCCTACTTCCAATTCTGTATGCTGGAATTTTGTCTGGTTTACACTTGACAGGTCTTGTGCATGATGTCACTGTTTCTGTGAGTTCATATGAGTATCAATATTTTGTTTCTGGAAAATTCTGTTTCTTTGTGTTATGACTAACATCTGGCCCTCTCCGTTCATCATGTATCCCTGAGTCTTGAAGGGAGGGGTTTGATAAAATCATTCCATTGAGGGCTGAGTGTTTTGAAATCCTCAGCACTCTGCCTATTGCCTAGTTGTGCATCTCATCTATCTGTCTGTCTATGTATCTATCTATGTATCTATCTATCTATCTATCTATCTATCTGTCTGTCTGTCTGTCTGTCATCTATCTATCTATCTGTCTGTCTATCTATCTTCTCTCTTTTCTATCATCTACTTCATTCATTGATAAGAACTGAGCTATGCACTAACTTCTGGTTATAGCCATATGGCATTAAGACTCATTGCTGTGTCCACTTATCATGATAGAGGTAATGGGGCCCACAGACTCTCGAGTCTCATGTTCATGCACTTGTTAAGAGTCTCATGTATGCATTCTAATGGAGAAGTACCACACTGAGCAAGTGTTCCTCTTTCCCCATACTCATTCCAGCATTTTTCATCATTTGCCTTCTGGATCACAGCCATTCTGACTGTGTTAATATGAAATCACAAAGTAATTTACTTTCAATTTCTCTGATATCTAAGGATGTTAAACAGCTCTTGCAAATGAAAGTATAATAAACTTCACTTTAAAAATCATGCACTGTGATCTGTGAATTTTATTCTTCCAATTCTCTGGTAGAACCATAAACCCAGGCTCAGGGCAGCTTGGGTGTCTCAAATTTTTCAAACCAAGCTCATTACAACTAAGAAAGGCTCTATCATTTCCAGAGATATCCCAATAAATAAAACACACAGTTCTTAAAAATAAATGTCAAAGAAATATTTTTATAATGTTCCACCTCTTTAGCTATCAGGTAAATGCAAATAAAATCTTTGACATGTTTTGGTACACCAATCATATTCGCTCGGCAAAAAGAAAAAGAAAAAATACTAACATGGATGTAGAGAAATGAGAACGGTTATATATACGTGGAAATTCTAACTGATGTAGCCCCTATGGATGTCAAGGAGGAGGTTCTTGAAACATTTAGAAATAGATGAGACATATAAGCAGCTAAACTCCTTTTAGAAATACACCCAAAAGAACATATCCTACTGTAGAGATACATATCCATTTCATTGATGATCTATTCATAATAGCATGGAAATTGGAAATAGCCTGGATGTCTGTAACCAGAAGAGAAACTAAAATATGTATATTTACAAATAGAATTTTACTAAACTAGTAAGAATAATTATGACTAAATTCATAGATACATTAGCAGAGGTAAAATGGATGCCTGGAAGCAGTGATTCTGAGTGAGGTAAACAAATCTGGAGAAACAAAATTCTCATGTATCCTCTCAGGTGTGCATGTAAGCTTTGAATCTTGCAGTATATGTGTTTTATGTGGAATATCTATAGATGTCAGGGCATTAGTAACAAGCCTATCCTTCAAATTACTGCACGGTGTTTTGCACATTAGCAGAAGAAATGTGTGATTATCTTACCTGTGATCTCTGTGAGCTACAATAATGACTTACAATGAATGCTTACTGGTGCAATAATGGCAGGAATTCAATTGGAGTAAGGAACCTTTTCTCATAGGATTTAAGGACCTATATAAGAGACAAAACTAGAACGAATAATGAGTGTATAAATAGTCCCTAGACCCTAGGAGAGAATCTAATGTTTTCATTCTGATAATTGGACATGATGTTAAAACTGACTCTTAATAACTCTTTATATATATATATATATTCCAGTCATCATTAGAGAAGGCTATTTATTAAGTAGGTAGTGATTAACAGAGAGAGACACAATTTCTCAAATTCTAGCGAATGCTAATATGTGAAATGTTCAGTGCTATGTGGGACACCTGTATACTATTCCCTTCTTAATGCTCAGGGATCATTGTGCAAAAGGGGGCAGAAATATTATAGGAGCAACACATGATAGATAATTGAGCCGTATTTTCTGAACACAGCAGGGCATTTGTCCATAGAAACTTACTATGTTTGTGACAGCATGCATAATAGGAAGCTCAAATCTGACAGTATACTAGCTATCATTGAGAAAGGAGGTAGGCATTAACTTTCATCCCTGAGAAGCTACTGAGAGATACTAGGAGAAGGAGGGTCATATTTTGTTAGCGTTGTCCCTGGTACATTAACCACATTCTGATGTAAAAGCACACATCTTAGAATATATGGGCACAGAGATTGCAATTATTTTTCTTTAAAAATTAAATAATTAGTTAAATGAATGAATAAAAGCAAACAGTTGATTTTGTAAGAAAGTGGAGTGAATCAGGAAAGCTGTTTAATAGAGTAGTGAATATAATCAAATTGTATCATGGCAAATTCTCAATTCTGTAAAAGAAAAATATCATTTTAAGTATCTGATGATCTGTGAAGAGGTTTGATACATCTGTGTGAGACTTTCAGATATTACTTGGTGAGAAGCATAGAATCTGCTTTCCTAACACAAGTGAAAATCATTGAAAATAGACAAGAGCTGAGTTCCCTGGGAATACAATTCTGCTATGTATTCTATTGTGTGCTTACTGGATTTTCCACCCATCAACATTCCTGAAACATACGGACCTAGGGAAGTTTTCAGCTTGTCAAATGGTATCCCTCTCTCTGAGAGGATTGCAAATTAAACAAAAGATCTGCTTAACTGATTCCCTGGCTTAGTTCCAGCATATGCAGTGAAGCAGTTATAAAGTGTAAAGTACTTAATCATTAAGCTTGCTCCAGAGAGAAATGTTTCACAGGTTTCACCTTATCAGCATGATGTCTAATTAACCCTTGGAATGCAAGTTTCTCAGACCAGATACAATACAGTGAATGCAAGTTTCCACTCTCATCTTCTTACTGGAAATTGCATTTGTAATTGTGCTGTTGCATTATGAAAGCTCCTTTAAGCAGTCTAAAGGCAGCAATGAGTACTTATCATCTATACAGCAGAATACCACATATGGAAAAGATTCCCAAACATAAAGGAGAAATGAGATTAGGACCTGAAAACTCATCAGGCATACTGTACAAAGAAAATAAGAAACAATAATTCTTAAAGAGAAAGTATAACATTCAAATCGTCTTAACAATTCTTTTCACAGAAATAGGAAATTTAATATAATAACAGGAGACAGGCAGACTAAAAAGAATAACCAATAGGTAGAATATATCTCTTTGCCAAAATATGACTGAGAAAAAAATCATGCAAGTAGGATGTGATATTGATAGTGGAGTCTTGGCCAGTTATTTCTAGATTGTTGGCTGCTTACTGAAGATGAAATGTAAGTCAGCATAGATTGCAAAGCAGAGAAACAATTTTGTTTAAAACAAAACAATAGAAAATATCACAAAAAGCCAAGAGTGGTGGTGCTTGCATTTGTTCTAGTACTCTAAAGGCAGAAACAGTCAGTTCTATATGAATTCCAGGCCAGCCTGGCATATAAAACTAGTTCCCGGAGAGCCAAGGCTGCTACACAGAGAAACTCTGTCTTGTAAAACAAAGCAAGACAAAACAATAAAGTAAAAGACTTTAACTGATTAACTTATTGTTAATACATGAGAGTTAATTTATATTTAGACTTTCAAACTCTATAATACATCTTAGCTTTTACTTTATTCTTTTAAAGTTTACTTTTTTTTCATAAAGACCTGTTACTTGTGAATTTTTAAATTTAATTTAAACATTTTATGCAATTTATTTTGATCATATTTCCCCTCTTCCAACCCTCTGAAAAATCTTACCTACTCAAATTCATATTTCCTTTCTCTTTTTTCCTTTCTCTCTTTTAAATTTATTTTTATTGACTATTTATTTCCCAGATGATAACAGTTTCCCCTCCCTCCATCCTCTCCTCCAACATCCTCTTCCCTCAGCCATCCATTTTTCCTCCTTTCTATTCCCAAAAAGTTCAGGCCTCCATAAATATCAGCCAACCATGGCATATCAATTTGCAATTAAAAGAGGTACCCCTTTCTTATTAAGACTGGAGGAGGCAACCACGTAGGAGGGAAGGGTCCCAAAAGTAAGTAATGTATCAGACAGGCCCTGCTCCCAATGGTAGGATTCCCACAGGAAGACCAAGCAACACAACTGTAACATATCTGCAGAACACCTAGGTCAGACCCATGTAAACTCTCTGTTTGGTAGTTCAGTCTCTGTGAGGCCCATTAAGCCCAGGTTCATTAATTCTGTGGGCTTTCTTGTAGTGTCCTTGACCCCTCTGTCTCCAGTAACCCTTCCTCTCCCTCTTCCATAGGACATACCATGGTCCACCTAATGTTTATCTATTGGTATCCATATCTTTTTCAATCAGATATTGGGTAAAGTCACTGTGATGACATTTGGGCTAGGCAATAATCTGTGAGAATAGCAGAAAATCATTAGGAATCAGTTCACTGACTTTTTTAAAAGTTTCTAGTCATTCTTGATCCTATCTTACGCCTCTGAATTTTGCAGCCTCTGGATCATAGCACTTCAAGCAGTGTCAAGGATGGCCTTCTTCTCATGGTATGGGGCTCAAGCTGGATAAGTCATTGGTTGCCAAAGCCCATATTTTCACTATCATTTTGTCATAGTATATCTTGTAGACAGGGAAAATTGTAGGCCAAAGTTATGTGGTTGTAATGAGTTCCAATGCCTCCACAGGAAGTCTTGCCAGGTTACAGGAGGTAACTGGTTCAGGCCCCATATATCACATTTATAGTAGTCTAAGCTGGGGTTACCCTCAGAGATTCCTGAGAGTTTCCATTGCACTAGTTTTCTAGTCAAGGCTGGAAAAAGTGCCTCCCCTTGCATCCAGGTGGAGCAAGGAATCCCAGGTAAGTGCTAGATTCCTAAAAGCTACATACTGGGCCACTGCCAAGTTGCCCCCAAATAGACCAAGCTACACAATTGTTGTCCACTTGAAATGGATGTTGTTAGGTCCCATGCAGGTTCCCCATCTGTCAGTATATAGTCCCTGAGCTACAATGATGTCAGGTCAGCTATCTGTGTGGGTTTTACCATAATGATCTTTCACCCTTGCTCATATACTCCCTCATCTTTCTCTTCAACTGGACCCTAACCCTATAATGGCTCCTTCTATCAAGATATCTCGGGAGGCAGAGGCAGGCAGATCTCTGTGAGTTCGTGGCAGGGCTGGACCGACAGCCCCCAAAACAATACAGTGAAACCCTGTCTCGTAAAAACAAAAAAAAGTCTGTCCCACCTCCTGCTACCCCCCCCCAATGGGCCAGATGGTTTCAGCAAGAATTCCACCAAAATTTTAAAGAAGAGGTCATACCAATACTTCTCAAATTGTTTCACGTAGTAGAAACAGAAGGAGCATTGTGAAACTCCTTTTGTGAGGCTACAGTTAACCTGATACACAATCCACAAAAAGATTTAACAAAGAAAAGACAAATCTCCCTCATGAATATTGATGTGAAAATATTCAATAAAATAGTGTCAAACCAAATCCAAGAAATATAAAAAGAATTATCCAACATGATCAAGGAGGCTTCGTTTTAGAGATGCAGGGATGGCTCAATATATGAACATTTGTGAGTGCAATCCACCATATAAACAAACTGAAAAAAAATGTATGATCATCTCATTAGATGATAAAAAAGCCTTCAACAAAATCCAACACCCCTTCATAATAAAAAGTCTTAGAAATATTAGGGGTAGAAGGAACATACCTAATAAGGGCAATTTGCAGCAAGCCAACAACCAGCCACAAACTAAATGGTGAGCAATTGAGTAATTCTACTAAAATTAGGAGCAAACCAAGGCTTGTTCTCTCCATAAGTATTCAATACAGCACTCAAAGTTCTAGCTGGAGTATTGTGACAATAAAAAGAGATGAAGGGAATACAAATTGTAAAGGAAGAAGTCAAACTTTCACTTTTTGTAGATGATATGATAGTTTTCCTAAATGATCCCAAAAATTCTACCAGGGAACTCTGACAGCTGATAAAGACCTTCAGTAATGTAGAAGGATAAAAGATAAACTCAAGAGAATCAATAGCCCTTCCTCCTATATACAAATGACAAATGGACCAAGAACAAAATGAGAGAAGCATCGCTCTTTATAATAACCATAAATAATATAAAATATCTTGGGGTAACTATAACCAAATAAGTCAAAGACTTGTATGACAAGAACTTTAAGTCTTTGAAGAAAGACATTGGAGTAGATATCAGGAAGTAGAAAGATCTCTTCATCTATTCCCAGGCTGATGGACATGTAAGCCTCCCCAACCCCCCGCCTCTAGGTTCTGAGTAATAGGAATAAAGCAACTATGAACAGAGTTTACCGAGTATCAGAGTGTCCTTTGGATATATGCCCAGTGTAGTATAGCTAGGTCCTTAGTCAGGTTCAATCCCAACTTTCTGAGAAACTGACATAAGAATTTCTAAAGTGGCTGTACAAGTTGGCACTCACACTAGCAATGGAATAATGTTCCTTTTACTCCACATCCTTAGTTGCATGAGCTGTCACTTGCATTTTTGATCTTAGCCATTCTGACAGGTAAAACATGGAATATCAGTGTCATTTTGATTTGCAGTACCCTGATGGCTAAGGGTGTTGAACATTTCCTTAAGTGTTTCTTGGCCATTTGGGATTCCTTTGCTGAGAATTCTCTCTTTAGCTCTGTATTCCATTTTATATTTGGATTATTTGATTTTTTGATGTCTAGTTTCTTGAGTTCTTTATAAATTTCAGATATCAGCCCTCTGTCAGATATGGGGTTGGTAAAAATATTTTCCCATACACTAGGCTATTTTTATCCTTTTGACAGTGTCCTATGCCTTACAGAAGCATTTCAGTTTCATGCAGACCGTTTTATTAATTCTTGATCTAAGTGTCTGTGATATTGGTGTTCTGCCCAGGAAATTGCCTCTTGTTCGGTTATTTTCAAGGGTATTACCACCTTACTCTCCTATCAGGTACAATGTATCATCTGCACATAACAAAACTTTGACATCTTCCTTTCTAATTTGTGTTCACTTGATCTACTTTAGTTGTCTTATTGCTCCAGCTAAAACTTCAAGTACTACATTGAACAGATATGGAGAGAGTGCACAGTCTTGTCTTGTTCCTGATTTTAGTGGAATTGATTTAAACTTCTCTCCATTTAATTTGATGCTTTCCATTGGCATGCTGCATATCTCCTTATTATATTTAGGTATGTCCCTTGTTTCCTTTATTTCTCCAAGACTTCTATCATAAAAGGCTTTTCTGCACCTAATGAGATGATTATGGTGTTCCTTCCTTCCTTCCTTCCTTCCTTCCTTCCTTCCTTCCTTCCTTCCTTCCTTCCTTTTTTCTCTTTGTATATATTGTGAGTTATATGGACAGATATTCATATCAGCATCATCCCTGCATCTCTGCAATGAAGCCTACTTGATCATAATCCATGATATTTTTTATGTGTTCCTGCATTTGGTTTGCCAGTATTTTATTGCACATTTTGCATCAATGTTCATGAGGAAATTGGTCTGTAACTCTCTTTCTTTGTTGAGTCTTTGTGTGGTTTGGGTATTAGGGTAACTATAACCTCATAAATTAATTTGGCAATGTTCTCTCTGTGCCTATTTGGCATAATAATATGAAGATTATTGGTATTAGTTTTTCTTTGAAAGTTAGGTAGAATTTCCTCTAAAACCATATGGCCCTGGGTTCTTTTTTCTTTTTGGATTTTTGTTGTTTTTGGTTTTGTTGTCGTCATAGTTGTTGTTTGGTTGGGAGACCTTCAGGGACACTTCCATTTACTTAGGGGTTATAGTTCCATTTATATTGTTTGTCTGATCTTGATTTAACTTTTTAAGTGGTATACATGATGAAAACTATCCATTTCTTTTATATGTTCAAATTTTATGGAGTACAGGTTTTTGAAGTGTGACCTAACAACTCCTTAAATTTCCTTGGTGTCTGTTACTATAATGGACATTTTTCTTACTGATTTCGTTAACTCCTATATTCTCTCTCTGTTGATTAGTTAGTTTTGATAGGGATTTGTCAGTCTTGTTGATTTTACCAAAGAATCAAAATGTTGTTTCGTTGATTCTTTATATTGTTCTTTCTGTTTCTGTTTTATTTATTCTAGCAATCAGTTTCATTATTTCCTGCCATCTACCCTTTTCAGAAGTGTTTGCTTTTTTGTTCAGAGCTTTCAAGTGTGCTGTGAAGTTGCTACTAAGATATTTCCCCAATTTCTTTATGTATGTACTCAGTGCTGTAAACTTTCCTCATTAACATCTCTTTTATTGTGTACCAACAATTGGATATGTTGTGCCTTCACTTTAGTTGAATTCTAGGAAATCTCTAATTTCATTGTTTTGTCCTTGACACATATTCATTCAGTAGAAAGTTGTTCAGTTTCCATGAATTTACAGGCTTTCTGATGTTCCTGTCTATAGTAATCTAGGGCTACAAACACTTCTCAAGGATTCAGGCAAGAGCCTGAGGATTGAAATGAAGACAAAAGACAGCAGGTCAATCTTGCAAGGAGAATGCCCTTTATTGCAACAAGAGGGGAGCATTATATACCAGTTAGCAGGCACGGTGTAACACCACCAAGGTCAGAGGTTCGCTCCCAGGGTCCACTAGCAATAAGGATGGGCAGATTATAGGAACTTTCTTTCAGGCTTTACTGGCAGAAGGGGAATAAGAAATATTTGCTAGAGACTCTGAGTCACAAGCTGGTCAGCTGGGAAGAGTTCAACACCTGTCATGGTTGAAAGCCAGCTTTATTCCATTGGATCCAATAATGTACAGGGAGTTATTTCAATTTTTTTCTATATGTTGAGATTTACTTTGTGAGGGAACATGGCCAATTTTGGAGTAAGTTGTGTGGGCTGAGAAGAAAGTGTATTCCTTTGTGTTTGGGAGAAATGTTCTGTGGATATATGTTAGCTCTATTTGAATCATAATATCTATTAACTCTTTTATATCTGTGTTTAGTTTTAGTTTGTATGACTTGTCCATTGGTGAGAGTGGGGTACTAGTTAATATGTCAGGTCCAAAATTTGATTTAAGCCTTAGTAATCATTATTTTACAAATGAGGATGTCTGTGCATTTGGGGTATTGTAATGTCATATTGATGAACTTTTTCTTTAAGTATGACATTTCCTTTCCCATCTCTATTAAATAATTTTGATTGGAAGTCTACTTTTTTAGAATATAACAGCTTATTCATAAGTCCAGTTTCCTTTATAATTTTTCCAGCCATTTATTATATGGTAATGTATATCTTTTTTTCTTCTAGATTTTTTAATTTAAGTTAGAAACAGCCTTATTTTACATATCATTACCAATTCCCTCTCCCTCCCATTCTCCCATGCACCCTACCAAACCCTGATTTCCTTCCCCTTCTGATCACCAAGGCCTTCCATGGGGGATCATAAAAGTCTGTTACATTATTGGCGAATAGCCTAGACCATCCCTCATGTATGTAGGATTAGATAGAGAGTATCCCTCTATGGGAAATGGGCTCCCAAAGACCATTCATATACTAGGGATCAATACTGTTCCACTACCAGAGGGCCTACAGACTACCCAGGCATCCTAACTGACACCCATGTTCAGGGGTCCTGGTTCAGTCCTATGCTGGTTTTCAACTGTCAGTCTGGGGAACATGAGCTCCCCCTTGTTCAGGTCAGATGTTTCTATGCATTTCCTCAGCCTTCTCTTCATCCCTTTGCTCATCTCTCCTCACTCTCTATAACTGGATTCCAGGAATTCTGCTCAGTGCTTAGCTGTTGGTCTCTGTTTCTGCTTCCACCAGCTACTAAATGAAGGCTCTAGGATGGCATATAATGTAGTCATCAATCTCATTATAGGGGAAGGGCATTTATGGTAGCCTCTCCACTATTGATTACATTCTTATTTGGGGTCATCCTTGTAGATATCTGGAGATTGCTCTAGTTCTAGAGTTCTCCTTAAGCCTATAATAGCTCCCTCTAATAAGGTATCTCTTTTCTTGCTTTCCTTCTCTATTTGTCCTAATGCACAGGATGTCAACCTGGAGCAAGAGAACTAAGGACTGAGGATGGGGACAAGAGCCACAAAGGAAGGGCCACAAGACAAGTATCTGATCAAGTGGCAATATTTATTTTTCTCAGGGCAGTTAATATACTTGGTAGAGCAGGAAAACGTGATGGGGGTGAGAGGGTTGCTTTGTGTAGCAAGTGTACATGTCATATAGAGCAGGATATTGGTAAGGTAAAATGTTCAGGAGGGAAAGGAATGGGTGGGCTAATGTCCATTGTCTAGGTGATGGTTAGGGTTGTCCGAGTTTGGACAAGCTTTCTGGGTAATGGCGTTCCTATGTTCTATCTATGTTGTTTCCCTTCTGAGTACCCCCAGAAGGCTCCTTTGTTAAGGCTAAAGGCCAATTATGTAAATCTTTAGACTTTAGAAAGTGCAGTTTGGCTCCAAAAGATCAAGGTACCTGAGGCACTCCCAACATCTATTTTTCTCCTAACTCAATCTTTCTGCTCCCTTAATGTCTGTCTTTGATATTGAGGTATGTTTCTTGCATGAGGAAGATAGGTGGATTTTTAAAAAATCCATGTTGTTAGCCTGTGCTTTGTTATTAGGGAATTAATTCCATTGATTGTAACAGATATTAATAATCAATGATTGTTAATTCTGATTATATTTTTCTCTTGGTGGTGGTGGTGGTGGTGGTGGTGGTGTTGTGTGTGTGTGTGTGTGTGTGTGTGTGTGTGTGTGTCAGAGAGCTAGAATGAGACAGAGACAGAAAGACAAAGACAGAGAATTTACATTCTTTGGATTTTGTTGATGTGAGATTATTTATTGATATTTGTAGAGCATCCTTTCAGGCCGTCTGGCTTTTAAATACCCATTGAATAGTAAAATATAATTCTATTAGGTTTGTCTTTATGTTACTTGACCTTTCTCATTGCAACTTCTAGTATTATTTTGTACTATATGCTTATTGTATTGATTGTTATGTGCTATGGTGACTTCTATTGTGGTTCAATCTATTTGGTATACTGTAAGCCTTTTGTACCTTAATAGGTATGTCCTTCTTTAGGTTAGAATATTTTTCTTCTATGATTTTGTTGAATACAATTTTTGGACCATTGATCTTGGATTATTCTCCTTTTTTCATTCTTATTATCCTTATGCTTGTTCTTTTTAGAGTGTTCAAGATTTTCTGAATGTTTTGTGTTAGGAAAATTTTAGATTTAACATTTTTTGACTGATGAATCTATTTCTTTACCATATCTTCAATGCTTGAGATTATTTCTTCTATTTCTTGCATTCTTTTGGTTATGTTTGCATTTATAGTTCCTGTTCAATTACCCCGATTTTCCTTTTCCAAAATTCCCTCAATTTGTACTTTCTTTATTGCTTCTATTTTCATTTTTAAGCCTTGGATAGTTTCCTTCATTTGCTTATTTGTTTTTGTACTTGTTTTTTCTTAGCATTGTTTAAATGATTTACTGATTTCCTCCAATTTTTTGGTTGTCTTTTCCTCAATCTCTTTTTTAATATTTATTTTTAAGTTTAAATTTAGATTAGAAACAAGGTTGCTTCACAAGTCAGTTCCAGGTCCCAATCCCTTTCCCTCCCCTCATCCAGTGCCCTCCCCCAACCCCCCCCATTATCCCCTCATTTCCCCAGGGAGGGTGTGGCCCTCCATGGGGGTGTCCATAGTCTGTCATTTCATCCAGGGCAGGGCCTAGACCCAACCACAACAGTTCAGGGTGAGAGTGCATCTCACATTGTTGGATGGGAGTCCAAAGTCCATGTGTATACTCGGGATGAATACTGATCTACTGCCCAAGGCTCAATAAATTACCTAGGCCTCCTCACTGACACCCACATTCAGGGAGTCTTGATCAGTCCCATGCTGGGTTCCCAGGCTGATGCCTGTGATTTCAAAGTCAACCTTTGTCAGGTCAGCTGTTTCTGGGGGTTAAACCAGCCCAGTCTTAATCCCTTTGGTCATCAGTCCTCCCTCTCTGTTACTGGCTTTCTTGAGTTCAGCTCAGTGCTTAGCCATGGGAGTATGCCTCTTCTTCCATCAGCCACTGAATGAAGTTTCTGTTGCCAACTTGTTCAGCCACTTTGGAAATCAGTATGGAGATTCCTCAGAGCATGGCAATAAACCTACCATAAGACCCAACAACTCTACTCTTAGGCATATATCCAAAAGATGCCCATTCATACAACAAGGATGTCTGTTCCACTATGTTCATAGCAGCATTATTTGTAATAGCCAGAACTTGGAAGCAACCTAGATGCCCCTCAACTAAAGAGTGGATAGAGAAAATGTGGCATATTTACGCAATGGAGTACTATTCAGGAGAAAAAAAAACAATGGAATCCTGAGATTTGCAGGCAAATGAATGACACTGGAAGAAACCATCCTGAGTGAGGTAACACAGTCACAAAAAGAGAAACATGGCATGCACTCTCTCATATATGGATTTTAGACATAGATCTGGGGAGTGCCAGCCTACAATCCCATGGCCAGAGAGTCTAGGAAACAGAAACTTCCTCAATCTCTTTAAGTGAGATTTTCATTTCCTCTTTTAAGAACTTCTATCATCTTTACAAATTTGTTTTAAGGTCATTTCCTTGTTCTTCAGCTACATTGCAATGTTCATTTCTCATGCCATAGCATCACCAGATTCTCTAGGTGCCATATTACCTTTTCTGTTGTTTGTATTCGTACACTGATTCTTAGATATCTAGGTTTGCAGTGATTATTGGTGTAGGTATTATTTTGTCTTTGTTGAATGTTTATTTTGTTCCTCAGCTTCTGTTCCACCTATTATTTTCTGGTTACTACAAGGACTTCAGATCTATCAGCGTGTCTCTGCTGTGCATCTTTTGACCTGCACCACCTCTTGCATTTGAGTGCCTATCTGTTTCTGTGATTCCAATACTCAGTGTGCCCTCTGGAGTTCTGTGTACCTACTTTGTCCCTGAGATCCTTGGTTCAGTATTGGCTTTATTACAGCAAAAGTTTTCTTCAGTGGTTGAAGACTGGGACATGAATCTTAGGGAAGAGGTGAGCAGTAGTTTGCTGTTGTTCTATCTTTTAGGTGTGTTAGCTGGATGTGGGAAGTGTCTTACCTTGAGTCCTTCAATCTGATATGGTGTCCTGTAAAGCATACATCTTCTGCCTAAGAGTTGTATAAGCATATGGATCCCAAAGGTGGGGTGTACTCTGTGGTTATTGAGCGTGCTTTTGGAAGTGTTAGTTGGTGGTTGGTAATGTATTCCCTGAAGCCCCTAGGAACAGGTTCCTGGCCTCTGTTATTACAGCCACAATTGTGAACCTGAATATGGAGTCCCTCTCTCTTTTTCAATCTCTCAAACAAAATTAAAGAAAAATAAAAAGGCAAAACACACAGCAAAATATATGAAAAAAAGCAAATACTAAAAAGTACAACCCATAAAATCAACAAATAAAATACACACACACACACCAAAAAAAAAAAACCTAAAGACAAAACCAAATCCCTCTCCATTGGAGTAGGCTAATTTTCCTTTCCCTAGAAATTATCATTGCAAATAGTTTCTTAGTTATGTACAGGATTTTGTATGTACTTCCTATTCTCACTTATAGGATACTTTTTTCTGGTGACTTGTGTGATCTTGTGCATGCTGTCTTGGTCTCAGTATGATTAAATGAGCATTGGTCCCACCATTTCCTAAAGATTCATTTTCCATGTTATTACCAACCTCTTTTGTCTCTTACAATTTTTCTCTTTTATTCCAAATAGATTCCTGAACTTTGAATGGGGGAGAGCTTTGATAAAGTCACTTCATTTAGGTCTGAGAGTTTCAAAGTGTCTTACTCTCTACACCACACTAAACTCTGGGTTTCCTTGCTAATTATCATCTTCTCAAAGAAGAAGGTTTGTTGTGGAATATTTGCTTAACTATGCGAAGATATGTTGCCATTCTTTGACTAGGTAAAGATGTATTTTATTGGTTTATGTTGTGGAATATTTATGTGTTACAATATTGAAAGATATGTTGCTGTTTTATCTTGCTTGCACAAGACACCTGATTGTTCTCATATAAGCAATATCAAGACAGGATATATAGATTTCAGGGAGTATATGTAGGAGAAGAAAACTAGGATTGGGGGCATAAAGAAAAAAGACAATAGGGACATGCAGGCAAATACAGAGGAAGCAGAGAAGTAAACCATGCAGAATGAAAGAAAGATAAAAAGCACCAAGGCAAAAATGTAGATCAATAGAAACAATTTAAATTCAGTTAATTGAGCTAATGGGAAAAGACCAAGCTAAGTCCCAGTATTCACCATTAATACTAAGTCTCCGTTTCTTTATTTGTAGCCTGTTTGTCACTTTAAGAAAATTCCAACTACAAAGTTTCTGTGATGCAGACTGATCAAGGCACTGACTTTTGGTACCTGCTTATCATTATGAAACATTTTATTTGCTATGCTCCTTTAGCAGACTAATAGTAACAGGTTTTCCCCTAGGTCCGGTGACATATCTAGTCTCAGGTTGTTGAACATTTTAGAAGTGTCAGGTATGGGTTCCATTTCCACCAGTGGGTCTTAAAGTCATGATGGATTTTCTTTGTTGTTGGTTGGTTCATTTGTTAGTTTCTGAAATATATCTGTAGCATATATAATTTATAGCCAGGAATGTTTATTCCTTCAGAAGTTATTTTATTGTCAGAAATGTTTGAACTATGATGGAAATATTGTGTTTATGTAAGAAATTTAAGATTGGTCCTGGCCTGGGGACCACAGCCAGGTCGGATCATCCCCAGACAACAAAGAGACCAGGAGCCTGCAGAGAGAGCCAGTCCACCTCTGCCCACACTCACAATAGAAGGCAGAGGTGAGCTCCGGGTCCCCATTCCTCCTGCTCACCCTCTCTCAAATCTCCTGTTCTGGGGACTGCAGCCAGATCAACTCACCCTTGGACGAGCAAGCAACCAGGAGCCTGCAGACAGAGCCAGTCTACTCCCACCTGCACTCAGGGCAGAGGCCAGAGAACAGAGAGCAGAGGACATAGAGTATTTGATTTGCTTGCACCCACTGAGAGGGAACCCTGGTCACCTACCCACCAGGTGAGGAAGAGACTGTTTCTGTACCCACTGGAAGAAGTGATGCTAAAAAGATAATATAAAAGCACACCCAGCAACAGAAAAACAAATCTGACATGACCAGAGTAGAGATTCTACACCAGCAAGACATGAACACCCTAATGCAGATGAAGCAGAAGGAAATGACCTTAAAAACATCTTCATGAAAATGATAAATTCCCTCAAAGAGGATATGAGAAAATCCCTTAAAGAAATGGAAGAAAAATTAAATAAAAAATCCAACAAATGCAAGAAATGGAGGAAAACAAAGCAAAAATTACAGGAAACAATTCAAACAGTGCAAAGGTTGAACGCTTACATGTAGACAATAAAAAAACACAGTCTGAAGGAATGCTGGAAATGGAAAAACTTTGAAAACCATCAGATACTAGAGATGCAAGTATAACAACAAAATGCAAGAGATGGAAGAGATAATCTCAGGTGTTGAAGACACTCTAGGAGAAATAGATTCATCAAACAAAGAAAATCTTAGGTCCAAGAAATCCCTAACACACACAAAAAAAAATGCAGGAAATATGGGACACTGTGAAAAGACCAAACCTAAGAATAGTAGGTATAGAAAGGGTAAAGAAATGAATCTCAAAGTGGCAGAAAACATATTCAACAAAATCACAGAAGACAACATTCCCAACTTAAAGAAAGACATGCCAATGAAGGTACAAGGAGCATACAGGACACAAAATAGAGGACCACAAAAAAACTCCCCTCACTACATAATAATAAGACTCCAAGCATACAGAATAAAGAAAGAATACTTAGAGCAGCTAAGCAATAAGGTCAAATAACATGTAAAGGCAAACCTATCAGAATTACACATGATTTTTCCATGGAAACTAGGAAACTATGAAAGCTAGAAGTCCTGGATAGATATTCTATCAACACTAAGAGACCACAGATGCCAGCCCAGACTACTATACCCAGCAAAGCTTCCAATCAATATAGATGGAGAAAAAAGATATTCCATGACAAAACCAGATTTAAGCAAAACAAATCCACTAATCCGGCCCTACAGAAACTTCTAAAAGGAAAACTCCAAACCCAGGAAGTTAACTACAACAGAAAAACATAGGGAATATATAATCTCAATTTATCAACAGCCAACATCAAGCTAAATAGAAACTCAAGCAATTTCTCTGAAATCAGGAACAAGATGAGGCTGTTCACTCTCTCCATACCTCTTCAATATTGTATTTGAAGTTCTAGCCAGAGCAATAAGACAACAAAAGGAGATCAAGGGGATGCAAATTGGAAAGGAAGAGATAAAACTTTCAATATTTTGCAGATGATATGATAGTTTACATAAGTGACCCGAAAAACTCTACCAAATAACTCCTACAGCTGATAAATACCTTCAGCAAAATGGCAAGATACAAGATTAACTCAAGAAAATCAGTAGCCCTAATATATACAGAAGTTATAAGGGTTGAGAAAGAAATCAGAGAAATATTGCCCTTCACAATAGCCACAAACCACATGAAGTACATTGAGGTAACCCTAAGCAAACAAGTGAAAGACCTGTATTGCAAGAACTTTGAGTCTTTAAAGAAAGAAATTAAAGAAGACACCAGAAAATGGAGAGATCTCCCATGGTCTTGGATAGGTAGGATCAATGTAATAAAAATGGCAATCTTGCCAAAAGCAATCTACAGATTCAGTGCAATCCCCATTGAAATCTCAGCACAATTCTTCACAGACCTTCAAAGAACAATTCTCAACTTTATATGGAAAAACAAAAGACCCAGTATAGCCAAAACAACCCTGATCAACAAGGCAACATCTAGAGGCATCCCTGACTTCAAGCTTTATTATAGAGCTATATTCCTGAAAACAGCTTGGTTTTGGCACAAAAATAGACAGGTAGACAATGGAATCAAATTAAAAACCCTGATATTAGCATAAACACATATGGACACTTAGTTTTTCTGACAAAGAAGCTCAAATTTTATAATGGAAAAAAAGGCATTTTCAAAGAATGGTGCTGGCATAACTGGATGCTGGCATGTAGAAGACTGCAGATAGATCCATGTCTATCGCCATGCACAAAACTTAGGTCCAAATGTATTAAATACCTCAACATGAATCCAGCCACACTGAATCTCTTAGAAGAGAAAGTGGGAGGCACCCTTGAACGAATCGGTACAGGAGACTGCTTCCTGTAGCACACCAGTAGCAAAAACACTGAGATAGACAATTAATAAATGGGACCTGCTGAAACTGAGAAGCTTCTGTAAGGCCAAGGACACAGTCAACAACACAAAAAGGCAGCCCACAAAATGCGAAAAGATATTCACTAACCCCACATCTGACAGGGCTGATCTCCCAAATCTACAAAGTACTCAAGAAGCAAGTCTCCAAAACACCATGGGATCATATTACTAAGTGGTCTACAGAACTAAATAGAGAATTGTCAATAGCAGATATTAAAATGGCTGAGAGACACTTAAGAAAGTGCTCAACATCCTTAGCAATCAGGGAAATACAGATCAAAGCAACTCTGAGATACCAGCTTACTCTTGTCAGAATGGCAAAATTAAAAAACACCAATGACAGTGTATGCTGGAGAGGATGTGGAGAAAGGGGAACACACCTCCACTGCTGGTGGGAGTGCCAACTCTTACAGACACTATGGAAATCAGTGTTGAGATTGCTCAGGAAAATGGAAATCAGTGTACCGCAAGACCCAGCAATTCCACTCTTAAGCATATACCCAAAATATTCTCATTCATACACCAAAGACATCTGTTCCACAATGTTTATAGCAGCACTGTTTGTAATATCCAGAACATGGAAGCAACCTAGATGCTTGGTGTTCAAGTAGATTTATTACCAAATTTCTGAGAAACTGATATATTGCTTTCCAAAGTGGATATAGAAAGAAGTTGGCACATTCACCTGTGATGGAGAACTTTTACCTTTACTACACATCCTTTCTGTAATGCATTGTGATTTGTGTTTGTTTGTTAACCATTCTGATAGGTGTAAGACAGAATGTCAGATTAATTTTGAGTTGTATTTCCCAGATGGCTAAGGATGGTAAACTCTTCTTCAAGTGTTTCTCTTCAATTTGAGAATCTTCTGCTGAGAACACCAGTTTTAATAGGTGCATTTATTTTCCTGATATCTTTATATAAATTTCCTTTATATATTTTTGGATTTAGCCCTCTGTCATATGTGGGATTGGTGAAGTTTGTTTCCCATTGTGCATTCATTTTGTCCTATTAGCAGTGTACTCTGACTTTCAGGGTTTTTTGGTTTTTTATAAGCTTCAATTTATTAATTGTCTATATTACTTTCTGTGCTTTTTGTACTCTATTTCGAATGTTGTCTCTTGAGCCAATTATTTCAGGGCTATTTCCCACTTTCTCTTCTAACATGATCAGTGTAACAATTAATGTTCAGTTTTCAATCCACTTGGTCTTGAATTTTGTGCAAGGTGAAAGATACAGAACTATTTTTATTATTCTAAATGCAAGCATTCAGTTATACCAGTTGTTAAAGATGCTATCTTTTTCCCATTGTGTAATATGATTTATTTTTGAAAATCAAGAGTCAGTAGGTAAGTGGATTTATGTCTGGGTCTTTAGTTTCATTCTATTGATCCACCCATATGTTTTATGTCAACATCATGATGTTTTTATTACTATAACTCTATAGTAGAACTTGAGATCAGAGGTGGTGCTACCTATCATAGGTCTCTTATTATACAGTATTGTTTTAACAATGCTTCTATATAAGTATGTACATATATGTACATTCATACACACAAATATATGATGTTGAGAATTATATTTCAAGGTCGTCAAAGTACTTGGTTGGAATTTTGATGGGGATTTTGCTGAATGTGTAGATTGCTTTGGGTAAGAGTAATTTTTATTGTGTTAAGCCTATGGATCTAAGAACATGGGAGATCTTTCCAGATTCTTATGTCGTCTCCATTTTTATTTCTTCAAGGACTTGAAGCTTTTGTCATATAGTTCTTTTACTTTCTTGGTTAGAGTTATCTTAAGATATTTTTATTGTTGTGACTATTGACTATTGGGAAAGGTATTCTCTCACTTATTTCTTTAAAAGCCCCTTTATCATTTGAATATAGTAGGTTCACTTATTTTTTTAATTTATATTGTATTCAGTCACTTCACTAAAGGTTTTTAGCATCAGCAATGAGTTCCCTAGGAGGATTCTTGGTGTTGTTTATCTATACTCTCATGTCATCTGAAAACAGTTGTACTTGGGCTTCTTTTCAAATTTGTATAATGTCTCCTTTTGTTGCTTTTTTGCTCCAGCAAAAATTTTGAGTAATATGTTGAATAGATATAGAGTGCACAGCCTTGTCTTGTTCCTGATTTTAGTGTAATCACATTGATTTTTTTGTACATTTAATTTGATGATGGCTGCTGACTTGCTGTGTATTGCTTTTATGAAAGTTATGTTCCTTGTATCATGATATCTCCAAGATTTTTTATCCTGAAGAAGTATTGAATTTTGTCAAAGGCTTTTTTGACATCTAATGAGATGATCATGTGTTTCCTTTTTACTATCAGTTTGTTTATATGGTGGGTTACATCGATGGATTTTTATCATATTGAACCATTTGGCATCTCTGGGAGGAAGCCCCATTGATCATGGTGGATCATCTTTTTGATGACTTCTTGGAATCACTGGGTATTTTTTCATCCATGTTCAAGAGGGAAGTTTGTCTGTAATTCTTTCTTTGTTGAGTCTTGTAGTTTAGTTATCAAGATAATGGGGGACTTGGAAAAGCAATTTGGGAATATTCCTTCTGTTTCTATCTTGTTGAATAATTTGAGGAGCATTGGTTTTAACTGTCTTTGAAAGTCTGAAAAAATTCTGGGCTGAAACCCTCTGCCCCAGGGCTTTTTTTGGTAGGAAGACATTTAATTACTGCTTCTATTTTGTTAGGGGTTACATGTCTATTTAAGTTGTTTAGGTGATATTTATTAAATTTTGCTATGTGATATAGACCAAGAAATTTGTTAATTTCTTTTAGATTTTCCAGTTTTGTGGAATACAGGTTATTGAAATATAACCTAATGATTGACTGGATTTCCTCTGTGTCTTTTGGTATTTCTCCTTTTCATTCTCCTTTTGTTAATTTGGATATTGTCTCTCCACCTGTTAATTTGTTTGGATAAGTATTTGTGTATCTTGTTGATTTTCCCAAAAAAACAACTGTTTGTTTCATTGATTCTTGTACTGCTCACTTTGTTTCTACTTTATTGACTTCAGCCTTCAATTTGATTATTTCCTAGTGTTTGCTCCTTTTGTATGTGCTTTCTTCATTTTGTTCTAGAGCTTTTAGATGTGCTGTTAAGTCACTAGTTTGTGATTTCTCCAAAGTCTTTAAGCAGGCACTTAGTGCTATTAACTTTCTTGTTAGCAACACTTTCATTTTGTCCCATAATTTTGGGTATGTTGTGCACTCATTTTCATTGAATTCAAAAAAGTCTTTAATTTCTTTCTTTCCTTCTTCTTTGACCTAGTCATAATTTCACTGAGAGTTGTTGATATTCCATGAGTTTTTAGGCTTTCAGAAGTTTGAACACCAACTCTAGTACATGATAATCTGATAAGATACAGAGGGTTATTCAGGTTTTTTTTTTCTGTATCTGCTAAGACTTGCTTTCTGATGGAGTATGTGGTCAATTTTGGAGATGGTTCCATGAAAAATTAAAAGAAGGAATATTCTTTGGGGTTGGGGTCAAATGTTCTGTAGGTGTATGATAGTTCCATTTAAGTAATAATGTCTTTTCGTTTCATTATTTCTCTGCTTAGTTTCTGTCTGGACAATCTGTCCATTAGTGATAGTGGGATGTTACAGACTCCTACTCTTAATGTTTGGGGTTTGACATGTGGTTTAAGTTTTAATACTATTTTTTCACATATTTGAGTGTCCTTGTACTTATAGCACAGATGTTCAGCATTGAGACTTCATGTTAATCAATTTGTCCATTGATAAATATGAAGTGTTCTCCATCTCTTTTGATTAGTTTTGGTTGGAGGTCTATTCTTTTACCCTGGTGTCTTGGTATCTGTGTTTGGACTTATTATAGATCTAGGGTCTGACTTCTGAATGTGACTTTTATCTTTTGTTCCTCGGTGTTTCTTTCTTCTCTGGTCTTCTGGCAGGAATAGCCTATGATTGACCTGAAGGACACCACCTGATTTGGGGTCTTTAATTCTGGTAGTTGTGGAGTTCTGTGGTTGAGCAGAAGATCTTTGCTTGAGTTTTGTCTTTGGACTGAATAGAGAACAGAGAGAGTGAGTGGGTGTCAGGAATGTGTCCTACCTGGAGTTCTGCTGGCCAGCTTTACCTGTTATAAAAATGAATGCTTCTGCCAGTGTTCTGGTGGCCTTCATGGCCTCTGGTCATGAAAATACTTCTGTCAGAGGCATGTAATAATGCAAGGAAGAATAGAGTAGTGATATGGAATAGGCTATGTGGGCACTGAAAGAGTGAAGGTGGTCTGCATCCTACCTGAAGATTGGATACCAGGCTGGCCTCTGTTGTAACAGGGACCATGGACAACTTAAAAAAAATAAAAGCAAAAAATAAACCCCAATAACAACAAATAATCTGCAGGCAAATACTAGCTTTCTCCATGATTTGTTCTTATATCAAAATACCTTGCTGTAGAAAGCGAGAAAGAAGAGTAAGTTTTGCCAAGATGTAGAATATGGCATGCACAATATTTATAAACTTCCTACAACAAAGTAAGAGTCTGGTCTTTGTTTTGACATCTACAAATTGAATGCTGCAAACTACTCACTTGCAGAATTTTACTTCCATCAGTTTTGAGAATAGGCATGAAAGTAGATCTCAATAAGCAATAGTGGGTATGATATTAGATGCTTTGGGAATCCTCTTGTATGAAAAATGATCATAAATATCTTTTAAAATGTTTCTCTTTCATCTTCATGGGACCAAGTCATCATTCTTGAAAACAACAGCCCAGACAGTCATTACTCTTAGACTCAGAGAACGAATATGTTTAATTCTTGACCTTTTTTACATTATAAGCTTAAAATCCAGCACTATATAATGGATTGAGAACTATGTGTATATGTCAGGCATGCAACATCTTCTTTTCTTACCATAGACCAATGATTCTTAGCCTCGGGGTCACAGCCTCTGTGAGGGTTCAATGACCCTTGCATAGGAATTTATATAACAGGTAACCTGGATATCAGGTATTTACATTAAGATTCATAACAGCAGCAAGATAATAGTTATGAATTAGCTATGAAAACAATTTTATAGATGGGGGTTACCACAACTTGAACAACTATATTAAAGAGTCACAGTATTATGAAGTTTGCGACCTATTGTCTTAGAACATAGGAAAGTCTTGATGATCCTTGTTTTATTTCTCACTACTGTCCTGCTGATATTGCTAGAAAAAACCCAGATAGAAGATTTTGAAAAGTTACAGGAGCAAGCTCTTTGTCTCTTTGTGGAGACACTGGAAAGTACAGAGTAAAAAAGATGCATTGAAGTCAATTGGTCTTGTTGTTACCATAAATATACCACACTGCTCTATGTCTTGTGACCTGAGAGTGATGAGGCATTTTGTCATAGTTTCATCACGGAGATGTCAACAAATATCTACTCAGCCCATCTTGGGTACTAACTGTTGGTGAAAAAACTATTCTATAGCAGTTAAAGTTGCCATCCAATGAGTTTCTTTAGGTTACTGACAAGAATATGGATGAGAGGCTATTTAGTAGATGGACAACTCAAAGAGAGCTGCATTATTGCAAAATTTATTCCATGAAGGATGACAAATCATAAAAGCAACAATCCTACAGCTCTCTACACAATGTACAGGCAGTTAGACAGGTGATAATCTCTTTTCTTGGAAGTTCTGCTTGTCAGATAATCTTACCAGGTCACCTGCCAGTCCAGAGTATTTTTGCTGAGCAGTTGCGTACTGCTTCCATAACTTTGGGGAAGAATCTATAGAGTTTCAGGAACTTCCAGAGACTTGGAGGTTTTTGTTTTGTTTTTTGTTTTTTTCCTTGTATCTCCTGAACTTCCATTCTTTTTCCTGGAAGGAATATTTCAATATGGTTTTAAAAAAGATACATAGCAGAAATAACAAAAGTAATAATGCAGCCTGATTGCACAACTACCACACATATAGACATATTATTGTAGAAATAACATTACAAAGTTTGACAGGTGATTATAACATATCAATACAAAGTTCTGAATTCCTGGGTATTATTATAAGTAACCTTGTTTGTGAAGATGCAAATATATCTAAGTGAGAGAAAAATGACTCAATGATACTTTAGTTCTTTTATATTTTTACCTTTTATGCTTTCATCAAGTTTGGAGTAATAGTGTATATTCCTCTAAAATCATAGGTACTAAGTTGGTATCAAAAGAAAAGAGTGACTGTGGTACAGGAGAAATAAAACACTAATTAATTATTTTAATAGTTGCTTATAATTTATAAATATTTCTCTTAACTGTATAATTACAACAAATTATTCTACCCAATGATCATCTTAATCATCAAAAACTTGAACAATCTTATAGTTTTCTTACGTTCTTATACTATGCTCTGCTTCACTTTCTAACTTCCCTAAATCAGTTTTCTATGCAGAATATTAGAATTGGTTTAAGAAGAAATTGCTTAGTATGAGAGTAGAAAGTCTTTACAGTGGTCTTATATACAAGTTTTATGTTTATTACTGCCTTTTAGCTTCCCTACATGCTTATAGAACAAAGATTTCATATGGTTTTCATTTAAATTATGCATTAAAATTAGTCTCTATCCTAAAAAAACTATGCAATAAAGATTTAATTTCACAAAATCCATTGTTGTATGCCAACACTTATAGTCTTATGAAACTTTTAAATGTCTTGCTTTTAAAGTTCTTGGCTTTAAAAGTCACAAGAAATATTTGTATGTCAAGAATGAAATGAAAAATTCTTTTAATCACATGCTTGTTCCTGATTTAAAGTTTTGTGTTCCTTTCTATATTTTAAGATTTATATTTCAATAACAACTATATTTTCCAGAATTTAATTGGAGAAAAATAATACTACTCATATTGAAATTCTTTAGAGTGAATAGTCTTAAATCTTTCAAGTTAAGTAAATGGAAAACATTTTATATGACAATGTATTAAAATAGTAAAATTAGAGTTTTATTTCTGAATATGGATATACTTTGTTTTATAAATCTCTATCTGTACATATTTCATTGTAGTGGCAAGTAAATATACATAATAACATGTATTCAAATATCCATATCAACTTTTCTATATGTGGAACTTACTTATAAATGCTCTATATTTTTCCCATGACATTAATAGCCAAGTGTTTACTATAAGAGAACATAAAGCAAGAAACTAGTTATTCTCTCATAGTTCTAAAATATTAAAGTATGAAAGTAACAGACTGGTAGCAACAGACTCTAAAATCTCTAAGAAAAGACACTTTTTGTCTTTTTATTATCTCCTGATGGGTTGTAGCAGGGAATGCTTTTCTTTAACTTAGAAAGATACAACTCCAAAATCTGTATCTATGTCATCTGTCCTTAGCCTATATCATACTTTCTCTGAGCATGTACAAGTGGTCATTGAATTTTGTATCGTCCGAATACAAGTCTCACTTTAAATTACTTATATTTCTCTAAAGAAATTCTGGATACAAGTTAGTCTGAGATTCCAAGTGAAATTATGTGTACACTTCCTTACTTCCATAATTATGGTAGTTGATATTTAATTTTTACTGCTAATTGATTAGGTTTAGAATCATCTCAGGATAAGATTGTTAGGTTAACTTCTACATATATCTGTGAGAATACTGACAGAGGACACTAGCAGTGTGTGAATGATACACTTCAAATGTGAGTGGCTCTATCCTTTGAGCTGGCTGCTTAGATGGAAGGAAAGGAAAATTAGAAGAATATTAGCAGAGCAAAAGAATTCTGTTGTCTTTGTTTCCTCTTCCATCATAATGTGAACTGCTCTGAGTAACTATATCCTTCCAGTGTAATGGACTGAATTTTCCAAAATTGCTTGCTTTAAGTTGTATCAGATACTTACGTAAAAATGACACAAAATAACTAATTAAATAATAAATATGATGTGCATATATAATAATTATTGTGTAATAAAAACTACATATGGTTAAGAATGTAAATAAATGTATGTATATATGGAGGAAACAAAACACATAAATGGATGATGGAAATCTGAAATTATTTAAAATTCATACTGATAACTAAACTAACTACCTATGTCATTTTGCAATGCTATTGAAAGTTTTCTTAGATATTGAAACATTCCATCCTGCAGTGAAGCTCTAATAAATACTCCAGGAATTATTCATTAGGTCCCTCTCTACCAGAGGAAGCAGTAAAAGATTCCAATCCCCTCATACATGAAAGCCAAGGAACACAGAAGACTCTCAGACAACCTGAGCTACTAAGAAGACTCAGACTGAGCCAGTTTCCTAAAGGAAGAAGAAACCAACCTAGCTGTCTGGAAGAGTTTTAGACCAACTAAGGCAGCTGGAAAGGACATTTTCCAATCTGTTGAGCTGCCAACAGTAAATGAAATGTGGCTCAAGTTTCCCAAATTTGTGAACTGCCTCCCATGCTTAAGTGACTTTCACTATGAAATTGTCTTTGAGTAATTTCTGCTCCTGTAAGTAACCACTCACCCAAACTCTTGTAACAGAATTAAAACTCATTGGTTCTCCAAGTTGAACTTTGGTCCTATGTGTATTTTGATCTGCCATGGTCTCTCTATCTGTCATGAGTAGACATGTATGTTTCAACTCCCTAGGAAACGTTGTGTCACAAAACAGGCTAAGTGAGTCCTGATAATGTACTTAATAGTCTCTTTTTAATATATGGAGCATTTCCTTATATTAAATATATTTTCTATTAAAAGTTACTATCTCCAATACTTTAAAGTATCATTCATATTTACTATACAAAATACCAACTATTCTCTATTGTTAAATATATAGATTTGATTTCACCTTTGTAGTCATTCAGGGTATTAGAAACATGGGGTGTTATTTAAATGAATATGTTACTGTTCTTCCTCTTTAATCTTTGGCAAAAGAAAAGATGATACTTTTAAGATACTCAATTCTGGCTGTGATTTTAATAAGAATCATATTTTCAAAAGATAATATTTTCATAATCATAGTTGTCTGCTCAATTTTAAACTGTTTAATTCAATATTGTTTCAAAAAACCAAAATAAAATTAATGAAAATTTTATATATGATATGCTCAGAAGAGTGGAAATCCATTTTTAGTATAGATTTTCTAATAATATATTTGAAAAGTACTTATACTATATGACACCTAATTTATTTTCTGTTTTTAAAAATAAGCCAACTTTAATAGATATTATCTTGTATTTATAAGCGCCTTCTTCAAGAACCTTAAACGCTGTACAGACATTCTCTCTAATTAATCCCCACAACAACCCTGCGACGTAGGTATTACTCCCATTTACAAGAGGGAGACTGAAGCACAGAGAGGTTAAGTGACTTGCCCCAGGTCACACAGTTACGTTCACTTGAGAGTCAGGACTCCAGCACCTTGCCTCCCAGCTCCCATCCACATCCCTCATGAAGAGAACCTGTAATGAAAAGCATCTTTACAGAAAGTTTCAGGACTCTGTGAAAGTGAGGTCTTCCCACGGCCATCGAGGAAAGAAACCCTACACCGATAGCTGAGGCTGTAAGGCCACTATAGCACATTTCCTTGCGCCTCCTAAGCCATGTGGCTCCTGTCTTAAGTAACCTTCTAAAGGTAAAATTCCTGTGACAGAAGCCACACACCTCAGACGTGGGGCTTAACTTAGAGTATTTACTTTCAGTTAGATAATTCATAGCAACTTCTGTTCTAATATACAAAACTCGGGACAGCTGCCCCAGCAAACATGTACATAATTACACAGCAACTAGCCTTGCTCACAACCTGCATCTGCCCTCATCATATACTCACAGGCAAAGAACAATCCCCTCAAAATGCATGCTGGACGGGTCTCCTTTTTCACCTACTACACCTCTACACCTGACATTCCTAGTCCCCAACCCAAACCCTGTGTGTTTTTAAAGTTTACTGAGTTTCTGATAAAATTCAAAATGTTTACTTAGATCCCTCTGCACTAAGAATAAAAAGTAGAGTTAGAGCCAACAGCCAGTAGTCCTTTCCCTGCAGACTGTCCAGAGCAGACCTGAGCAGAGCGTGGCTAACTGCCGGGAGCCTGGGAGCTCAGCACCCAAGCTAGAATTTGCCTCAATCCGGAACTTAACTATGCTTTTTCCTCTGTGTGTTTTAAGTCAAGAGAACTGTGTACGAGCAGACAACATAGCGCTGCACAAGTCAGCCTGGAGGGCTCAGCCCTACTTTATGCCTTTTCTTGGAACACAAAGCCATAAAACAACACAGTTCTGACTTCCCACACGGTTTGGTTTTAGCCCTCAGTATGATGCGCTCTCGCAGCTCTGACTCAGCCACGCTCCTGTTTGTGTTCTCTGTGCAATGCTGGCAGATCACAAACCCCAGCCAGGGGAAGGCTTCAGAAACTCGAAAATGAGTTTGTCAAAAGGTCATCTTGTTCTCCCAGCATATTCGTCTACGAATCCCGATTAGCTAAGGGACCCTGTTACAAAACTGCTTGTGGGACAAACAGATGAAGTCATTTCCTGAGCTCAAAGGTACAGAAAATAAATGTTAATAATAGTAGCACAAAAACGCTTCTTTTTGCTGTTTGCTTGTCAGGCAACAGTTTGAGTAAAATAACTTTAGAAAATTAGGGGCTCATCAACAGGCCACCCCACTGCATGAAGAGTGCCGTGTGACGAACTACCCAGAGCCTGGCTGCTGTGACGTTGACTATAGTCTTCAGTTTCTTTCTGCAAGTTACATTCAGACACTGCCATACCACTTGATGCTCGGACGTACACGGAAATTCCTTGCACTGTGTCACAAGCTTCTGAACACCATTTTAAAGGGGCGAGGAAGGCCAGGAGGGGGAGGGGCTTCTTTTCTAGATTACTGGTCTACTTCACAAAAATGTAACCTTCACCCGGCTCTAGCTGCTCCCTGGCTGCTGGGGTTCTGAAGTTCTAGCAGTCCTTTCCAAGGCTAAAAGGGGACCCACAAGCAACACAGCTGTGGATAACTTGGAGGTTCTGGTCGACACTGTGCTTTACCTCTAGCAACAGATTTCTACTTTACTGAAATTAAAGCTTACAAAAGCAAGTGACAAACTATGACAAAGAGCAAACGTTCTGTCTTGGGTAGTTCCTCCGGACAGTCTCTACCCATCCGTTGCCATCATTCATGATTATCTCTGTGATTTCAGCTAGAATTTTCAGTTCACCTTAAAAACAAACAACAAGACTACTTCTGCTGACAAACTAGTGAGATATGCTCACATCTGCTGACAGACTCACTGGCACTCCAGTAAGGCTCGGATGCCACCAGTTTAATGAAATAATTAAGGAAAATGGTCATCACAAAGCCAGGCTTTCCCCATGGGGCGCCAAGATGCCACTGCTGACCAACTGTTCCCTCCATGTACATACACTGTACATTATCATACGCTTCTCCAGAGAAGCAGAGTATCTTTGGCTTCCTGACACTGGCTCCATGTCTGCTAGCTCTGTGTGTCAGGAAAGCAACTGTGAGTGTTGGGCCCAATGGTACTTTCTAGTATGTCTGAAAAGGCCACACAACCGTTCCCATCTGCAATGTAAGCATACCGTGCGCGCACAGCAGTGTGCTCAATTTCCCTACCAAGCACATTCTAAGTCTTCTGCTGCCCTCCCAAGGAATTCAAATCACCATTGGTGCGGTTAACAGAAAATGTGTGTCAGCAGCGGGCTGCTGCTTTATAAGAGGAGCTGCTGTCTCTGATTTCACTTCCTTGTGTGGAACTGCACAGACAGCGTGATTCCTGAGCAAAAAAATTCAACTACTGTGATGGGAAGGGCGTGTTAATCCACAGGACACCTAATTTATTCTTATATGAATAAAAATAATTCTCCTCAAGGGGATGCCAGAGACTAGGGTCACAAAGGAACAATGAAATAAGCATAGGTGTTAATTGCTCAGGTTAATTATAACTCTTTCAAACATGTGTTCCTGTATGGAAATGTCAAAGTAATATTTAACACACACATAGTTTATAACACATTATATTCTCTTAAAGCCTTATTATTTATGTATTTGTGTATAGCCAGTGCCATTAGCCTTTAATGTGAAACTTTTGAAATGAAAATCAAACATGATTTTTCTTCTGTTGAACGTTGTGGTAACTCTCTTTCACTATCTCTCTCTCTATCCGTATGTGTGTGGGGGGGCGTGTACAATGTTAGTCACTGACTTCATTGTTACTTATTGAAAACTTTTTGCCAAGCTTCATTCCTAGCTCCTAAATGTCCTGTCTTGCTATAGTAAATGATTAGTTAACCATTTCCCCTTAGTATGAATTATACCTATGAAAGCCTGTAAGCATAGCTTACAGGCAGCTTAGCGGGTCAGACAGCCTCAGCTCCTATTACTTGTGATTTTTTTTTTGAATTTTAGGAACTTTAAGAGACTTGTTTACTCACAGAGACATTTGAATAATGCTTGCTTCCCTAACCTTAAGCATCCTAACTCAGGATAGCATGTTTAAAGTCAGAAGAAATGGATACATAACAATGAGCCTTTTAGGAAGACATTTCATATATAAACCACAATAGGCAGTGTTCATGTAAAGTTATCTTTTTCATTGGATACTTTTTTGAGGCATTATAGTACCTGAAAGAAACTACCAAAGGATGGAAAGTTCATTTTGAGTAATAGTTTCCAGGATCTTTTGTTCATCATGACACAGAAAACAAGCAAATACACTGGATCTTTGAATAAGCTTGCCACATCACATACTGATAAAGTGGAAAGCAAAGATAACTGGAGTGGAAATGGAGGCACATACTGTCCATGAAGTCCTGCCTTAGTGTTTATGCCAGTCAGGCAGGCTCTACATCATAAAGACGCTTTAGACTCTAAACCAGAACCATCAGCTTTGGGCAACCTTTAGAATATAGTTATCTTAGGAACAATCCAGATTCATAGCATGATGACAGTGTGGAAAATTCTAATACAATATATTGAATTACTTTGTGAAATCACATGACACAGATAAATTTCAGGAAGTCTCAAGGAATATGAGCAAGGGCTTGCAAACTTTTATATCAGCTACTTAATTTCTCATTTGTATTTTTTTCTTTTTTCCTATTTTTATTTAAATTAGAGCAATATTGTTTTATATGTCAATCTCAATTCCCTCTCCCTCCCCTCTTCCCTGCCTCCCACTAACTCCCTATCCTATTCCCTTTCTGCTCCCCAGGGAGGGTGAGGCCTTCCATGGGGGAGCTTCAGAGTCTGTCATATCCTTTGGAGCAGGGCCTAGGCCCTCTCCCATGTGTCTAGACTGAGAGAGTATCCCTCTATATGAAGTGGGCTGCCAAAGTTCATTTGTATGCTAGGGATAAATACTGGTCTACTACCAGAGGCCCCATAGATTGTTGAGGCCTCCTCAGTGATACCAACGTTCAGGGGGTCTGGATAACTCCTATGCTGGTTTCCCAGCTGTCAGTCTGGGGTCCATGAGCTCCTCCTTGTTTAGGTCAGCTGTTTCTGTGGGTTTCACCAGAGTGCTGCTTTCTTATAGAACCCAGCTTAGCCTGCTTTCTTATAGAACCCAGGACCAGAAACCCAGGGATGGCCCATCCATCACCGGCTGGCCCCTCTGCTACCAACCACCAATTATGAAGATTCCTTACAGGCTTGTCCATAGCAAAATGTCATGGAGGCATTTTTTCCATTGAGACTCCCTTCTCTCTGATGACTCTAGCTTGTGTCAACTTGATGTAAAACTAGCCAGTACAGTGTGGTTTATCCATAAGGCTTTCCAAGAACAAGATTCCAGAAGGGTAGCTTCTTCTCGGTGAGGTCAGGTTGGTGGAGGAAACATGTTTCTTCTCTGTCAATAGGGAGGACCAAGCATCGTTTTTCAATTCCATGACACACATAGGTACTTTCAGAACCACTGATACAACTGCTCCACAGGCTGATTTAGGTTATAGAAATGTGGATATTTTGCTTCTGGTCTTGTAAGCTAAAATTTATGCTAAGCATATACCTTGAGATAGGTATATATCTCTTCTCCCAGCTTCTAAAGTATAAGAATTTGGCCCTTATTTATTATTATTATTTTTTTATTTTTAAGCATAAATTTAGATTAGAAACATGGTTGGTTCACAAGTCAGTTCCAGGTCCCTCTCCCTTTCCCTCCTCTCCTCCCATGCCCTCCCCCAAACTCCCCCATTATCTCCTCATTTCCCCAGGGAGGGGGAGGCCCTCCATGAGGGTGTCCATAGTCTGTCATTTCATCCAGGGCAGGGCCTAGACCCTCCCCCCCAAGAGTTCAGGGTGAGAGTGCACCTTACATTGTTGGATGGGAGTCCAAAGTCCATGTGTATACTCGGGATGAATACTGATCTACTGCCCAAAGCTCAATAGATTACCTAGGCCTCCTCACTGACACCCCCATTCAGGGGGTCTTGATCAGTCCCATGTTGGATTCCCAGGCATTAGCCTGGGATTCAAGAGTTAACCCTTGTCAGGTCACCTGTTTCTGGGGTTAAACCAGCACTGTCTTAACTCCTTTGGTTATCAATCCTCCCTCTCTGTTACTGGCTTTCTTGAGTTCAGCTCAGTACTTAGCCATAAGAGTCTGCCTCTTCTTCCATCAGCCACTGAATGAAGTTTCTGTTTCCCAGACTCTCTGGCCATGGGATTGTAGGCTGGTATTCCCCAGATCTATGTCTAAAATCCATATATGAGAGAGTACATGCCATGTTTCTTTTTGTGACTGCGTTACCTCACTCAGGATGGTTTCTTCTAGTGTCATCCATTTGCCTGAAAAACTCAGGATTCCATTGTTTTTTTCTCCTGAATAGTACTCCATTGTATAAATGTACCACATTTTCTCTATCCACTCTTCGGTTGAGGGGCATCTAGGTTGCTTCCAAGTTCTGGCTATTACAAATAATGCTGCTATGAACATAGTGGAACAGACATCCTTGTATGAATGGGCATCTTTTGGATATATGCCTAAGAGTGGAGTTGCTGGGTCTTGTGGTAGGTTTATTCCCACTTTTCTGAGGAATCTCCATACTGATTTCCAAAGTGGCTGAACCAGTTGGCACTCCCACCAGCAATGGAGGAGTGATCCCCTTTCACCACTTCCTCTCCAGCATAAATTGTCCTTGGTGTTTTTGATTTTAGCCATTCTGACAGGAGTGAGATGGTATCTCAGAGTTGTTTTGATTTGCATTTCCCAGATGGCTAAGGATGTTGAGCACTTTCTCAAGTGCCTCTCAGCCATTTTAGACTTCTCTATTGAAAATTCTCCATTTAGTTCTGCAGCCCACTTTTTAATTGGATTCTTTGGTGTTTTGCAGACTTGCTTCTTGAGTTCTTTTCATTTGTATTTTTTTATAAACCACTTAGTAAATGTTTCAAATTAGCTCAACCCCAATGAAAGAGCTACTGTATTGATCCATTGCTAATTTTTTTTAACATCAGAAGGATATGAAGCATTCCTGAGACTCATGACCTTCAAGTCCCCACATTTCAATCTGCATAACCAGGGACTTTATACATCTCAGTTGTGTTATGCCAAGTAATGCTTCAGCTACTGAGTACCCTCTCTTGCATTTAAATTTTATACCAGTAGATCTGTTACTAGACTACCAAATTGATATTCAAAAGGTTCTTATCTTCTGTTCCTTGAAGCATCATTTATAAGCTTCCTAAGAAACTAAGCATATACATTCAGAAATATGTGGTTTAAAGTTAGGTTGCAATCATTCACGAGGTGATTTTTCAATTGTGTGCAACAACATATGTATTCAACTTGTAGATATAAATGATTGGTATCAGTAAAAGGAAACACCTGCAAACTTGATTTGTACAGTTTACTTATGTTGAAGCTTTATTATAGAGGCAATCAGAAAAGTATTTAGATGTCTATGCATATTCAACCAAATAGCCAAAATAAAATATCTGCTGTGCTTTACGCTTAATGTACTATCATGAACTCTCATTAAAAGAGTAGTAAACATTGCATGGTTGTTGCACTCTAGCCCTGGTTGTCATCAGATGTTCTTTACGTGAGTCAGAAGGAAAGCATGGATGAGTACAAATTTGTTGCACAATGGCTGTGTACTCTCACAGTTGACATTTCCAACAGTGTTTCTTTAACACAGATCTTTTGAAATATATGAAAACAATAAATTGTAGGTAATACATAATTCATTATCCAGCTATCTTTTTATTAGTTATTTGAATAATTTAAGTAATATTTTTATCATATTCACACCCTTCAGCATATACTGCTTAGATCTACACTTATTCCTTCCCCACACATTTTTTTTTTATCACTTTTCCCACCCATCAAGGCCAATTCATGCTCTTAAAATATTCTTGGATTTGTTGCCTTTCACTGAAGTAGGATTGACTTAAGGAAGACTACACATTCACAAAATATTATCCTTTTCTAGGGGTTAAAAAATTCCCATTTGCTACTCATTTAGAGGTAGAACTTCATGCCAAAGTCTCCATACTATGCAGGTATTACAGAGGTCTTGAGTATGTTGTCAGCTCATATGTTCATCTTCCCTGCTATATTGAGAAGACAACATTTATAGATAGTCACCTCCTTTGGCTATTAAACTTTTTTCACCTATCTTCCACAGTGACTCCTGAGGCTTTCAAGGTGCAGTGCTATATATATGTTTGTTTAGGCTGAAAATTCTGCAGTCTGTTATCCTATATTCCATGGCCAATTGTTGTTCTAAGTGTTATCATCTACTACAAATTGAAGCTTCTTTGATGAAGGTTTAAAGATGCCTTAACCCTTGATAGGCCCTTAGGTGTTGCTTTGATACTCTACTCATTTAGTATAATAATAGCAATAGACTCTCTCCTAAGACTGGCCATGTCTGGCCACAGAACCTTAGTAAATATAAATTTAATGCTGTGTAGTGGGTCTTATATCTAAATAGAAAATGGCTGGCTATGCCCACATTTGTACTAGCATCTCAATGAGCAAGTCTTGCAAGTCCAGTCATTGTTGTAGCTAACATGGTTGATAGCCAGGTATATTAATAATTACATTTCTCCTCTGGTATCTTAGATAGAATGTTCCAGCACTAGGGCAGTCAGCCCATAGTGATGAAACTTCAAAGTCAGCATTAGTTCATTTTTTTCATGTACATTGACTAAAGTGTGTGGAATTTTAAGAAATAAGTCTTACTATCAAGTTATAGAGGGTAATCAAAGGCACTGACAATAAACTGTGTGGTGGTTAAAATAACTATCTCTCCATATACTCATATATTTGAATGCTTTGTCAACAGAGAACGATTTTTTTGTTATTTTTTATTTCATTTTACATTCCAACCACATTCCCTCCCACACCTCCTCCACTTCCCCTCTAGCCTACACCCAGTCCACATCTCCTCACAGGTAAGGGCCCCATGAAGAGTCAACATAGTCTGACACAATAGGTTGGGGCAGAGCCAGGACCCTCTCCCATGCATTAAGACTGAACATGGCATCCCAACATAGGAAATGGGCTCCAACAAGATAGTTCATATATCTGGATTATATTGTGGTCCTAATGCCACTGAGCATGGCATCCCATTCTAAGGAATGGATTCCAATAAGCTAGCTCACATGCCAGGTTTGCTGTGTGGTCTTACAGCTAGGGCCATGTCTGATAGTTCAAGCTTCACAATTGTCTCCAGACTCAGGAAGATAAACATGTTATGTATTCACTAATAAGTGGATACTAGATGTAAAGCAGACTAACATCCACATCTCCAGAGAAGTCAGGTAACAAGGAGAACCATAAAAGGGACATCTGAATCACCCTGGAAAGAGAAATTAAATGATATCTATGGGGCAAACAGTGAGGGATATTACTTGAGAGGAATTAGTAGGAAAGACCTTGTCTGAGTAGGTATTGCTTTGTTGGAGGAAGTATGTCATTGAGCAACAACTTTGGGGTTTCAAAAGCGCAAGTGTCTCCCACTGTTTCTCTCTTCCTATGGCATGTGGAGCTTAATGTGGAGCACTCAGCTACTTCTCAAGTACCGTGTCTGCCTCTATGCTGATAAGCTCAATGCCACTATGACGTTGACCTAAACCTTTGAAACTATAAGCAATCCCCAATGCTTTCCTTTATAAGAGATATCTCATCTCATATATTTCATTATGAATTGATGGATTCGCTTCACAGCAATAGAACACTGACTAACACAGTCCATAACATTTGGAAATCTTTAAGACTATCCAGCAACTTCAAAGGAAGGAAGTAATCCATTTCTGGCACTGTTTATTATTATTATTATTATTATTATTTATTATATTCTGATGTCTAAAATATGTATTGTTTCCCTGTTGTAGGATAATTCCATTTTTATTCTTTCTGTGTATGTATACAGACATATTTTAAGAAGCTAGGAGAGTAGCTTGTTTCTGTGAGGCTATTTAAAATTTTTTTATTGGTCTTTATTCTGCCCAGTGTCCCTCTACTATACTTCCCTTCCCTCTTCCACCATGATTAATCACTTCTTTTCACAAAATTCCCTGTTATTCTTTTGTCCCAGTAGAAGGATAAATTTTTTATACACGTAAATTTGCAGACACTGTTTTTTAAAGAACTTAATGTTCAGTGTTTGAAAATGTAATCTCTGAGGTTTATTAATGCTATTGTCTTGCACAATAATTGACTGTTGGAACAAGTATATTGGTCCTTCAATTGGGTTAAATTATCCTTAGATATCTATTTAATATAAAAATTTAGCATTTTAATGAAAGCAGCAAGAGCTAGGCAACAACCTTTTATCTCATCTTGCAAAAATTTCCCAGAATTCTTGTCTGGTGTCTATGATGATGTACTGGTAAATAAATCCTTCTAAGAGATTTGAGGAACTTTTTACCTCTAATCGTCACATACTCAAGCAACAAAGCAATAGCTGAACTTTTAATTTGCTGTACTTCTGGGCTCTTAGACTATAAATGATTGCATTATGGAATTCCATTTGAATGATGTTGATATTAAATGTAGATATATACTACATACGTTTGCCAGTTTTCATATCAAGAAATTGCACAGCAAAGATCAGTTGTAGCCCTTGGCAGTCACTTCACTCGTCTACTGGTTTCTAGTACTGATAATAATAACAATAATATAATAATAATAATAATAATAATAATAATTTTGCCTCTGTACTTTAAAGTCTTGTATCTAACTGGTTTCCAGCCAAGATTTTAATTAGATGTTATAGGACACTCAGTTTGTAAGCAGTCCTGATATAATAATTTAAGTGAACTTCAAATAGTCACAAGAGTTCTTGCATTACTTGGTGGTGTTAAATTTCTAAGACAGCACTTAGATGAGAATTACTAAGACAGATACAACTCTGGATCAAGTTTTGCTTTATTTTCAACCTCACACTTCTCTATTTTTTAAAATTCTGCTCATTATTTTCTTTTTTTGACCTTTTACAATCTAAATATAGTAATATGAAACCTAGTATTATGTATTTATTTTAGGAATATATTTTTCATATATATTTCATTATGAATTGAATATAATGTTCAAATAAGTTATCTTTTAATTTTTCATTGCTGAGAATAAACTATACTTTTCCTTTTTAATATGTCAAATCACTTTTTTAATGTTCTACTGTTTCATAAATTGATTTGTAAAGTGAGCATGAAGCTTTATTTTTGTCATATAATTTAAGATATTAACTGTGAGTCCAACAAAGTATAATAACAATTAAAATTACTGTACTATGATTCCTGAAGGGTTACTCTTTTTCTTCAGAATCTTGTATCAAAACTAATAGTTCTGAAAATATAATGTTTAGGGAAATGTTGTTCATTCTGTTGTAATTGAAATAATCTGACATTTGAGTATATACTGAAAGTAAGAGCAAAGTTCACATGTAATAAAAAATAAATCCTGAATGACATTTTCAGAGAAAAGTCTAATTTTGAAGAATTTTGCTCATATGACAACCATTTAAACTTTATTTCTTGAAAAAAATGTTCATCTGATGTCTTTCCATATAGGTAAAAATGTCAGAAAAATGTCATTTTTGGCAAATTCCTAAGCAGTAATGTGTGTTCTTACTTTGAAATCTACATTGAAAAGAACTTCCACTTTTGCCAATTATCAAAAGTTCTAAAAGCGTTGACAGGAAATTTCAACATCACATTTCTTGATTTTACTGAAGATATTGAACATGTCTTTCCTATCAATGATTTCAAGCAATTATGCCAGTATTCTTTAACTTCATACCCAAGTCAGTACCTGAAATATGTGTCGTAAAAGAAGTATTTTCATCCAAGTGTTACAGCCTTGTAAAGATTCCAGCACCTTCTCTTCAGTTATTACCTGAGCTTAACTGAAAATTGCTATAGATACTTGAATCTTAATTTTATCAGGATGTTGATGAATAACTTTTTTAGAAAACTGAAGATTAATGCTTTTACTTAATCGTGATAATAAAACAAGATTCCAATATGTAAGGGAAGGCTATGACTGAGTTCTTTAACAATTCCATAAGGAACATGAAACTCGTGTTTTTCTTGATCTGGGCTAGTTGATTCAATAATTTTTTTCCTGGTTCTATCTATTTACATGCATATATGATAATTTATTTTTTCTTTGGAACTGAATAGTGACTTAAAGTTGATTTTTTTATCTATTCATAAATTCAAGGTTGTTTCAATTTTTCTCTGCTATAAATACAGCAACAATGAACATGCCTGGGCAAGGACGTATGGAGTAAGATGTCCAGACCTTTGGATATTTGTCAAGGAGTGGTATAGCTGGATCATATAGTGGATTGACTTTTAGCTTTTTAAAACATTTCTAGACTAAATTCCAGAGTTTTTGGTCCAGTTTCCAATCACATCAATAGTGAATGAGTATTCCTGTTTCCTTACATGTTGGGCAGTTTTTGTTGATTTTTTTTTTATCTTTTCATTCCTAGTAGAATAAGATGAACTCTCAAAGTTGTCTGGATTTTCATCCAACTGCTAAGGATATAAATGATTTGTGAGATATTTTGCTATTCTTTTCTTTTTCCTAAGAACTGCCTTTACATGTCTCAGACTCACTATTTTTGAAGGAGACATTCATTTTGTTTACTATTTGCTTTTTGAGTAGCTTATATATTCTGGATATTAATTACTATTGAGATATAGATCAGGCAACAATTCAGCAAGCTTCTTTTTATTCAATTGTTTCTTAGGCTGCGCAAAGATTTTATGGTTTATAAGAATCCCACTTGTCAATTGTTGGCCTCAGTTCTTAGGGGAATGGAATTATATTCAGGAAATTCTTTCTAAACCAGTATGATGTAGAATTTTCCAAATTTTGTTTTGTTCTAATAGTCTCAGTGCTTCTGCCTCAAGTTCTGGCCTTTGATCCACTTGGAATTGGTTTTTATGTGATATGGCACATGATTTCTGTCTTCTGTATGTGAGCTATACATTATTATTAACAGTATTTATTGAAGATGCAATTTTTTCCTTCGGGTATATTTTGGAGTTTTTATCGAATATTAAATGGCTAAAGTTATGTGCAGTCATGTTTAGATTTTTAATTTTGCTTCATTGGTCTTCCTGTCTTGTTATATGTCAGTAACTTAATGTTTTCTTTCCTATGGATGTATAATGTATTTTTTAATTATTATTTTTTTATTTTGGTTACAAACAATTTTGCTTCACATGCCAATCCCAGCTCCTTCTCCCTCCCTTCCTCCCCCTGCCCTCCCCACTAAGTCCCACAGTCCCCCATCCAATTTCCACTCTGATCCTCAGGGAGGGTGAGGCCCTCCATAGTGGATCTCCAGTGACTGTCATTTCATCCAGGGCAGGGCCTAGGCCCTCCCCCAAGAGTTTCAGCTAAGAGAGCCTAACATATTGGGCATTCAAAGTCTATTTGCATGCCAGGGGTAAATACTACCAGTGGCCCCATAGATTAAGTAGGCCTCCTCACTGACACCCACATTCAGGGGTCTGGGTCAGTCCTAGAATGGTAATTCCTCAAAAACTGTTCTTTTAGCTCAGGATTATTTTAGATGTATAGAGTCTTTCATAGTTTCATATTAATTCACAAATAGTTTTTTAAATATATTTTTGTGTTTTGATTGGAATTACATTGAATCTACAAAAAGCTATTGGTAAATAGTATTTTCACAACATTAATTCTACAAGTCCATGAACACAGGGTGTCTTTTCATTTTTTGATACCTTTTACACTTTCTTCAGAGACATGAAGTTTTCAATGTACTGGTACTTCAAATCTTTGTTAGATTTCTTTCCTAGATATTTTATTTTCTTTGAGGCAATTGTGAATTGTAATGTTTCTTCTAGCTCTGAATCTTCCTATTCAAGTATTAATCCAGAATAACCATGCAAACTAGGAAAATCACAAAATGGGTATATCAGATAGAGAAACAATGGAGAGGGAAACAGCAGAATATATGTGATCGGGTAGGGGAAGCAAGAAAATTGGATTAGTCTCTAATTAGAGATGGTGGAGAAAATCAAATAAAGGGGCAGAACATGAACTTACATTAAAGAGGTATTATACTATTATTTAATATTATACTATTATAATATTAGCTATTTACCTTAAATTCATTTGTATTTTTATATACATGTATTATACACAAAACTTTTTGCAAAAGCACACATAGTTTTAATGAAATTTTAACATCTGGGCTAAAAAATGCTTCCTACAACAGACAAAGATCATGTAACAAATCTCAACACCAGGTATAATAAGCCCTCCATATGTTGTAGGTAACCATTTTCCAAAAGGCTCCCCATACATTCTGGATATTGTTATTGACTTTGGTTGTCCACCAGAGGTGAGATGTAAGCTCCTACTATTGTAGACACCATTCAGTTCAGAAGCCAGGTCCAGAGAATTCTGAAATTAACTGATTTGAAAAAGTCTCCTCACTGAAGACTGGTTTTCATGGTAAGAGAAAGATCCATTCAAAAGAGGGAAGAAATGAAAACTCTCAAATATGGCTTCTTGAAAGTGAGCTGAACAAGGATAATAAATATAGTCCAGGTTAAAGCCTAGGAGGCCTAAACGCAATATGATTTTCTTATGGCTTTTCCAACAGTCTTAGGTTTATTTACTCCACTTCCCTCCTTCTTCTGTACTGACCTTCCACTAACCCAAACTGAATCCTTCATTTTTCCTATTGTTGTCTATTTGTTTCCTGATGTTCCATGCTCTAACTCCTGCTCCCTTATCCCCTTCCTAAGTCTCCCTTTCTGGTTTCCTCACATGTCAGGTTATTTTGTCAAATCATAATGTTTGCAACTCAGATTTAAAAGTGAAAAAAAATGAGGAATATGCTTCAGAGTCTGTGTTACCTCACTCAGTATTTTCTAGTTCCATTCATATCTTTGGAAATTTCATGATTTTGTTTTCCTTTATAGTTGAATAATTTTCCATTGTTTATATGCATGAGATTTTCATCATTACTCATCAGTTCAATGTGTTCAAATGTTTCCATTTCCTAGTGATTGAGAATAGAGGAGAAATGAACAAAGTAGAAGTATCTTTGGAGTATGATGTCAACAGTTTCGTTTTTTTGTTGCTGTTGTTGTAGTTGTTTGTTTGGTTGTTTTTTTTTTTTTTGGTTTTGTTTTTTGAGATAGGGCTTGTCTGTATAATCACTCTGACTCTCCTGGAATTTGCCTTGTAGACCAGGATGGCCTCAAACTCTCAGAGATCCATCTGCCTCTGCCTTCTGAGTGCTGGAAATACAGGTGTATGCCACCACTGCCGAGCTGATGTTAACTTCTTTAGGACTATCTGTAGTCTTGGGCAAATTGTTGCAGATCTACTTGATGAACACACTTTCAGAGAAAGTACTTTGTTTGTGGGAATTAAATGGAGACACATTTTGAAAGAGTAATTCCTTTATGAGTCCCTTGAAATAAAATATTCAGACTCCTAAATAAATTAACAAAACATTTTAAAATCAATTAATAAAAACCAAAAGCCTAGAAGTCTAGTGCCATTGAATAAATAGATCCCATACTATGTCTCACAGAAAATGCACTGGTATTTACCTACTGGGTGTTACTTGATGTGTTACACTGATAAGCTTATACATCACTATGATACTCCAGAAAAGTTAGAAATTATACATAATATTTTGGAGTGGGGCTGTTGCTGACTCCTTTGCCTGCTCCTATCAGATTGTTTCCTATCAGGTTTTCTCATCCAGCCTTGATGTAAGGGTTTGTGTCTAGGTTTACTGCATCTTGTTCTGCTGTGTTTAGATGCTATCCCAGAGAAGCCTGCTCTTTTCTAAAGAGGAACAGTGTATCTGAGGGTAAGGAGATATAGTACCAGCGTACTGTGAATACCAGCCTCCAACAGCTCAGAGATTGAGGGGGATCCAAGGAAGTCAGCAGACTTATCAGTCAACTTGACTTTTCTAATTGAAGGAGTAAAAGATAGTTCTCTGGGACTGCTTAAAAAAAAGGGACACACACACACACACACACATATATGTCAGGATCTAACCTTGGGTACTGAGTAATGGCAAACATTCAGGATGACAGAGAAACTAAAGAGAAGATGAAGAGTATGGGAACTGCATTGGAAAGACAAAGAGACACAAGGGGACTTTTCTGATGGCAAAGCTTATTTCTTCATTTTATTATTATTTATGTTATTTGTTCTAGTGTGTTCTTCTGAAGTTTCTCTTCTATATTGATGTCTTCCTTCTACCTTTTCTTCTACATGTGTCCTGGTGTTTTCCTTCACTTTACATCTCTTCTGGTGTTTTCCTTCTCTCATGCATTTATTTTTCTCTTTCAGCTCATATATTCCAGTAAAATCTTTCAAGCAGTATAAAAATTAAAATGTAGTTACATTACATTGTCAAGTGAATGATTTCAATGAATAAAAATTAAAACATCCCTTGCATGATTAAACATTTTATGTGTTACAGGTAAAACACAAGCTGTCTCATCAGTCCCCAAGCAAATTGTTATGGATTAACAGAGTGTAAGCAAGCAAGTTATTTTTTTCAACCAGTATGTTTTCTGGCAGGCAGCATTTTGTGGTTACAAAGAAAGGACTAATCATTTCATTATTTATCTCAAAAGTGATCTTATCAACTCAAGAAAATCAGTAGCCCTACTATATACAGATGATAAAAGGGCTGAAAGAGAAATCAGAGAAACATCACCTTTACAATTGCCACAAACAACATAAAATACCTTGGGGTAACGCTAACCAAACAAGTGAAAGACCTGTATCATAAGAACTTTGAATCTTTAAAGAAAGAAATTAAAGAAGCCCTCAGAAAATGGAAAGATCTCCCATGCTCTTGGATAGGTAGGATCAATGTAGTAAAAATGGCAATCCTGCCAAAAGCAATCTACAGATTCAATGCAATCCCCATTAAAATCCCAGCACAATTCTTCACAGACATTGAAAGAACAATAATCAATTTTGTATGGAAAAACAAAAGACCCAGGATAGCCAAAACAACCCTGTTCAACAAGGCAACGTCCGGAGGCATCACCATCCCTGACCTCAAGCTCTATTATAGAGCTATAGTCCTGAAAACAGCTTGGTATTGGCACAAAAATAGACAGGTAGACCAATGGAATCGAATTGAAAATCCGGGTATCAACCCACACACGTACGAACATCTGATCTTTGACAAAGAAGCTAAAAATATACAATGGAATAAAGAAAGCACCTTCAACAAATGGTGCTGGCATAATTGGAGACTGGCATGTAGAAGAATGCGGATCGATCCATGTTTATCGCCATTCACAAAACTTAAGTCCAAATGGATCAAAGACCTCAACATAAATCCAGCCCCACTGAACCTCTTAGAAGAGGAAGTGGGTGGTACCCTTGAACGAATTGGTACAGGAGACAGCTTCCTGAACATAACACCAGTAGCACAGACAGTGAGATCAACAATTAATAAATGGGACCTACTGAAACTGAGAAGCTTCTGTAAGGCAAAGGACACAGTCAGCAAGACAAAAAGGCAGCCCACAGAATGGGATAAAATATTCACTAATCCCACATCTGACAGAGGGTTGATCTCCAAAATTTACAAAGAACTCAAGAAGCAAGTCTCCAAAACAGCCAAGGACCCAATTAAAAAGTGGGCTGCAGAACTAAATAGAGAGTTTTCAATAGAGGAGTCTAAAATGGCTGAGAGGCACTTGAGAAAGTGCTCAACATCCTTAGTCATCCGGGAAATGCAAATCAAAACAACTCTGAGATACCATCTCACTCCTGTCAGAATGGCTAAAATCAAAAACACCAATGACAATTTATGCTGGAGAGGATGTGGTGAAAGGAGAACACTCCTCCATTGCTGGTGGGAGTGCCAACTAGTTCAGCCACTTTGGAAATCAGTATGGAGATTCCTCAGAAAAATGGGAATAAACCTACCACAAGACCCAGCAACTCCACTCTTAGGCATATATCCAAAAGATGCTCATTCATACAACAAAGATGTCTGTTCCACTATGTTCATAGCAGCTTTATATGTAATAGCCAGAACTTGGAAGCAACCTAGATGTCCCTCACCCGAAGAGTGGATAGAGAAAATGTGGTACATCTACACAATGGAGTACTATTCAGCAGAAAAAAAATAATGGAATCATGAGATTCGCAGGCAAATGGATGACACTAGAAGAAACCATCCTGAGTGAGGTAACCCAGTCACAAAAAGAGAAACATGGCATGTACTCTCTCATATATAGATTTTAGACATAGATCTGGGGAGTGCCAGCCTACAATCCTATGGCCAGAGAGTCTGGGAAACAGAAACTTCATTTAGCGGCTGGTTAAGTACTGAGCTGAACTCAAGAAAGCCAGTAACTCAAGAAAGCAGTAACAGAGAGGGAGGACTGATGATCAAAGGGATTAAGACTGGGCTGGTTTAACCCCCAGAAACAGCTGACCAGACAAAGGTTAACTCTTGAATCCCAGGCTAATGCCTGGGAATCCAGCATGGGACTAATCAATACCCCCTGAATTTGGGTGTCAGTGAGGAGGCCTAGGGAACCTATTGAGCCTTGGGCAGCAGATCAGTACCCATCCCAAGTATACACACGGACTTTGGACTCCCATAGAACAATGTGAGGTGCACTCTCACCCTGAACTCTTAGGGAAGGGTCTAGGCCCTGCCCTATATGAAATGACAGACTATGGACACCCCCATGGAGGGCCTCACCCTCCCTGGGGGAATGAGGGGATAACGGGGGGGGGGAGGTTGGGGGGAGGGCACGGGAGGAGGGGAGGGAATGGGAGAGGGACCTGGAACTGACTTGTGAAGCAACCTCGTTTCTTATCTAAATTTAAACTGGAAAAAAAAGTGATCTTATACAAACATGGTATGTATTCATTCATGTATGGATTTTAGACATAGAGCAAAGGATTGCTAGCCTACAATTCCCACCACCAGAGAAGCTAGGAAACAAGGAGCACCCTAAGGGAAACAAACATAGTGTCACCAGGAGAATGGGAAAGGGAAAATGGGTGGAGGGGAATGGGAGGACATGAGGGAGTAGAAAGACTGAGTCAGGGGAAGAAAAGAGGAGAGCAAAAAAAGAGATACCATAATAGAGGGAGCCATTATAGGTTTAAAGCGAAATCTGGCACTAGGGAAATGTCGAGAGATCTACAAGGATGGCCCCAACTAACAATCTAAGTGATAGTGGAGAGGCTATCTTAAATGCCCTTCCCCAGTGAGACTGAAGACTACCTTATGTGCCATCCTAGAGCCTTTATCCAGTAGCTGATGGAAGCAGAAGCAGACACCCATGGCTAAACACTGAACTGACCTCCTGGAATCAAGTAATAGAGAAGGAGTGATGAGAAAAGGAGTCAAGAGCAGGCTGGAGAAACCCACAGAAACAGTTGAACTGAACAAGGGGTTGCTCATGGACCCTAGATTGATAGCTAGGAAACCAGAATAGGACTGATCCAGACTCCCTAAATGTGTGTGTCAGTTAGGAGGCTTGGGATATTTATGGGGACTCTGGTAGTGGATCAGTATTTATCCCTAGTATATGAATGAACTTTGGGAGCCCATTCCATATAGATGGATACTCTCTGAGCCTAGACACATAGGGGAGGGCTTAGGGTGTGCTCCACGTGATTTGACAGACATTGAAGATTCCCCATGGAAGTACTCACCCTCCCTGGGGAGCAGAAATTGAATGGGATAGGGGGTTGGTGGATGGCAGGGGAAGAGAGGAGGGAGAGGGACCTCGGATTGACATATAAAAGATGCTTGTTCCTAATTTAAATAAAAATTAGCCATCTAAAAATTATCTTACAAGAAATCTTACAAGAATCACAAATTTAAATTTTATATATGATAAACAATCAGCTATATTTTAAATCATAGTGATGCATTCTCACTTGACAACAGTATATATATGCAGGAAATCTGAGGGCAGAAATTTGTACAGTGAATTAGTCATCATCCTTGATGAACAACCCATCCTAGCAAGAAATATACATCAGCCATTAAGAGCCAGGATGTCATTGTCCTTGTTCCTTAACCTCAATAAGTTCCTCACTCAGCTATTAAAAGTATGCCTACAGATTGGTATTCAAGATTTTAGCCTCAAATACATTAACAAAACATCTTAACCTAACCTCATGTCATGTTTAGTACTTTGTTTTAGCTATGATACAGTCTGAAAACTGTGAACACATCTCTGAACACTAAGATTAAAAGAATTTTAGCTGGCTGTGCTTCTGGGACTCAATTATCTGTCCTAATCATTATCCTAAGTCACAGTCTATACAGCTCCTCAAGAGAATCTGTCTGTGTGAAATTTCCTTGTTTTTATTTTCTGTACTCTGCAGCCAATACTTTATTAGGGGTAGAGGTAACATCATGTCTTTTTAAAATCTATATTAGTTTTCACACTAAGCTAGTCTCTATCCTAGTCTATTAATATATTTATTAAAGATCCCCATCATCAAAATCATATTTTATTAACACAATTATTGTATAAAATCCTTGTTTTAGTTAAACAATAAAGATTAGGAGGAAATCATCTTCATAATAATCTATGAGTAAAAATGCCCAGTAGAATGAGAAATTTCCATGAGATAATCATACTACATCTTAAATCTGGAAGACAGGTTAAGATATAAAACACAAACAAGAGTGTGGGCTTGAAAGCTTCAGAGCCAAGTGAACACCCCATTGCTGGTGAGAGTGTAAACGAGTACAGACACTTTGGAAATCTGTCGTGGTCTCTTAGAAAAGTGGGAAGCAATCTATGTCAAGATCCCTGTATCTGTGCATATACCCAAAGAATGCTCAATCATACCACAAGGACACTTGTTGAACTATGCACGTAGATACTTTTTATGGTAATAGCCAGAACCTGGAATCAACCTAGATGTTCCTCAAATGAAGAATGGATAAAGAAAGTGTACATTTACACAATGGAGTATTACTCAGCTCTTAAAAACAAGGACAGCAGTTAACTTGAAGGAAAATGCATGGGACTAGAATACCATCCAGAGAGAAGTAACCTGTATTAACAAAGACAAACATGGGATATACTCCCGTATAAGTGGATATTAGCAGTAAAATAATGGACAACAATGCTATTACCCATAAACTCAGAGAGACTAGTTAGTTAACACAGAATGTTCACAGAGGGGATGCCTTGATTTCCCTGAGAAGAGAAAGTTAAGAGATTTCATGAATGGGCTACGGGAAGGTAGGGAAAGGAATAAGAGTGATCAGGTGGGGAAAGGAGGGTGGGTGTATTAGGGTCAGATAAAAACCTGACACAAAGAAATCTCACTGTAATGTAAAAGGATTAGCCCAGCTAAGACTCCTAGCAATAGTGGATATGTTGTCTTAATTGTCCACATTTTTGCCCAAACCAATTGTCATCAAGGAGGCTTCATCTAGCAACTGATGGAAACAGATGCAGACCCCCAATAAAACATCAGGTGGAGTATAGGAAATCATACAGAAGAGAGAGGGTGGATGTATTGTAGAAGCCACAGGGGTCAAGGACAGCACAAGAAATCTCATGCAATCAACTGAACTGGCTTCATAGGAGACCTCTTATCTATTCTATAAATCATTTTTCCTGTGTTCTGAGCCCCAGGAGACCAACAAGTAATAATAATTAACAACTTTTACTTAATCTCTTTAAATCTCTAACAAGCACTTTGGTGTTGGTATAAAGAAAACTTTAAGCAATATTTTTTTGACTGAATCACAAAGTTATGTCTTTGTTTTTCTAGGGGAAGGGTATAGTAAGACTTTCTCCTCCCCACCAGCCAGCACATGAATAACCACTCAGAGACTTATTATTAAATATAAAATTTTGGCTGATAGCTTAGGTTTGCTTGTAACTAGCTCTTATAATTAAATTAACCCATTTATACTAACCTATATGTTGTCATATGGATTCTGGAGTTTAGCTCTTCTCCAGCATGTTCACCTTGCTTGTATTGCCTCTCCTAGCATCTCTACCTTCTTCTTACTAGCATTCCTTCTGCCCTGAAAATCCTGCCTCCATATTGGCTGGCTTTTTGGCTATGTTTGTTTGTTTGTCTATTTGTTTGTTTGTTGAGGCAGGGTTACTCTGAATAACAGCCCCAGCTTTCCTGGAGCTAGCTCTGTAGAGCAACCTGACCTTGAACTCACAGAGATCTGCTTGCCTCTGCATCCCAAGTACTGGGAATAAAGGCATGGGCCACCAGCACCCATATTAGCTTATTATTAAACCAATGAGTGACACATATTAACATTATACAATAACATTATTTTACAAAAGTGTAGAACAATGAAATAAGTACTTCGTAGAAACCAAATGCAGTATTTAACATAAACTTACTAAACATGTCCTGACAAATGTAATAAGATGAATATAATTTTGATTGTATAGCAAAAACTTCAGATATTTGTATTTTAAGGTTTATTTATTATTTGTGTGTGTGTGTCTGAGTTTTTGTGTTTGTGCAAATGTGAACATGGTATACATTGTATACAGGTATACACAGAGTCCATAAGAGAATAAGAGATACTTTAGTGTAAAGTAGTGTAATTGTGAAATACTCATGATGGATGCTAAAAATATACCTCAGGTACCCTGAAAAGCAGTAGGAAATTAACAGCTGGTTTCAGTCTCCAGACCCCAGTAAAAAATGTTTTAAATTGTCTTTCGGAAACTAATTTTAAAAAAGACACTTTAAGGATGAAAAATAGGGTTTGTTTAAAAGACATTGACTATGAAAAACTGAAAAGAAATGATTCTATATTTTTAAAGTAGACTTTAAAATGAATCATGCAAACTGACAAGTAGTCCACTGAGAAGCCTATTGTTAACCATGCATGTAAGGTCCTTATAGAAATGAGACTATTCAAACATAGATTTTGTGATGTGGATGTATTTATTTAATCTGAGGCCTTGTAAAATATGTTTTCATCATTTTCAACCTTCCTATATATTGTTAATTTTCTCATTATTAATTTGGCAATGTGTTTAGTTTAATATAACTTCTAAACTAAGATTTTTAATAAGCAAGAGAACTTCAAAATATTCCATTGTCTATCAAGGTTGCAAATTTATTATCTTCCCACTGAAGTAATTGCATGGTGAAATTTTGTGTGAAAAGAGAATTTTCAGCTACTTTGAATACAGTTTGAGGAAAGATTATACTTAGTGTAACTCTTTTTGGAGACATTATTGCCCTACAGTTAGACTAATTCAGTTTTATTTCCTTCCATATTCTAGTATATGGGTTCTTAAACTCTCTATGTGATTTTAAATGCACTTTTCATTCTTACCTGTTTTCTTTGCTGATTACATGATAAAATTTGGCTGATATGATTGCAGTTGTATCATGATATTTTGTTTATGATCTAATAAAGTTTCCCTGAAGATCAGAGTGCAAGGCTACCCACACCAACAGATGCCAGGCAGTGGTGGTTCACACCTTTAATCCCAGCACTCAGGAAACAGAGGAAGATGGATCCCTGTTAATTCATGAAGCCCAGGCTGTAAATTATTCTACAGGAGAAACAGAGTTAGCACCTTTAATCCCAACACTAGGTGACAGAGGCAGGAGTGACATGGCTAGGCAGAGAGAGGAAAATAAAGTGTGAGGAACAAGAATATATAGCAGTCTCAGTGAGTCTGACCAGCAGTGCAGTCAGGAGAGGCTGAGGTTCCGGGCAATTGCCCTTTATGTCAGAGCACTGGTAGAGGTGAAAGCTCTCTAGTGGCTAGCTGCTTTGCTATTCTGATCTTCAGCTTGAACCCAAATATCTGTCTCTTGGGTTTTATTATTCATGCTACACATTGGTACCCAACATGGGGCTCCCACTGGTGTCACTGTCAAGTCACCTAGATTTTCTTTTCTTTTTTTTCCCCAAACTTATGAATGAGTTTGAGATTTTCCTGTTGTAGCTTCTCTAAAACAGTCGCCAGATGCCACATAAATTATAGAATCACCTGGGCTTCAAATGCCCCAGGAATTATCTGCCTTAAATTTGCAGGCTCTGTTTAAACACCTCCTTAACAATCCCATGTGCATTTTTCAGACAGCTCCCCCATCTCCCTCTCTCTCTGTCTCTTACTCTTTCCCCATGCCATAGACTGTTGCCTTTCCCTACATCCTCTCCCAGGTTGCCACTCATGGCTATGTGCTAGTTCTCTGATAAAAAGTGCTACAACTCAGTTCACTGACAGTAGCACATCCAAATTGGACAAGCAGGACACACAAAAAGGACTGTTGAACTTTACCAACACAAAGTAGGGTAGCCCTTCAATAACCCTACTTCACAGAAAAGTCTGTTGAATATTCTAGGCCTTTAGGCAACATAGATGCCTCAAAATTGCATAAGAACCTTGGGTGACTACCCAGACATCTGGCTGTTCTGGTTATTTCTCACATATTTTTAATTTGCCTGCTCATACTTCCTGTTTACTCATTTAATATTATTTCCTTCTTGGGTCTCTGAGGGACTTGAAGATTAGGAAGTTGTAGTTACAGTTTTCCTTGTTTACAAGACTCAGAAAAGAAACCCACTATAAAAGTATAAGGTGTAAAAGGTTGAAAAGCATTAAAAGATAATTTGATAATGTAAATTAGAATAGAAAGTGAATTAGGTACAACATTTTGGACTCACCAAGACAGGCAGATACACGGTATTTTCTATAAATTTGTCAAATGCAAATGGATTAGACATTGTTGATGTACTTTATGGCTTGTATATATTGTATGTTTTTATTGTAGTTATAACTTTCTCTCTTGTATTAGAAGGAAAAGGGAATTGTGGTGATATTTTGTTTATTATTTAATACATCTTGCCTGGAGATCATAATGCAAAGCTAGTTGCAACCAAAGAGGCCAGATAGGATAGGGGTGGTATATAACTTTAATTCCAGCACTCAGGAGACAGAGTCAGATAGATCTCTGTGAGTTCTTGGCCACCATGCACTATATTGGAATGAATCAGTCTAAAAGAGAAATTGAACTCATACCTTTAACTCCAGCACTAGGGAGGTGGAGACAGGAATGATGTGGCTGGTCAGAGAGAGAAATAAAAGGCTGGAAGAGACAGGAACTCATTGAAGTCTAGGCATTCAGAGGTCATGATCACCCCATCAATCTGATCATTGGTAGAGGTGATAACTCTCTAGGGGCTGGCTGCTTTGCTTTTCTCATCTTCAGCTTGAACCCCAATATCTGTCTCTGAGTTTTTTATCATTTATTCTACACAGTTGTTTGAGGATCACTCACTGCTATAATGATTAACCCTAAAAGTCCATGTGCTATATAGACTTACTCATCAGTACTGAGGACTATGGAGAGGTCTCTGAAGAGTTGGATCTTAATAGGAATTCTTTATGTAATTATGATATGCACTTGAGTTTATTGTATAAGCCTGTCTCTCTTAGTAGCCTTTTGTTTCTCTGGACATGAAATAAGTAGGAATGCCTGCTACATACCCACATAAGAAAGACTTCTTTGCCAGAGGCCCAAATATGTGGGCTAACTTATCCTTGTCTAACATCTTCCAAACTACAATTTAAAAACTGATGTTTTATAGCTTGATTACCTCAAGTTATTTGTAACAGTAATGTGAAGCAGATTTGTTGTTTTGTTTTCCTAAAATTCTCTCTCAAACAATATAGATTATTCAAGCACACGTTGGCTACCCTTAAGGGTTTCAGGGTGTCCCATATTTCTAAAGCCACTATTTACTTGGGACATAGGCATCACATAGATAAATTTTACTCTTAATTGCTTAATATCGATGATCTGGGGTTTTACTCACCAATAACTTGTAAGTATCAGGTTGTTTCCATCAGACCATGTAAGAGAAGATTCCCAGAAAAATTCTGTTCAATTGTTTGAAATATTTACTGCCAACTTCCTGGATGTGTAGTTCCAGATGTCACTGATGAATAGAAGGACTGATGCAAGGAAGGCAGGGAGGACCCATTACGATGAAACATTCAAGACCCATCTGGATGCTAGATGCTGTATAATGGAGGTGACTGAAATGTTTTTCACAAATTTCACATCAGGCCTTAGGTTAATTAATGTCTTAGACAGGGGTTCTATTGCTGAAAACAACAACAAAATCATGACCAAAAAGCAAGTTTGGGAGGGAAGTGTTTATTTGGCCAACACACTTCCATATCACTGTACATTAGCAAAGGATGTCAAGTCAGGAACTCAAGCTGGGCAGTACCCTGTAGGCAGGACTTGATGCAGGGGCCATGGAGGAGTGCTGCTTTCAGGTTTTCCCTACATTGCTTTCTCAGCCTGATTTCTTATAGACTCAGAACCACTAGTTTAAGAATGGCATTATAAACAACGGGCTTGGCACTCCCTTATTGATCACTAATTCAGCAAAGGTTTTACATCTGTATCTTATGGAAGAATCTCTCAACTGAAGCTCCCCCCTCTCTGATTACATTAGTTGTGTCAAGTTGCTATAAAAACCAGCCATTATAAGTAGAAGTATCAGCTCTGAAAACAAAAAAACCAAGATTTTCAGTCTTTGTTTTTTTCTGAGACAGGGTTTCTATGTAGCTTTGGAGGCTGACCTAGAACTCACTCAGTAGACAGACCAGGCTGGCGTCAAACTCACAGAGATCTGTCTGTCTCTGCCTCCTGAGTGGTGGTATTAAAGATGTGCACTACTACCACATAGGTAGATTTCCATTCTTAAATTGGTGTTCCCGCCTTGTAGTTACACTCACAGTTGTTTTGCTACTCAATTACTGGTGTCCGTTTCTTTCTCAATTATATCAATATAAAAATTTTAGATGTTTTTCTCAAGGCCTTGCTCTGATATATCCCTTAAAGTACAACTGGTTAATATTTCATTAAGGATACAATGTGACTCAATCAAAATGACTTTTAGGTTTTACATGTCTCTCAGTCACCTTAGGTTTTCATGTGGCTCTGTATAACCAAAGCACACCAGAAATCAAATTCTCTTTAGTTTAATGACTATCTCCAGTACCTATCCTCCTATGTTTTGTCTTTGTTCCAAGATACATACTTTAAGTCCATGTAACTTTATGGCCTACTTAAATCATTTTTTAAACTTCTTTATTGAATATTTGGGGGTTTCACATCATGTACCCCAATTCTGTTCACCTCCCAGTCACTCCATATTCCAATCTGATTCTTCTTGCATGGCCCCCATGAAAGAAAACAAAGCTAAGTAAGTAAGCAAGCAAACAAAAGCCAGAACAACAAAGAAAAGTAAATACCAAAACAAAACAGAACTTAAAACCATACTGGAAACAGCAAAACCTCTGCCACCTCTTTATCCGTTATGATGGCACTGAAGGCTTCAGTGTGCCCTACAGCATATCCCTTTGTCCCATCAGCTTGACTGACAACTGTCCATTACAATGAGTCATTGGTCTGGTTCAAGGCCTCTGGTTTTTGGTACACCATCCTTAATGGGTCTTCACCAGAGCTTGTCTGGAGTATCCAATGTATTGGAGATCTTGTGGGTGTCGTTTTCCAGGACAAGTTCCTTCACAAGCTCAAGCAGGACATAGGTGGGTAGATTCTAGGGTGGGTCACCCCAATGACCAGTTGTGGACCTGGGTGTTAGCTAATCAGTTCAGATCAAGCCAGTGGGGCCACACACCGTGAGTGAGGTGGCAGAGTCAGCCCTCAGGATAGGTTCATCTTTTCCTGTGGTTAGGGGTGAGAACCCTCTCTCCTGTGTGCATGGGCCAGTTATCTTGCTAGAGTGAGCAGCAAGAGGCAAGGCCAGCTTTCCTAGGACAGCAAAGGGTAGAAATGGCTTAGTATAGTCATATGATTACATCTCACATGATTCCTGAAGGCCACCTGGGGTGCCTCTGGCCACAGACATCAACACAGACCCTACCTACAGCTTGAATATTGACCCTAGATATGGCCCCTGGGAGCAGCTTAGGCCCTGATGATGTCCTGGCTGTGGGTGGAAGGAATGGCCAATCAGATGAGAATCGTTCATGCAGCAGTGTGTTTACAGGATACCACCAAGATTTCTGGCTCTGGCCCTAATACTGCACCTTTTGTAACCATTAGTGGCAGTGTAGCACTGGAACATCATGTCAGTTCCCTAATTGCAGTAGGACCAAGGACTACCTATATAATTTTAACTAATAAGCTTTATATAGGTCAGGCCGTATTTTGAAAAATATTTTCATGTATTTGCTATTCCTCAGGAAGTAATAAGAAATGGTGTGACATTGGAAAATAGATTCAGATCATCCATTTTCAACACCGTGCTGAAAAAGATAAATTCCCATTCATGCCAAGATGAAAAAGGATCACTGAGTGAGATTATTCTGTATTATCAAACCCATTATGATGAATAGATTCCCATATCTGACTATGTTGATCTTAAAAAAAAACAGATGCTCACCGGAGTCAGCAAAGGAACATAAATGTACCTGTGTGTCCTGCTCCTCTTCATGATAACATATGAGAAAGGTGTTCCTGTTAGAAGGAAATCTACAATACAAATAACATACTATATCAGTTATCACTAGCAAATGAGGACAGAAAATAAATGAGTCAATAACATAATTTTTTTACATACCATGTAATGATACAGTTCCCTTAGGGATGGAAAAATAGCTATCTCTAAATAGTGGCTGCCAGAAAGTTCTTTAATTTTAAATATCTAAATAGTGGCTGCCAGAAAGTTCTTTAATTTTAAATATTGATTCTACTAATTTGTGAAAGCTGAAATCTCTGCACTTCTCAAGATTTACCAGAACAGGAATTATATGAGGCAATGACAACAAATATTCTGGGTATGACATGGATATTCATCAATGTGAATACATTGTTGGAGTGTAATCAAAATTTTCTTGACAATGACTTCCTATAGCTTTACTAGGGTTATTTTAAGTGTGTCACTTCAAAGCTACAAAAATATCAAATGTTAAGTGATGCAGTAAATAAGTGATGACCCATAGAAGATAGTCTATCACAGATATTACTTGTTTGTGACCCTTAGAGTGGGTGCTGGAAACTTGTGCCTCCATAAAACTGTTGTGGTATATGAAACCTAACATCTTCCATATCAGAAATGGATACATAGTCATTGCGAAATCCATAAGGCTTTGATTGCCATCATTTGCTATTTCTCTACATATTGCTGTTCTCTCACCTTTGGATTTTACCTACCACAACTGCTAAATAATTTAATAATGCTTATAAATCTCTCAGATGGTGTTATAATAATACAAAGTAAGTAGGAAAATCGCCATAAAGGTGTAGCTTCCATTGACTGCAGAGACATTATGGAGCAAAAGAGCAGAAGAGAGGAAAAGGAATGTGCACCTAAAATAGGATTTTCCTCAAAACTCAGTGGCATTGAAGATAAAGTTTCCAAAGTGTTCTTTCTGAGGGAAATATGCAAGTTATATCTATAAACATATATCAGCTCTGGCAGGTATTACTGATATCATGTATATTTTCTAATTAAATTTAAAGTAACACCACAGGAAATAAAAAGTGACATTCTAAATATCATCCCATGCATTCAAAGCACATTCAGGATATCTCTCAACCTGTTAGGAATATGAAAGGTGCTTGGTCACATTTCTTTGTTGTCTTCATTCAATAATTCCCCCACCCCTGTCTGTGTGTGTGTGTGTTTGTTTGTGTGTGTGTGTTTGTTTGTGTGTATGTGTGTGTTTACAGATGATTATTCGGATGATAGGAATACATCCTGTCACCAGGTCAGAATATACAAAGTTGTAATTTTAAGATAATGATGGCATTCATATACTTTAAACACTTGCAGTTACCATAGTGAGATGAAAGCCTGATATAAAATTTAACTGCCTTACTTCTAGATGCAAAGTTAGTAGAAGAAAAAAACAAATAAATAAAAAGATGATGTATATTCACCATGAAATATGGAACAACACAAGAAAATCAACCCTAAGAGTAATAGGTATAGAAGAAGGTGAAGAACCAACATATTCAACAAAATCATGGAACAAAACATTCCCAACCTAAAGGAAGACATCCCAGAACATCAAATAGATTAGACAACTAAAATTCTCCTTGCCACACAATAATCAAAACTGCAAGCATACATAGTAAAGGAAGAATATTAAAATCAGCTATGGAAAAAGGCTAAGTAACATATAAAGGCAAAACTATCAGCATTAAACCTGACTTCTCCATGAAAACTCTGAAAACCAGAAGGTCCTGGATAGACATTCTACCAACATTAAGAGACCATGGGTGCCAGCCCAAACTACCATACCCAGGAAAGCTTTCAATTACTATAGATAGAGAAAACAAACAATATATTCTATGACAAAATCAGATTTAAACCATAAATATCCACCAGTTCAGCCCTACAGAAAGTTATGGAATGAAAACTCCAAACGAAGGAAGTTAACTACAACCAGAAAAACATAGGCAATAGATAATCTTAATTTACCAACAGCCAAAAGAAAAAAGGGATGGAAATTCACACACAATTCCACAACCATCAAAAAAATCCAAAACAAACAAGAATGAACACTCAATGGTCATTAATTTCCCTCAATATTAATAGTTTTAACTCGCCTATAAAAAGATATAGGCTAACAGACATAGACTACAAAGACAGAATCCATCCTTATGCTGCATACAAGAAACACACTTCAATGTCAAGCTCAGATGTTACCTCAGAGTTAAGGGTTGGGAAAAGATTTTCCAATCAAATGAACCCAAGAAACAAGTGGGGATAGCAACCCTAATATCTAACAAATTAGACTTTAAACTAAAATCAATCAAAAGAGACAGAGAAGGTTATTCCATATTATCCACAGGAGAAATCCATCAAGATGAAGTCTCAAATTTGAAAATCGATGCCCCAAATGCAAAGACATCCACATTTGTAAAAGAAAAATTACTGAAACTCAAATCACACATAAAACCTCACACATTTGTAGAAGGAAAGTTAAACACCCCGCTCTCAACACTAGACAGGACCACCAGACAGAAAATTATCAAAGAAACAAAAGAATTAATAGAAGACATGACACAATTGGGATTAGCAGACATCTGTACAACATTCTATCCAAACACAAAAGATTATACCTTCTTTTCAGAGGAAAGTTCATAACAATAAGTGCCCACATGAAGAAACTGGAGAATAGTCACAATAGAAAATTAACAGCACAATTGAGAGTTCTAAGAACAAACAGAAGCAAATTCACCCCAGATGAGTAGATTCCAGGAAATAATCAAATTGAGAGCTGAAATAAAATAGAAACTAGGAAATCAATACAGTTGGAAGAGTTGGTTCTTGGGGAAAATCAACAAGATAGACAAACCTTTATCAAAACTTATCAAATAGTTGAGAGTGATCATGCAAATTAACAAAATCAGAAATGAAAGGGGGATTATAGTAATACACATTCAGGGAATTAAGAGAATCATCAGGGTAGTTTGAAAACATGTAGTCTTCAAAATTCAGAAAAAAGGAAATGGACAATTTTCTGCATAGATATCACTTATTTAAATTAAATCTAAAATAGATAACCAATTTTAATAGATCTGTAACCCCTAATGAAATATAAGCATCCATCAAAAGTATCCCAACCAAAATATTCCAGGGACATATGGGTTCAGTGCAGAATTCTACCATAAATTCAAAGAACAGCTAATATCAATTCTCTTCAAACTATTCCACACAATAGAAGCAGAAGTTTTAAGTTTTAATGCCAAACTCTTTTTGCTAGGCTTCAATAACATTGGTACCCAAGGCACACAAAGGCACAACTAAGAAAGAGAACTACACACCAATATCCCTCATTAACGTTGATGCAAAAATACTGAATAAATTACTGGCAAATAGAATCCAAGAACATATCATAAAAATAATCCATTATGATCAAGTAGGCTTTGTCCCAGGGAAGCAGGGATGGTTCAACATAAGAAAACCCATCAATGTAATCCCCCATATAAACAAACTGAGAAACAAAAATCACACGGTCATCTCACTAGATGCAGAAAAAGCCTTTGACAAAATTCAACACCCCTTCATGAAAAATGTCTTGGAGAGATCAGGGTTAACAAGAAGATGCCTAAATATAATAGAAGCAATATACAGCAAACCAACTACCAACATCAAAATAAATGGAGGGAAACTCAGTGTGATTCCTCTAAAACCAGGAACAAGACAAGCCTGTCTACTCTCTCCATACCTCTTCAATATTGTACTTGAAGTTCTAAAATGAGACAAATAGGAGATCAAATGGATACAAAATGGAAAAGAAGTCAAACTGTCACTATTTGCAGATGGTGTGATAGTTTACATAAGTGACCCGAAGAACTTCTACAGCTGATAAACACCTCCAGGAATGTGGCAGGATACAAGATTAACTCAAAAATCAGTACCCCTACTATATACAGATAATAGATTGAGAAAGAAATCAGAAATCAAAGAAACATCACACTTTATAATAGCCACAAACAACATAAAACATCTTGGGGTAATGCTGGCCACACAAGTGAAAGTCATGTATAGCAAGAATCACGAGTCTTTAAATAAATTTAAAGAAGATACCAGAAAATAGAACGATCTCCTATGCTCTTGGATAGGTGGGATCAACATAGTAAAAATAGCAATCTTGTCAAAAGCAATCTACATATTCAAAGCAATCCCCATCAACATACAGGCACAATTATTCACAGATTTTGTAAGAACAATTCTCAGCTTTATATGGAAAAACAAAAGACCAAGGATCATCAAAAAACCCTGTTCAATAAGGCAATGTCTGGATGCATTACCATCCCTGACTTCAAGATCAAATCAAATAAAAAAACTTACTATTAACCCACACACCTATGAACACTTGATTTTTGACAAAGAAGCTAAAATTATACAATGGAAAAAAGACAGCACCTTTAACAAATGGTCCTGGCATAACGGGATGCTGGTATGTAGCAGACTGCAGATAGAGCCATATCTATCACCATGCACAAAGCTTAAGTCCAAATGGATCAAAGACCTCAACATAAAATCCAGCCACAATGAACCTCATAGAAAATAGGTTGTACCCTCAAATGAATTGGTATAGGAGACAGCTTCCAGAACATAACACCAGGAGCACAGACACTGAGATCCACAATTAATAAACAGGACCTCCTGAAACTGAGAAGCTTTTTAAGACAAAGGATGCAGTCAACATTGACAAAATGGCAGCCCACAGAATGGGAAAGTATCTTCACTAACCCCACATCTGACAGACAGATTTCCAAAATACATAAAAAACTCAAGAAGCTATTCACCAAACACCAAATAATCCAATTAAAAAGTGGGGTACAGAACTAAATAAAGAATTCTCAATAGAGGAATCCAAAATGGCTGAAAGACACATAAGAAAGTACTCAACATTCTTAGCCATCGGAGAAATGGAAATCAAAACAACTCTGAGATACCATCTTGCTCCTGTCAGAATGGCTAAAATCAAACACACCAATGACAGTTTATGCTGGAGAGGATTTGGAGAAAGAGGAACACTCCTCCAATGCTGGTGGGAGTGCCAACTTATACAGCCAGTTTGGAAATCAGTACGAGCTGAAGTCTGAAATCCAGTTGCAGAGAGGGGGGAGTGATGTGAAAAAGGGGTCAAGACCAGGCAGGAGAAACACACAGAAACAGCTGACTTGAACAAGGGGGAGCTCATGGACAACAGACTGATTGCTGGGAAACCAGCATAGAACTGTCTCAGACTCCTTGAATGTTGATGTCAGTTTGGAGTTCTGGTTAATCTATAGGGCCTCTAGTAGTGGATCAATATTTATCCTTAGTACACAAAGGGACTTTGGGAGCCCACAACATATAGAGGGAATCTCTCAGCCAAGACACACAGGGGAGTGCCTAGTCCTTGCTCCAAATGATATGACAATCTTTGGAGATCCTCCATGGAAGGCCTCTCCCGCCCTGGGGAGCAGCAAGGGTGTGGGGTAGGGGGTTGGTGGGAGCAAGGAGAAGGGGAGGGAGAGGGAACTGGGATTGACATGTAAAACAATATTATTTCTAATTTAAATAAAAAAGATGCAGATTCACCAAACACTAGAAGGGCCGGGACTACACTTCCATTCTCAGGAAACACTGTCCACAGGGACAACATCTGACATTTTTCGTGTTGGATAAATGCTTTGGTGTGGATTACATATTTTATTGCCTCAGCTTTCTATGCAATAGGATGATAGCTAAGTACCACCATGGCAAGAATAAAAAAGAAAGACTGAGAACGTCAGAGAAAGGAGAGAGACAGAGACAGAGAGACAGACACAGAAACAGAGAGAACATATATTATCTTTTGCAGCAAGAAACAGGAAAAGAAGTAAATTAAGTTTTTTCCTTTTCAAATGAACATATTCTTTCTATTTTATTTTGCTTCTGTCTCTACTCTGTTCTTCCCTCCCTTTCTCTTTCCTTCTCTCTCTGTGTCCCTCTGCCATCTGTGCCTGTGCTGCACATGCATCAGTAAGGAAGAATTGAGCATGTACCATACTAAAACTGTATAAAAAAGGACAGAAATGTATCCAAATCATTTGTATATATAATAGAGAAAATGGGTGAAGGTCCATACTGACAGAGAGACTCTGAAGAATGACTCTGAAAATCGATGGCAGCCTTACTTAATAAAAGGGTATTTTTACAGTATCTTCCTTTAGCTCCATGTTTTATCTTTCAGGATAATGCTAGTGATATCCTAGCACTATGGCATTCCCAACCTTATCATGTTTTAATTAACAAGTAATAATACTTTTGATCATCATTACCAATGATTCTTGTTAAAACATTAACCCACAATGAAAATAAGTATGTTACTTTTTGCTTCCAAGGAATTCTCAGGAAGTTCAGGCAATGGGAAGACAGTACGAAAAATTTAAGGGATTTGTTTATGAGTATGTGGTTAATTTTGCAGCATTCCACAGCATACACAGAAGAAGGTGTATTCTTTATGTTTGAGTAAAATGTTTTGTAAATACCTTTTATGCTCATTTGGTTTATAAAACCAGTTAGCGCTAACATTTACCTGTTTAGTTTTGTCTAGTTGTCCTTTCTATTGGTGAGGTATTGCAAGTTCCCACTCCCAATGTGTGAGGTGAATTTTTTTTGTGGGACATTGGGGATGGGATCAGAGAGGAACAGGAAACTGTATCAGGTTTTCTATTATAAAATTGTGGATGAGAATGGTGAAATTGGATCTGGAGGAGTAAAGGAGACACATGGATCTTCTAACTGGTGAATTGTCAGGAACAGTCCTTGGGTTAGCAGGAGTTGCCTGCAATAGTTGGAAGCTGGTATACAGCAGCAAATGGAGTAAAGGAGGTTAGGAGGTAATGGTCTGTAGAAACCACAGGTGATGGGGGCAGGAGAAAGGAAAGCTGCAGCTGGTGTCCTCTTGCAGCAGTAAAGATAAGACTAGGTCATTAGGCTTAGAGGGGAGAAAGAAGTCTTGAATGTCTTCTGTTGCCTTACCTGTTTCCCTGATCTGCTAAGATGGTGTGTGCCCAGTGAACGCCAGGTGGTGTTGGTGTTGGAGCCTGGAATGTGGAATGTATCCATTGTGGGGTCAGACAGCAATAGGAGATTCCAGCAGATTTTTCTGCTATAGAACTGAGGATGATACCTGGGTACTGAATCTGGCTAAGCAGAGGGATAAAAGTATATCTGGACGTAGCCTTCCTGGTTTTCATGGAGATATGTCCTGTATGATAGCAGAGGGTACCTGCTGGAGTTGGAAGTTAAAATAAGTGAACACTATGGTTAAGGAGATTAGAAGGGGAAGTGTAGCAGACTTTTCTGTTCTGCCAGCCATTACCCAAATAACCACACAGAGTTGTAATCCACTATAAATCAATAAATTAGACTCGTTTTATAGGTAGCTCTTATAACTTAAATTAACTTGTAATTCTTAGCTACACTCTGGCAAGTGGAGGTACTTTTTTTTTCAAACCAGCATGTTCATCTCCTACCTCTTCTCCCATTTTCTGGAAATTCCTGTAGCCCCATGCTCCTGCTTCCCAGTATCCTCTCAGTTTTGCTCTCCTTCCTAAAATCTTCCTGCTTAACTATTCGTTAGTCAGCCTTTTATTAAACCAATCAGAAGGTACCTTGGCATTGATAACACCTCACACTGTACGAAAAGATTATCCCATAACATTTATCCCTTGTTTAATTTCAAAAAGTGTTTTACGTTTAACTTAGTAAAAATATTTACAGCAAAGGAGTTATCAACTAAGAATTACTGTTACAATATCCAGTCAATTTATATTTGGCAAAATTGGAGAAAATATCTATTTTATCTTTGTGAATCTAAAGTTTTATACATAATTTACTTTTTATCATAAGTAAGCAAAATTAAAAGTTTAATTATTTTTCTTTAACTCCATCAAAGACCCGAGAAGAGTGTAATTTTACCTAAATACAGGGAATTCTGACTGCTTTGACAGTCATCCAAATTAGTTCTGTAACATTGGGGCATCCATCTTTACCTACCGGCCTATTATTTCTGACAGAATTTTCTGCACAGTGACGAATTTTGTCCCATCTTGTCTTAGCAAGTTTGGCAGACAGTTTTCAAAGTATTTTTGTTTTCATCCTGCCTGTCCAGTTTGTACATTATATTGTTGAAAATTGAGGAAAGGGAAGTTTCTTTGCTAAGTGGATAGCTTTTACCATGAAGAAAGTACACTTCATATGGAGTTCCTTTGTTGCCTATCACCTTCTCTAAAGTAAATTGGTTCTGCCAGGAGCAGAAATATTTCACTGTCAAGAAAAGCCTTATGCTGTTAAAACATTTCAAATGCCATATTCTATTCATCTTTGAAGTGTTTGAAGACCATCTATTGAAATATATCTTTTTAAAATTGAAAACATACATGTTTATAATTGTATTATAGATGATTATTGACCTGTATTTCTTAATTAAATAATACATTTTTAAATGAGCTGTATATGCATAACATAACAAACAAGTGTAGGAACTTAACAAAAATAACTTTGAAATTTTATCAATATAAACAAAATGAATACCAATGAAAAATATTTTAGATTCATAGTTAAAGTACAATGAATAATCAACCCTTTTATATCATCATTTCTTTATTAATCTCCCTTTTTTTCTTTTAGAAAGAGATCTTTTAATACAATGCTTTTGCTTACCTGGAGTTTTTGTTGTAGTTGTTGCTTTTACCATGACTAATAAATAATTGTTATATACCTCCTTAAGCAAAGACAGCCACTCTTAATCCATCCTTTGGGAATGTTGGCATTGTTTTCTTTAGACTGCTTCTTATTGACTGGGGTCATTGGAATCTTTAGGAGACCCTGAGAAAACTGAGGATAAATGTTAATACTTGAATGAAGTAATCTGTGAGGCTAGACAATCTCATCCAGCAGCCTTCAAGTTATCCTGGATTTAAAACTCTGAACTGCAACAGAGGCATTTTGAGATGTTTTATCAACTGGGTCATTTGTTTTTACTGGTGTTTGACCCTCTTGATCTGAAAATACATAAATTTTAAGGTAACATAAGTATCTACATTAATACAAGTATAGACTAGGGGTTGTACACAAGTCAGCCAAAGATAATTTGCTAATTTAATGTTTCAGCAGCTAACATATGTGTTAGAAGGTTTGTAGTTTTTCTTAGGTTCATTTCTTTATGTCTGTAGCTGGAATTTTCAGGGAATCTTCTGCAAACAAACTTGATCTTCTTCAACCCTGAATGAATCCACAGACATTTGTTTTTTATGGGAACAAAAGCATAACCTGTTCCCCAAAGCAACACATCATTTTAAAAATATATAGATTGGTTTAATCTATCAGCTTCCATAATCCAATATGTCTTACACACTATCATTCATTCATAGGAACAAAAAATTCAAACAATATAATAACATACAGCATCCAGATTTCCCATACATTTTCCATTTATACATGGTTTAATTTTTAATTTTTTTCTTTTCAATTTAAATGCTTTATTATTTATAGATTACTTTTTTTCTATGACAGTCTATATCCTGTCTATTTTCTCTTTCAAACCTATGTACACTTTCTAACACAGTATAAACTGTTTAGAGTTCTTTTTATTCCTTTGGAACTGTATTTACTACATATCTGAAAACTTTTCTGTTTGCATTAGCAAAATCTTAAACCTTCCATGCAGCTTAGCTCATGGCATGTTGGTGGGGCTCATGCTGATGCTCATGTACTCAGGCAATAGTTAGGAGATGCTTCTCTGCATTGAGGCTAGCATGAAACAATGAGACTAGGAAACCGTGTTTTGTTCTATTTTTGTATTTTGCAATTTTGTACTTATTAAGCATTGTTACATCTGTGCAGATGTGTGTGTTAGATGTTGTTTGTCATTTGTAGGCGAGTCTTCCATTGGGACTACTGGCCAGTTCCCAAATAACAAACTAGAGACTTACTATTATTTATGAATGCTTGGCCAATAGTGTAGGCTTGTTACTAATCTGCTTGTAAAACATAAATTAACTCATATTTCATATTCACACTCTGCCACATGGAAGTAACAATTCATTTCCCACTTATTCTGTGTCTTTCCAGCTGTTGATTCCTATGACACCACCTTTCTTCTTCCCAGCATCTGCTGGGTCTGGCTCTCCTGACTAACCTTTTCCTATTTAACTATGGGCCTGTCAGCTTTTTATTAAACCAATCAGAAGACACCTTGGCAAAGAATTAACCCATTTCTATTAATCTATATTCTGCCCCTAGGCTCTTTTAACTCATGGAAACATTTACATTCCTATTCATGTTTCCTCAGACTCTACCCTTCTCCTTAGCGTTCTCTTTGCCTCCAAAATCCTGCCTAGCCAGTGAACAATCATCTTTTCATTAACAATTGGATCAACATATCTTTACAATGTACAGTAAGATTATCCAATAGCAGGGAAGACCCTTTAGATGCACAGGAAAATAGTGGTTCAAGCAAGGCTGTCACAGGTGTTCTGCTACTTATCTGGTAATGAGATTAGGGGACTGGAACTTGGGAAAGTAAAGAAAAGAAATAAGTATTCTCGTGTATGTAGTTGTAACAATCTTTTATCATCAGGGATGACAATTCCTTCCCTAAGAGCCATAGGCCTCTTACCACAAATCCCAAACCCTGTTGAATTGTTAGTCAGGACTGTCACCAAAACTCCTATAACATACAAGCCTACTGCCAGTGTTTCTTGTTACCACTGTTCTGCCATGCCCATATGCTGAATTTAATTCCCTATTGCTGAAGAAGTCATAGATTACAGAAAAATGAACAAATGCCACTGATATGAAATTTATCTGAATGACCCCTCTCTGAAGACTACATTTAATGTCATCAGAAGGTTCCATGAAAGATTACAAAGGTGTTGGGAAAACAAAAGTCCCACCTAGCTATGATTCCTATGAACCAAATCAATGATCAGCACGTCCCAACAATCCTATAGGTGATTATTGGCACACACATGTTGCTGGTAAGCAAAAGCTCTCTAAGTGGACTTACAACCCATTCAGCAAAATGGATTCATGCCTCGCTCTGGAAACCTAGCTAAGTAATCACTGATAGTGATATTTTGTTCATTTGAGGAGAATCTACAACTACCAAATAGCTAAAACTGTATAGTCCCTAAAACAGTGTATAAACACTTGTTTTTATGCCTACAGATAATTGTAATCATCATTTACCTGGAAGGAAACTTACCATTGTAATACAGAAAACATAATTAATTAATATGCAGAGGAGTTGATCCCAGTCCCAATGGATACATTGCAAAGCACTCCTGTATTTCATGCTCAGGGAACTTTGCAGAAGAGAGGACAGTGATGTTAGAGCCAGATGATTAGGGTCTTTTGTGTAAGATAGTGTCTCCTAGTAATGTCAAAATGACATCCATAATGTCTCACCAGCTTGACTGCCCAAACATGAGCTGAACAAGGACCCCGACAAACATGCCAATTCTCAACAGACCTGAGTTCTTACAAAGTGGTAGAAACAACTGGCTAAAAGTGGAAGAGATGGCTCTACTTCATCCTGCTTTTTTTTTATAGAATCAGGGAACACCAGTCCAGGGATACCCCCACACACACCAGGGGCTGGCCCCTGTGTATCAATCCCTAATAAAGAAAATGCCCTACGGTCTGGTCATGTGGAGACATTTTTTCAATTACAGTTCACTCTTTAGCTTGTGTCAATTTGACATAAGACTATGCAGAACAACAAATAACATTTACAAATACATTTGTATTTACAAATACATTCATGTACATAGTTACAGTTGATGAAAAAAATGGATCATTAATTTGAAGGAGATCAGAGAGGGGAATATGGAATGTTTTAGAAGGAGGAAATGGAAGGGATAAATATGGTAATTGAAACAAAATCTCTAAAACAAACAATACAAAGCAGATTTTTCCAGTTGGTATCCTGGTCATATGTTCTATTCCATGGATGTAACTGTACAATTTTATTGCAGTACAATGCTATCTGGAAAATCTTCCATAGCCTGGTATCTTCTTTGATTTTGATTTACAATGTCATAAATTTTTGTATTTAGAAGTCTTTTTCTTTTTTATTTAGGTATATTTCTGGGTATTTAATTACGGATATATTTTAAATAGAATATATTTATAATTTCTTTCTGAGAGTTTATGGTTGGAACTTTGTATTTTTCCTAGTTTTCCAGTATTTTTGGAGTGTAAGTTATCATATAATAACTAATAATGGTCAACAATTCATTGGAATATTATGTATTGGTAACATTTGATCTACAATTTTGAAATTTTGTGTCTTTTTAAATCATTTTTTCCAGATTAGCTAACAGTTTGTTTAACTAATCTGGACCAAATCATTGTTTAGTTGATTTTGTTTATTGTATAATGAATTTAAACTCAGTTTCATTAACTATTTTCTCAATCTTCATTATTGCTTGGGATAGACTATGGTTGAGCTTGACTGTTTTGCTTTTTATTTGTTTCTTTTGATTTGTTTTCAAAAGCATTGTAGTGCATTATTAATATGTATATATCTCAGATATTGCAATGGGAGTATTTGTCAAAATAAAAAATAAAGTTTCCTCTTGGGAATGCTTTAACTGTGCTCCAGAGACTCAGATAACTTTTGGTCTTACTTATCTTTCATTCTAGGAAATTTGTATTTCCTTTTTATTTCATATATGGTAGACTATTCATTAAGATATTTGTCAATATCATTCTCCTGAGTCTATCTGAGTGAGTCTACCTGATCCTACTTTACACATGCTTCCCAAATCCCAATATACCTAACTAGGGCCCCAAATGCAGTGCAGCTGCCCTGTCTGCCACCCTTGCTTGTGAAATTTGTCAAACTCTAAATTAACACTAGGACCTACCCTACCCTACCTAATTCCAACCAATATGTCTCTCACAGGACATATCTGACTTCTACAACCAGCTGACTCCTATATATCTTTTTTCCACAGTCTAGCCAGGGTAGTCTCTCTCATCAGCAACCTGTGTCCTGACACATGCATCTGAAAAGACTCCTTAACCCATATAGAAAGTCTTGAATTATCTTATATATTATCCTCCTCACACAGCCTCAGGTTCATCTTTGTTCTTCTAAGTTTTATTGCATCATACAGAGTCAATTCAAGAATAGTATACTGAAGATATTTACAAGAAAAAAATTTAAAAATAATGTAAATTTTAGAAGAGATGTTCAACACTTGGAGTGATGGAGATGGATGGCCCATGATCCAAGAATAGCCATTGACACTCTACCCACCTATGCATGGCTGCCGGTGTTTTCATTGTTTATTTAGTCCAGCACTGCCATTCCTTGACTGATACCTGAGAGTGCTTGCTGACATTTTTTTAACAACTTGTATTGGTAGGAGAGGCATTTTCACAGCTCTGCCTCATAGCACTCTCTAAATCTTCAGAAGACCTCTAACCTGACACATAGGGAGATTTCCTCTTAACAGATAATTACAAGAAAATGTACAGGTATAATCTTATAAGCTATTTTCAGTGAATAGTGGGTCAAAAACAAAGGTGAAAGACATTGTTTTTAAATGCTAAATCTTATTGAAGTCTAAGGGTATCTTCTTGTATTGTATGGATTTCACTTAAGCAGAAATGGCCTTAGAGCAAGAGATTAATGTTACAGATGCAGAGGTTGCTGAACCTAAAAGATTTTGGGAAGAGACCATTAGTCACACAGCTGTTCACATTGCCATATTTGAGCATATTTTCACCTACTGAAGTCTAAGCAAGCATATTTCTTGTATCTTTTCAAACTGGAGAAAATCATTGTCTTATTATATATCTATGTTCAACTTCATCTTTCTGAATGAATATGATCTAGTACTATAGTTTTCTCTCCAGTCTGCAACCTGTTTTCTTACCAGGACAATGAATTAGAATTAGTCAATAATTAGGAGACATGACACTAGACTAAAGACCACAAGACAAAAGTTACTTCAACAGTGTTGCTTCTTATTGTTGTGATCCTTAAAATGTGTGCAGTCATAAATGGATATACATGAACAGGTAGATCTCTTGAAACAACTAGGGAACTCAAATAGTACTATATGAGGTTTCTACCATATAGGATATGGAAAATGTCTAAGACAAATGATACTAGACACATGATCTTTTCATCAGTAAATATAATCTACATGTAACACACTGCAGGTGTTAAAGCATGCATTTGTTGGATTCCCAGGCATCAGCCCGGGATTCAAGAGTTAACCCTTGTCAGGTCAGCTGTTTCTGGGGGTTAAACCAGCCCAGTCTTAATCCTTTTGGTCATCAGTCTTCCCTCTCTGTTACTGGCTTCCTTGAGTTCAGCTCCAGCATGGGACTGATCAAGACCCCTGAATGAGTGTGTCACTGAGGAGGCCTAGGTAATCTATTGATCTTTGGGCATTAGATAAGTATTTATCCCGAGTATGCACATGGACTTTGGACTCCTATCCAACAATGTGAGATGCACTCTCACCCTGAACTCTTGGGGGAAGGTCTAGGCCCTTCCCTGGATGACATGACAGACTATGGACACCCCCATGGAGGGCCTCACCCTCACTGGGGAAATGAGGGGATATTGGGGTGGGCTGGTGGGAGGGCACGGGAGGAGGGGAGGGAAACGGAGAGGGACCTGGAACTGACTTGTGAAGCAACCTTGTTTCTAATCTAAATTTAAACTTAAAAATAAATAATTAAAAAGCATGCATTTGTAAGTTAGATATGTAAAAGGTATACTTTTTTTGAAAATTGATTATGAATTTGTCACTTACACTCACTAACAAATTCTGATCCCTCTAATACTTCAGAAATTTCTTTATACAAATACTCCCATGTCATATTTAAAAGTCACTATAAATGTTAAAACTAAAATATTATAACAAGTGAAAATGAACCTACACTATTTTTCTTTGCCTCCTTAAACAATTATATTCTAAGTGGTTTTTGCAATGTCACTTCCTTTAATTTGTTTTATTTTTTAATTATTATTATATTCGCATCCTAACCACAGTTCCTGCCCTCTGCTCTCCTCCTTGTCCCTCAGTACTAACTCTCACCTCCCTTCTCTCCCTGTTGATCTACTCCTGTTCTGTTTACCTCAGGAAGAGAACAGACCTCCTGTGAATATCATTCCTTCATTCCTGGAGGGAGTGTACTTGTATAAACACCTTGGAAATCAGTATTGTATTTTCTCAGATAATTGGGATTCAATCTATTTCAAGACCCAGCAATATCACTCTTGGGCATATACTCAAATTATGTGCCATCAAACCAGAAAGACACTTGCTCAACTATGCTCATAGCAGCATTATTCATAATAGGCTGAACCTGGAAACACCCTGGATGTCCCTCAACCAAAGAATGAATGAAGAGTATGTATAGTATGTACTCAATCATAAGTGGATATTGGATGTAAAGAAAATGATTTTAGTCATTCTGACAAGAGTGAGATGGTATCTCAGAGTTGTTTTTATTTGCATTTCCCAGATAGCTAAGGATGTTGAGCACTTTCTCAAGTGCCTCTCAGCCCTTTTAGACTCCTCTATTGAAAATTCTCTATTTAGAGCTGAACTCAAGAAAGCCAGTATCAGAGAGGGAGGACTGATGATCAAAGGGATTAAGACTGGGCTGGTTTAACCCCCAGAAACAGCTGACCAGACAAAGGTTAACTCTTGAATCCCAGGCATCAGCCTGGGAATCCAGCATGGGACTGATCAAGACCCCCTGAATCTGGGTGTCAGTGAGGAGGCCTAGGTAATCTATTGAGCCTTGGGCAGCAGATCAGTACCCATCCCAAGTATACACACGGACTTTGGACTCCCATAGAACAATGTGAGGTGCACTCTCACCCTGAACTCTTGGGGAAGGGTCTAGGCCCTGCCCTATATGAAATGACAGACTATGGACACCCCCATGGAGGGCCTAACCCTCCCTGGGGGAACGAGGGGATAACGGGGGGGGATGGGGGAGGGCACGGGAGGAGGGGAGGGAAAGGGAGAGGGACCTGGAACTGACTTGTGAAGCAACCTTGTTTCTTATCTAAATTAAAAAAAAAAAGAATAAAAAAATTATATATATATAAAAAAAAAGAAAATTCTCTATTTAGTTCTGTAGACCACTTAGTAATATGATCCTTCGGTGTTTTGGAGACTTGTTCTTGAGTTCTTTGTAAATTTTGGATATCAACACTCTGTCAGATGTGGGATTAGTGAATATTTTTTCCCATTCTGTGGGCTGCCTTTTTGTCTTGCTGACTGTGTCCTTTGCCTTACAGAAGCTTCTCATTTTCAGGAGGTCCCATTTATAAATTGTTGATCTCACTGTCTGTGCTAGTGGTGATATGTTTAGGAAGCTGTCTCCTGTACCAATGTGTTCAAGAATACCACCCACTTTCTCTTCTAAGAGGTTCAGTGTGGATGGATTTATGTTGAGGTCTTTGATCCATTTGGACTTAAGTTTTGTGCATGCCGATAAACATGGATCGATCCACATTCTTCTACATGCCAGCCTCCAGTTATGCCAGCACCATTTGTTGAAGATGCTTTCTTTATTCCATTGTATATTTTTAGCTTCTTTGTCGAAGATCAGATGTTCATACGTGTGTGGGTTAATATCGGGATTTTCAATTCAATTCCATTGGTCTACCTGTCTATTTTTGTGCCAATACCAAGCTGTTTTCAGGACTATAGCTCTATAATAGAGCTTGAGGTCAGGGATGGTGATGCCTCCAGACGTTGCCTTGTTGAACAGGGTTGTTTTGGCTATCCTGGGTCTTTTGTTTTTCCATACAAAATTGATTATTGTTCTTTCAAATCAAAAACACCAACGACAATTTATGCTGGAGAGGATGTGGTGAAAGGGGAACACTCCTCCATTGCTGGTGGGAGTGCCAACTGGTTCAGCCACTTTGGAAATCAGTATGGAGATTCCTCAGAAAAATGGGAATAAACCTACCACAAGACCCAGCAACTCCACTCTTAGGCATATATTCAAAAGATGCCCATTCATACAACAAGGATGTCTGTTCCACTATGTTCATAGCAGCATTATTTGTAATAACCAGAACTTGGAAGCAACCTAGATGTCCCTCAACCGAAGAGTGGGTAGAGAAAATGTGGTACATTTACACAATCAAGTACTATTCAGCAGAAAAAAACAATGGAATCCTGAGATTTTCAGGCAAATGTATGACACTAGAAGAAACCATCCTGAGAGAGGTAACCCAGTCACAAAAAGAGAAACATGGCATGTACTCTCTCATATATGGATTTTAGACATAGATCTGGGGAGTACCAGCCTACAATCCCATGGCTAGAGAGTCTGGGAAACAGAAACTTCGTTCAGTGGCTGATGGAAGAAGAGGCAGACTCCCTTGGTTAAGTACTGAGCTGAACTCAAGAAAGCCAGCAACAGAGAGGGAGGACTGATGACCAAAGGGATTAAGACTGGGCTGGTTTAACCCCCAGAAACAGCTGACCTGACAAAGATTCACTCTTGAATCCCAGGCTGATGCCTGGTAATCCAGCATGGGATTGATCAAGATCCCCTGAATGTGGGTGTCAGTGAGGAGGCCTAGGTAATCTATTGAGCCTTGGGCAGTAGATCAGTACTCATCCTGAGTATACACACAGACTTTGGACTCCCATCCAACAATGTGAGATGCACTCTCACCCTGAACTCTTGGGGGAGGGTCTAGGCCCTGCCCTGCATGAAATGACAGACTATGGACACCCCCATGGAGGGCCTCACCCTCCCTGGGGAAATGAGGGGATAATGGGGGGTTGGGGGGGAGGGCACGGGAGGAGGGGAGGGAAAGGGAGAGGGACCTGGAACTGACTTGTGAAGCAACCTTGTTTCTAATCTAAATTTAAACTGAAAAATAAATAAATAAAATAAAAAGTAAAAAAATTTAAATATTCTAAATAAAATAACCTAAAAAGAAAATGATAACAAGACTGCAATCCTCATCCCCAAAGAGGATTGGTAGCAAGGAGGATCCTAAGTGGGATGGATGGATCTCCCAAGGAAGAAGAAATAAATGAGATGTTCTGGGGAAACTGGGGTTGAGGGGGAATAGAGGGGACAGGATGTGAGAATGGGGACATAAAGGATGGATGATTGAGGTGGGGATAGAGCAGAGGGGGGAGAGTAATGAAATAGATATATTAGGCAGGGACCAATATAAGGTTATAGAGAAAACTGATGCCAGGGAAATCCCCAGGAGTCCACAAGGATAACCCCAGATAAGGTTCTTAGCATCAGTGTAGAGGGTGCCTGAACAGGCCCTCCCCTATAATCAGATTGGTGACTAGCCTAATTGTTATCATACAGACTTATTCCAGTCTAATTTAATTATTTATTTATTCATTATTTTAATTTATTTTTTTATTTTTAAATTTAAATTTAAATTAGAAACAAGGTTGCTTCACAAGTCAATTCCAGGTCACTCTCCCTTTCCGTACCCTCCTCCCACACCCTTCCACCAACCCCTCCAATATCCCCTCATTTCCTCAGTGAGGGTGAGGCCCTCCATTGGGGTGTCCATAGTCTGTCATTTCATCCAGGGCAGGGCCTAGACCCTCCCACAAGAGTCCAGGGTGAGAGTGCATCTCACATTGTTGGATGGGAGTCCAAAGTCCATTTGTATACCCAGGATAAATAATGAACTACTACCCAAGGCTCAATAGATTACACAAATTCAGGGGGTCGAGATCAGTCCCATGCTGGATTGCCAGCCATCAGTCTGGGATTCAAGAGCTAACCCTTTTCAGGTCAGCTGTTTCTGGGGGTTAAACCAGCCCAGTCTTAACCCCTTTGCTCATCAGTCCTCCCTCTCTGTCACTGGATTTCTTGAGGACAGCTCAGTGTTTAGCTGTGGGAGTCTGCCTCTACTTCCATCAGCCACTGAATGAAGGTTTTGCTTCCCAGACTCTCTGGCCATGGGATTGTAGGCTGACATTCCTCAGATCTATGTCTAAAATCCATATATGAGAGAGTACATGCCATGTTTCTCTTTTTGTGACTGGGTTGCCTCTCTCAGGATGGTTTCTTCTGGTGCCATCCATTTGCCTGCAAATTTCAAGATTCCATTGTTTTTTTTCTGATGAATAGTACTCCATTGTGTAAATGTACCACATTTTTTTCTATCCACTCTTTAGTTGAGGGGCATCTAGGTTGCTTCCAAGTTCTGACTATTACAAATAATGCTGCTATGAACATAGTGGAACAGACATCCTTGTTTTATGAATGGGCATCTTTTGGATATATGCCTAAGAGTGGAGTTGCTAGGTCTTGTGGTAGGTTTATTCCCATTTATCTGAGGAATCTCCATACTGAATTTCTAATGTGACTGTACAAGTTTGCACTGCCACCAGCAGTGGAGGAGTGTTCCTCTTTCACCACAACCTCTCCAGCATAAATTGCCGTTGGTATTTTTGATTTTAGCTATTCTGACAGGAGTAAGTTGGTACCTCAGAGTTGTTTTGATTTGCATTTCCCGGATGGCTAAGAATGTTGAGGACTTTCTCAAGTGCCTCTGAGACATTTTAGACTCTTCTATTGGTCTGGAGAGATGGCTCAGCTGTTAAGAGCACTGGCTGCTTTTCCAGAGGACCTGGGTTCAAATCCCAGCACCCACATGTGTTCAGTTCAATTCCATTGGTCTATCTGTCTATTTTTATGCCAATACCAAACTGTTTTAAGGACTACAGCTCTATAATAGAGCTTGAGGTCAGGAATGGTGACACCTCCAGACGTTGCTTTGTTGAGTAAGGTTGTTTTGCCTATCCTGGGTATTTTGTTTTTCCATAAAAAATTGATTATTGCTCTTTCAAGTTCTGTGAAGAATTGTGCTGGTATTCTAATGGTGATTGCATTGAATCTGTAGATTGATTTTGACAGGATTCCTATTTTTACTACATTGATCCTATCTATCCAAGAGCATGGAAGATCTATCCATTTTCTGAGGGCTTCTTTTATTTGTTTCTTTAAAGACTCAAAGTTCTTGTGATACAGGTCTTTAGCTTGTTTGGTTAGTGTTACCCCAAGGTATTTTGTGTTGTTTGTGGCAATTGTAAAGGGTGATGTTTCTCTGATTTCTTTCTAAGCCTTTTTATCATCTGTCTATAGTAGGGCTACTGATTTTCTTGAGTTGATCTTGTAGCCTGCCACTTTGCTGAAGTTGTTAATCAGCTGTAAGGGTTCCCTGGTAGAATTCTTTGGGTCATTTATGTAAACTATCATATCATCTGCAAATAGTGAAAATTTGACTCCTTTCTTTCCAATTTGTATCCTCTTGATCTCCTTTTGTTGTATGGCTCTAGCTAGAAGTTAAAGTACAATATTGAAAATGTATGGAGAGTGTGGACAGCCTTGTCTTGTTCCTGATTTTAGAGGAATTGCATTGCGTTTCTGTTCATTTAGTTTGATGTTGGCTGTTGGTTTGCTATATATAGCTTTTATTATGTTAATGTATGTTCCTGTTATCCTAGATCTCCCAAAGACCTTTATCATGAAGGGGTGTTGGAATTTGTCACAGGCTTTTTCTCCATCTAGTGAGATGATCTTGTAATTTTTGTTTTTTAGCTTGTTTACATGGTGGATTACATTTTTCATGTCTGGTTTTGTTAATTTGCATGTTCACACTCTGGTGTTTGGTAAGTTTGGACAAAGGTTTGTCTATCTTGTTGATTTTCTCAAAGAACCAACTCTTTGTTACATTGATTCTTTGTATTGTTTTCCTAGTTTCTACTTTATTGATTTCATCACTCAGTTTGATTATATCCTGGACTGTACTCCTCCTGGATGAGTTGCCTTCTTTATGTTCTAGAGCTCTCAGCTGTGCTGTTTATTCTCTAGTTTAACTATTCTCCAGTTTCTTCATGTGGGCACTTAGTGCTATGAGCTTCCTTGTAGAACTGCTTTCAAAGTGTCCCACAGGTTTAGGTATGTTATGTCTTCATTCTCATTGAATTCTAGGAAGACTTTAAATTGTTTTTTATTTCTTCTTTGACCCAGTAATGGTGCAGTAGTGCATTATTCAATTTCCATGAGTTTGTAGGGTTTCTTCAATTTGTATTGTTGTTGAATTCTAATTTTAACACATGGTGGTCTGATAAGATGCCTGGTTATCCCAATTTTTTGTAGCTGCTGAGCTTTGATATGTTGCCAAGTATGTGGTCGATTTTTGAGAAGGTTCCATGTGGTGTCGAGAGGAAGATATATTCTTTTTTATGTGGATGGAATGTTCTATATTGTCTGTTAATCCCAATTGGGTCATAACTTTTATTAGATCTTTGCTTCATTGTTGAGTTTCTGTCTGGTATTCCTGTCTAATGGTGAGAGTGGGGTGTTGAAGTCTTCCACTATAATTGTGTGGGGCTTTATACGTGATTTGAGTTTTGGTAATGTTTCTTTTGTGAACATGAATGCCTTTGTATTTGGGGCATAGATGTTGAGAACTGAAACTTCATCTTGGTGGATTTCACCTGTGATGTGTATGAAATGACCTCCTTCATATCTTTTGATTGATTTCATTTTAAAGTCTAATTTGTTAGATATTAGGATTGCTACCCCTGCTTGTTTCTTGGGTCCATTTGATTGGAAAATATTTTTCCAACCTTTAACTCTCAGGTAATGTCTGTCTTTGAGGGTGAGGTTTTGTTTCTTGTATGCAGCAGAAGGATGGGTTCTGTCTTCGAATCCATTCTGTTAGCTTGTGTCTTTTTATGGGTGAGTTAAGGCCATTAATACTGAGAGATATTAATGACCATTGATTGCTCATTCTTCTTTGATTTGGAATGGTTGTTGTTGGTGGAATTATGTGTGGAATTCCATCCCTCTTTTCTTTTAGCTGTTTGTAAAGTGGGATTATCTAATGCCTTTGTTTTTCTGGTTGTAGTTAACTTCCTTCTAGAACTTTCTATAGGGCTGGGCTAGTGGATATGTATTGCTTGAATTTATTTTTGCCATCAAATATCTTGTTTTCTTCATCTATAGTGATTGAGAACTTTGCTGGGTATAGTAGTCTGGGCTGGCATCCATGGTCTTTTAGTGTTGGTAGAATATCTACCCAGGTCCTTCTGGCTTTCAGAGTTTCCATGGAGAAGTCAGGTGTAATTTTGATAGGTTTGCCTTTGTATGTTACTTGGCCTTTTTCCTTAGCTGCTCTTAATATTCTTTCTTTATTCTGTATATTTGGAGTCTTGATTATTATGTGGGAAGGGAATTATTTTTTCATGGTCTACTCAATTTGGTGTTCTGTAAGCTTCTTGTACCTTCATTGGCATGTCTTTCTTTAGGTTGGGAAAGTTTTCTTCTACGATTTTGTTGAATATGCCTTCTGCCCCTTTGATGTGGTTTTCTTCACTTTTTTCTATACTTATTATTTTAAGTTTGGTCTTTTCATGGTGTCCCATATTTCCTGGATGTTTTATGTTAGGATTAGGGTTAATTTTTAAAAATAATAATCTTATGTTATGCATCAAGGTCTAATGAGGGACTATGTACTAGTTGTATCATGTCATTTCTCTTTATCCTAAAATATATCATCTTCATTAAAAAACACTATTGTTTCCTTTAAGTTTGATTATGCTATGTATATTGTTATTTCTCCTTTATATTTATTTATTTATTCTCTATGTATGTATATGATTTTACAATCTTAGATGTTTGTTAATATATGTAAAATCATGTATAAATTATATTATAAAATGTTACATTGAGCATTAAAAAACCATCTGTAAATGTTGACACTATATTCATAATTTTTCAACTTTGAAATACAGTTTTCGAACACAGAAAAACCTGTAAAATAAATACAGTTTGGTAATTTACAACAGTGGTTCTCAACCTTTCTAAGATTGTGATGCTTGAATACATTTTCTCATGTTGGGGTCAGCCCCAATCATAATATTTTTTAATCGTTACTTCATAAGTGTAGTTATAGTACTGGTACAAATTGCAATGTAGGTATCTGATAATGCAGGAAATATGATATGTGTACCCTTTGGGAAGGTCATTTGATCCCTAAGTTGAGAACCACTGATTTGCAGTCTGTGCCTGTTAAGGAAAAGTTTTTTGTCTGGAGATGTTGGCTAAGTTCATCTTTCATTCACTAACAGCTTATAGTGAGCATTCTGTTGTTTAATTCATATTAATTTTTCCAAACAGAGTTTTTATGGCCTTTCCAATACATATTTGGAATACAGAAATGCCTTATGCATTGTACACCAGTTTTTTATTTTTTTCTTGAAATTATACATTATTATCACACTGAAATCGACATGGAGAAGGTATATTTAAGTAACTGTCATGTTGTTACTCCTCATTTTCACCATGTGCCTCTCAATCAGTTAGAACTAAAACCTCGCTCAATATTTTCTTCTATCTTACTGTCTTTAGCATTTTTTCCTACGAAGAACAGATAACATATTTTTCCCTTTTCATCCCAATTAACCTTTAAACCAGGAAACTTACTCCATGTGTATTTATAAAATGGCACTCAGGTGCCTGGCTAGCTCAGTTGGTAGAGCATGAGACTCTTAAAAAATGGCATTCATCTTATGACTGAATTTTCTATTGTAGCTATTGTTTGTTTGTCTACTTTCTAATATGTGGATGTTTAGCAGATTTTCATAGTTTTGATAATAAAATATGTCAATTAATAGCTTTGAACATACCAATTTTCTTCTCCCTAAAATCATCATCAAATTATCTTTTATGTTATTGTTTTCTGTATGTTAAGTACCAACTCCTCTGTATGTTTTTAGTATATCTTCTTGCTTTGTGGAAGAAGTAACAAGCTTTCAGACATGAAAATTGACTTTTGTTGCTTCTCAAAAATAATATTCACCCAATATAAGTTTTTACTCTTCCTTCTATGATCAGCTACAAAAATATCCAATTTGAATAAATGTGTTATTGGCAGGAAAATATAAATATTTTATTCAGGAAGCACAAAATAAAATGTGCATAGAATTGCCCCAAAATACACATTACATTTTAATAAGTATTAATTACAGGTTTATATATTGTTCAAAGTAATTGTTTTCCATTTTCTTTATAATATTAATTTAAACATGCTACCTTACATTTTGTCTTTAAAACTGTGTCACATCTTCTCACATTTTGAACCACAGAACATTTATCATGCAAAATTTGTGTGTGTGGGGAGGTGACTAGGATATACTTTGTTCACAGTTGTCACATCAGTTCACATAGACAAAACCACATAAAACCACACAGATCTCCTTTCATAATTTGCCAGCTAAATTTATGGTCCTGTCCATGTGAGATGATTGGAAACAGCTTATCTCAGCCTCACCCTCAGTTCATGTTTATTGAACACCAACAGAGCCCTATATCAAAACAGACCATGAATGCATTTTTCCAAGTGCAAAATACAAGTAATTATAGTCAGCATGGCAGGGAAGAAAAGATTCATGAGTGCTACCCATAAATTATTCATTTAAGAAGCTGTGCAGAAACATCTAAACTGCATATTTATAATTCCTCAAAACATAAGTAGAAAGGTTTCTCTGAAGGAATAACTTACATTTTGCTCTTACCCTCTATATATTTTGAATAATACAATTCTGTTACATTCCTGAAAATATAGTGAGTTGATTTTGTACTTCCCTACTTTCCCTACAACTTTTATACTGAACTTCTATTTTTTGCTTTTCTTTGTATATTCTTGACCTGTTTAATATTTTTCTGTGAAATATCTTTGCTTCAACAAGCAATATAAAATACTTTTCAATTCATATTAGTAAAGAATATTTTATAATGGCATTTTGAATTTTATAAGGAAAAAGACATCTTTGTATTTCGTGCTTTGACATAGCAAATAATAATTTTTGTGAAATGGGAATTTTCAGTATTATTCATTTTAAATTAACCAAGGAAATGACAGCATAGAACTGAACATCTTGTTTTTAAAACTAGTCACTATTGGATGCATATAGTGTAGGTATCATTTCTAAAGAAAACAATAGATTATTATCAGAATGTCCTTGAATTTAGTACAATAAACAAAAAATGAACCCTAGAACACATCACAGAAAGTACGTTATTTTAATAAAAATGTCAAGCATATTTTGTAGAAAAAATTTCACAAAACTATAAAATATATTTACTTGTGTTTTATAAATAGCATATTTTGTGTGTGTGTGTGTGTATGTGTTTATATGTTAAACAAAAAGTTATTCAAATGATTCAGTAAGAATTGTTTCCTGCTCATGGGTTAATCATTTCTAAGAAACTGAATCCTATTTTTTGTTGTTAGTTTAGTAAAATCAGCTGTACCTATTGCCTATGGCATCATCATTCCTTCAGAGAGTCATGGTAGAGAAAGAGTTTTTTTTCTGTTTTTTTACCTAATTAAAATAAAACAAATGAGGTATAATAGAAATGAGTAATTCACCATAGGGATATTTCCTTGGGCTATCAGCTCTCCCAGATGTTCATTAATACTCAGATTATAGCACATAACAATTCTCATTAGTTCATATATCTTGAAGCCAGGCACATTAAATATTGGTAAACTGGCTAATATTTAGAATCATATACAGTAATGACTCATAACTGTCTTAAATATTTATAATTTAGAGTGAAAGAATCCCTCAAATCAAAACAAACAAACAAAAAGCTACCCAAAATATATATGGGAAGAAGGAAACAAGAAATAATTGAGGGTTTCAAGATGAGCATTAGTGTAGTCATTCAAATAAGTATGAACAGATTACACATAATGTATTTTAACTGTAATTTTGTAGATATCAGAAATGGCAGACTTGAAGTCACTGAAAATGAAAACACACACACATACACACACACACACACACAATGTATAGGACACAACAAAAGTAGTTCTAGGGGACTTGTTCATAGCACTAAGTGTAGGAAAATTTTAGAGAGATCTCATAATAGCATCTTAACAGCACATCTGCAAATTATACAACAAAAAGAAGAAATCATATCCAAGAGACATAAAGAATAATAAATAAAGGATAAATAGTTAAAAATAGAAACCAAAAGAACAATAAAAAGAATCAATGGAACAAATATTTCTTTTTTTTGATAAACGGAATATATAGATAGACCCTTATCAAAGCTGACTAAAAGGCAGAGAAAGATTACCCAAATTAACAAAATTAGAAGTAAAAAGAGGGATGTAAAAACCTCTAGCAGGCAAATCCAGAGAACCAATAAGACATACATAAAAAGATAAGCCATATAGTCCACCAAGCTGAAAATTCTAAAAGTAATGGATAGCTACATTCCATTCTTACATTTTTGATTAAATTAAAAAACAATCTTATTTTACATATCAATTCCAGTTCTCTCTCCCTTCTATATTCTCATTCCCCCCATAATCCTGAATCCCACACTCCCCATCCACTCCTCAGGGAGAATAAGGCCTCCCATTGGGGATCATCAAAGTCTGTCACATCATTTGGAGTGGAACCTAGGCCTTCCTCCATGTATCTAGGCTGAGAGTTTATCCCTCCATAGGAAATGGGCTCCCAAAGCCCATTTGTGCACTAGAGATAAACACTGCTTCCACTGCCAGAGGCCCCATAGACTGCCCAACACCCACAGCTGACTCCCACTTTCAGTGGACCTGGTTCATTCTTATACTGGTTCCCTAGCTGTCTGTCTGGGGTCCTTGAGTTCCCACTTGCTAAGGTCAGCTGCTTCTGTGAGTTTTCCCAACATGGTCTTGTCCCCTTTGGTCATCACTCCTCTCTCTCTACAACTGGGTTCCAGTAATTTGGATCAATGCTTAGCTGTGAATCTCTGTTTCTGCTTCTATCAGCTACTAGATGAAGGCTCTATGATAGGATTTAAGGTACTCATTAATCTTATTATAGGGGAAGGACATTTAGGTAGCCTCTCAACTATTGCTTAGATTCTTAGTTGGGGTCATCTTTGTAGTTTCCTGGCAATTTCCACAGGGCAAGTTTTCTTGTTAAGTCCATAGTGACTCCGTCTATTAAATTATGTCTTTCCTTGCTCCCTTCTGTGTTCTTCCCCCAACTCAACCATCCTCATGTTCTCCCCCTTCCTCCTCCTCTTTCTCCCCGCCCCCCAATGCTCCCAATTTACTCAGGAGATTTTGTTCCTTTCTTCTTCTCCAAGGGACTATATATGCCTCCCTAAGGACCCTTCTTTTTTTTTAAATCATTTTTTATTTTAATTTTAAATAGCTTGTTTTACATGTCAATCCCAGTTCCCTCTCCCTCCCCTCCTCCCGCACTCCCCTTCCACCCTCCCTCCCACCCTATTGCCAAATCCTTCCACATAGGGGATGTCTAGAGTCTATCATTTTACTCTTGGTAGGGTCAAGGCACTCCCCTAAGAGTCCAGGCTGAGAGAGCACCTCTCTTTGTGCTATAGGCACATGAAGACAGATTGTATACCTAAGGACCCTTATTGCTTCTCAGATTCTCTGGGTTTTTGGATTGTAGGCTGGCTATCATTTGCTCTATGCCTAATATTCACTTATGAGTGAGTACATATCATGATTTTCTTTCTGTGTCTGGGTTACCTCACTCAGCATGGTTTTTTCCAGTTCTTTACATTTGTTTGCAAATTTCAAGATCTCATTGGGTTGCCTCCACCCTCCACTGAGTAGTACTCCATTCCTCGGTTGAGGGCCATCTAGTTTGCTTCTAGGTTCTGGCTATTACACATAATGCTGATATGAACAGTCGAACAGATGCCCTTGTGGTATAATAAACATCTTTTGGGTACATGCCTAAGAGTGGAATTGCTGGATCTTCAGGTAGAGTGATTTCTATTTTCCTGGGAAACCACCATACTGATTTCCAAAGTGGCTTATGTTCCCTCCAGCAATAGAGGAGTGTTCTTCTTTCTCCACAGCCTCTCTAGCATAAACTGTTTTTAGTTACTTCTATTTAAACCATTCTGACAAGTGTAAAATGGCATCTCAGAGTTGTTTTGATTTTCATTTCCCCAATGGCTAGGGATATTGAACAATTTCTTAAGTGCCTTTCAGGCATTTGAGATTTCTCTATTGAGAATTCTCTAATAAGATATATATCCCATTTTTAGTTGGATTGTTTGGTGATTTGGTGATTAGCTTCTTGAGTTCTTTGTGTATTTTGGAGATCAGCCCTCTATCAGGTGTAGGGTCTTTTCTTATTCTGTTGGATGCTATTTGTAGCAGTCTTGCAGTGAACTTGCAATGGTGGCCACACACCTTTGGGCATGGCTTCAGGCAGAAAGAGGGATGCTTTATGCATGGCTTTCATTTGCACAGTCTTTCTGGTGGGTCAGCTGATCCAGTAGGAAAGGCAAAGAAATATTCCCATGGTTCTTTGTAGTTTTCTGTGTAAATATTCCCCAATAAACACCTATTTATCATTTGTCTTGGGTCTAAGGAAGTCATTACATCCTAACCTTCATTGTAGCACCTGAAGTACTTAGGTGGGCTCCCAAAACCACACCATGTGCCTGGCTGTAGAGGCTGCAGATTTTGTAATTTGCTCTAGCCTCTGAGTTTGCTGCATAGTTTCTGTGGCCTGTTCCAGTAAAAGCTGGTACTTTGCTGTACCTTTTGCTAGCTGTTGAGTTATGGTTGCACACCTGTGGAAAGTAGCCCATAACTTTGAGTTACAGCAGTTTTCTTTCTCCTTTGATTTGATTTCCCAGGTGCAAGGTTTCCTATGAGCCAACAATCACCCAGATCTCCAAGTTTCAGGACTCTACTTAATGTAAATTGACTACCCCACAGCAATGGCGGGTAATATTACTTACTATAAAGAAAGTAAAAATCCTCTTTGTTTCTTATATGAATGGAATTTTAGAAGAGGCTTATGACCTACCCAGAACATATTTATTATCCATGGTGGCAATTTGTGTGATAATCCATATAATATTGTTAAGGAAATGGTTTGATAATAGAGTACAGAATGACAAACTTATAGAAATCATATAGACATTACAGACTGTTAATAAGACTTTAGTAAAAAGGATTAATACCATTGATAACACTTTCCAGAATAATAATTAGAAATTAGAAAAAAAGGTTTCAGAACATTTAAAACAGCAAAGGTGATTTGACAAACAGATTTCAAAATAAGGAACATAAAACTCACTGGCTAATAGAAAAAAGTGTTCCATTTCTCATGATTCAACAAACAGAATGAGAAAAATGAACATAAGATTGAAATACTAACAGAAAAAATTGTTTCATAACTGAGAATAATGACAAGTCAGCATATGGAACATTGTTTTTCAAAGGCAATCTACACGCCTTTCAGATAATCTCTAAAGATGACAATAATTAATATCTAGAATCATATAGAAGTGAAGAGAATGAGAAACTGACTGACTTAATGATATCCTTAGAAGTGTATACTGTCCAGGAAATTCAAACACTCAGAGAAAGAATGGTAATAGACTACAGGCCATAGACAAACTTAAAACTGATACACCAGAAACAGTTATAAACAAAAGACAATGAAAGGGATTTAATATTACCAGTACTTTTCAGAGGTAGAGATTACTTATCAAAGGTTGTAATGTCATCTTATATGGCCTACCACATCCCTCTTACTGAAAAACCAGCAACTAAAAAACACCCAAAATGATTTGTTGAATGTCATTGGGAGCCAATACATATGAGATTTAAAAGGTATAAAGGAAACAGTAGCCTCTTATGACATGTATTAACCATATGTGAGGCAATTTGTAGAGTCATGGGCTACAAGATATAAGGTAACCCCTAATTATTGAGGCCAATTAGTCTAAGTTGTCTTTGAAATTGGTCCTCAAATTGAATGGAGGATTCTGTGGAGGGAAGAGGCCAAAGCACTTGAACATCAAGGCCAAAAGAAATGTTATAAGGCTCCCAGGATAAAATTATTGGTGAGGGTCTTTATGCTGATGTAGAGACTCAAGCTAAATATGATGTCCCTATGCCATATGGCAGCCTTGAATGCTTGGGATGAGATTCAAGATCTAGGGAAAAGAATTGAGTCCTATACTAACCTGTTGCAGCACCCCAAGGAATAAGAATAAAAAATTAATACCACATATAGAAAAATTTTCTTATTTGATTTTAAGTGGAAAATTAAGACTTTGTCAAGTGACAGGAATGGATCCAGCAAAAATTATAGTACTTTTAAGTAGTGAGGAAATGTTTTCCTTATGGAAAGATACTTAATATTGGCAAAGAAATTGCAGTAACTTTTGGGGAATGACTAACAGCAATTACCCCAAAATTGAGAGAATAAAATCCATAAAGAAAACCATATGAATGCTTCCACACATTGTAAGAGAAATACAAATCTTTGGAGTCCCTAAATTCTGCACTGATGTAAACAAACTAGGTAAGGCAGGATATAAATCAGGAAGTATAACTAAAGTGGTTCAAAGCCCTTATAACTCTGTACAAAAGGCATAATTGTAGGCCATTCTCATGGTATTTATGGACTTTATGGAACCTCTCAATATAGTCACTGACTCTCAATATTCAGAGAGAGTTGTCTTACATACTGAAACTTCTGAATTTATTTCTGATGATACACAATTAACTTCGTTGTTTATACAATTACAAGAAATAATCAGGAATAGGACTCATTCTATATATACAACACATATCAGATCCCATACAGGTCTTCCAGGTCCTCTAGCATAAGGCAATGATGAAACTGATCATTTGTTAGTAGAAAGTGTGCTGGAGGCCTTGGAATTCCATAAAAAACCATGTGAATAGCAAAGGTTTAAAAAATGACTTTACCATCACTTGGCAACAATCTAAGGAAATATATAAAAAATGTCCTAAATATTCCTTCTAATATTAATCCCTTTGCCAACATGGATACCTAGAAATGCAATTTGGCAAATTGTCTTGACTAGAGGTAGAACAGTAGAGTACAATAAGATAAAAATCCTAAGTTTAATCGGCATACAAAATATGTACATAAATACATGCAAAGCTTCAAAAACAGAAAGATTACCATATTCAGGTAGTGGTTATTAAGGATATACCTGCACAAACTGACAGTGTTCCAGTGTTTGTCTCCAGTAAACTGAAACAGTTTTCTAAACATTATAAAATAAAGCATGCTACTGGTATACCACACAATCCTACAGGACAAGCTGTTGTTGAAAGATCTAATCACATTTTAAAGCAAATGCTCTATAAACAGGTAGGGGGAAGCAAGTCTCCCTAAACATATTACATAATGCTTTACTAAGCTTAAACTTTCTTAATGCTAATTAGATGGGAAAATAGCCACAGAAAGACATTTAACAAAACAACAACAACAACAACAAAAACAACCTTCTGAGCTAAATCAGCCAGTGTACTTAAAGGATGTATTCACCTCAGCATGGAAACCAAGATATGTGTTACCTTGGGGTAGAGGTTTCTCCTTTATTTCTACAGGAGAAGATAAGCTTTGGATATCATCAAAGTTGATCAAGATATGATTTGGAAAGGAGAAACCTCTTGATCGGAAGAAATGATAGGTTATCTACCAAGGTATATCTTATGAGTTGTATGGAGACATCACAAAGGTAGGAGGAGTGTTCTGTTCTTGTCTTTAAAGGAAAACAGAAAACACTCATCTTCAATAAGTCAAAATACATTGGACATGTAGATGCCTAAAGAAGAAAGAAGAGCTATCAAGAAATTCAAAACAAACAAAGAAGACTTTGACTTATGGTACCAATATCTACTCTTAGTAAAATCTTTAAAAAAAGTCTATATCTCCTTATTTTCTAGTACTCTGGTAGACCCAATACATGTTATACCAGTGCTGTTCGGAGCTGGATTTGACTTTTCTTTTTTTTAATGTGTGTGGTGCATGCATATGCATGTGCCTATGTGTATGTTGTGTGGGTGGGTGCATGTTCCGTAGTGTTTGCTGGTTAGAGGACAATTTAGTGGTGTTTACTCTCTCCTTTCACCTCTACGTGGATTCTAAGAATCATAAACAGATTGCCATGCACACTCAGCAAATGCTTTACCTGCTGAGTCATCTTGCCATTAACCCACTTTAATTTTTTGAGATAGCATCTTCCATAGAGCCTGCAAATCATCCACCAGGTTAAGGTGGCTGGCCCATGAGCTTCACTGATCTTCATATCTCTCCCTTACCTGCCTCCCAGCTACATGAGTGAGCCACAACTTTTGTTTTTTACATGAGTTTTGAATATCAGGTTCCCACATAAGAACTGGCCCTTTATCAACAGAGTCATCTTCTAACCCTGGGGAGTTCATGACAGTAATCAGTTTGCACACTAAACTCTACCATCCATGTTGCCAAACATGGATTAAGGGGCTGTCCCTCATTGCCCTGAGATTTCTTTGTACTGTTGACATTATATGACTTAGTCTCTTGGTGCTCCCTGCTTTAGTCCTGCCATTATATCTTGATATACCAATATATTTACCTCTGAGAAGAAGAGTGATTTTTTAAAATACAAATCTGATTCATATCCCACCTCCACCAACTTTTCAAAGCCTTCCAATTTCACTTATATGAACCCATATCCTCTACTTGGAATGGTTTGACAATGACTATTTTGTCAGCCTTAGCTCAGATTACAGCTTCTTCCACCCATGTTTGTCTGCATTCCAGGAACCCTTTCCTGGTGTGCATTCCTGGTACTTCTTGGTACAGGATCTTGGAACATGATGTCTCCCCCTGTAGGAAGAATCTCATCTGATACTCCATCCTTGTCTTGCCTTAGTGACCACTCACCAATTTTGCCAAACCCATATTCATGCCTACCATATGTCATTAGGGAATATGATATAGAAATGAATACTTTGCATTGGTATGGATTTTTGTTTATTGATAAAAATTTGAGGTCAATTTTGCTATATGTATATTGCTACTCTTGATTATACGCTGTGTTTATATAGCATATTTAAAATGTAATATATATTTAAAATACAGATTATAGGTAGTCACCTAGTATAGTCATAACCTATATTAGTTAGGTTTTCTAGATATACAGAGATATAGTTCAAATGAATAGGCATTTTTTAGAAACCTTTGAAAGACCTACAGAATATGGCATTTAAAATTGTTTATTAGGGCTTTTCACTACAATGATACACAATTGTTCCTGGCAACAGCAACTATATCAGAGAGGAAGATATGAGTAGAAGAAACTTGTTATGGAGTTTGCTTTTTTATTTATTTTTAAGTTTAAATTTAGATTAGAAACAAGGTTGTTTCACAAGTCAGTTCCAGGTCCCTCTCCCTTTCCCTCCCCTCCTCCCATGCCCTCCCACCAGCCCACCCCAATATCCCCTCATTTCCCCAGGGAGGGTGAGGCCCTCCATGGGGGTGTCCATTGTCTGTCATTTCATCCAGGACAGGGCCTAGACCCTCCCCTAAGAGTTCAGGGTGAGAGTGCACCTTACATTGTTGGATGGGAGTCCAAAGTCCATGGGCATACTCGGAATGAATACTGATCTACTGCCCAAGGCACAATAGATTACCTAGGCCTCCTCACTGACACCCACATTCAGGGAGTCTTGATCAGTCCCATGCTGGATTCCCAGGCTTATGCCTGAGATTCAAGAGTTAAGCTTTGTCTGGTCAGCTGTTTCTGGAGGGTAAACAAGCCCAGTCTTAATCCCTTTGATCATCAGTCCTCCCTCTCTGTTACTGGCTTTCTTGAGTTCAGCTCAGAGGAGTCTGCCTCTTCTTCCATCAGCCACTGAATGAAGTTTTTGTTTCCCAGACTCTCTGGCCATGGGATTGTAGACTGGCACTCCCCAGATCTATGTCTAAAATCCATATATGAGAGAGTACATGCCATGCTTCTCTTTTTGTGACTGCATTACCTCACTCAGAATGTTTCTTTCTAGTGTCATCCATTTGCCTGCAAATCTAAGGATTCCATTGTTTTTTTTCTGCTGAATAGTACTGTGTAAATGTACCACATTTTGTCTATCCACTCTTTGGTTGAGGGGCATCTAGGTTGCATCCTAGTTCTGGCTATTACAAATAATGCTGCTATGAACATAGTGGAACAGACATCCTTGTTGTATGAACGGGCATCTTTTGGATATATGCCTAAGAGTGGAGATGCTGGGTCTTGTGGTAGGTTTATTCCCATTTTTCTGAGGAATCTCCATACTGATTTCCTAAGTGGCTGAACAATTGGCACTCATACCAGCAATGGAGGAATGTTCCCCTTTTACCACATACTCTCCAACATAAATTGTCTTTGGTATTTTTGATTTTAGCCATTCTGACAGGAGTGAGATGGTATCTCAGAGTTGTTTTGATTTGCATGTCCTAGATGGCTAAGGATGTTGAGCACTTTCTCAAGTGCTTCTCAGCCATTTTAGACTCCTCTATTGAAAATTCTCTATTTACTTCTGCAGCACACCTTTTTGGGGGGGGGTTTATGAGACAGGGTTTCTCTGTATTGTTTTGGAGGCTGTCATCCAGCCTGGCCTCGAACTCACAGAGATCCGCCTGCCTCTGCCTCCCGAGTGCTGGGATTAAAGGCATGTGCCACCACCGTCTGGCTTGCAGCCCACTTTTTAATTGGATCCTTTGGTGTTTTAGAGACTTGCTTCTTGAGTTCTTTGTAAATTTTGGAGATCAGCCCTCTGTCAGATGTGGGGTTAGTGAATATGTTTTCCCATTCTGTGGGCTGCCATTTTGTCTTGCTGACTGTGTCCTTTGTCTTACAGAAGCATTTCAGTTTCAGGAGATCCCACTGTCTGTGCTACTGGTGTTATGTTCAGGAAGCTGTCTCCTCTACCAATTCCTTAAAGGGTACTACCCACTTTCTCTTCTAAGAGGTTCAGTGTGGCTGGGTTTATATTGAGGTCTTTGATCCATTTGGACTTAAGTTTTGTGCATGGCAATAGACATGGATCTATCTGCAGTTTTCTACATGCCCATATACAGTTATGCCAGCATCATTTCTTGAAGATGCTTTTTTTCCATTGTACAATTTTAGCTTCTTTGTCAAAGATTAGGTGTTCGCATGTTTATGAGTTAATATTGGGGTGATTACTTTGATTCCATTGTTCTTTGTGTCTATTTTGTGCCAAAACCAAGATGTTTTCAGGACTATAGCTCTACAATAGAGCTTGAAATCAGGGACGGTGATACGTCTGGATTTTGATTTGTTGAACAGGGTTGTTTTGTTTTTTCATATAAAGTTGAGAAGTATTCTTCAAGGTCTCTGAAAAATTGTGCTTGGATTTTCATGAGGATTGCATTGAGTCTGTAGATTGCTTTGGGAAAGAATGCCGTTTTTACTACATTGATACTACCTATCCAAGACCATGGGGGATCGTACCATTGTCTGGTGTCTTCTTTAATTTCCTTCTTTAAAGACTCATATTTCTTGCTATAACGTTCTTTCACTTGCTTGATTAGTGCTACCCAAGGTACTTTATGTTGTTTGTGGCAATTGTAAATGGTGGTGTTTCTCTGATTTCTTTCTCAGCCTTATTTTCATATGTATATAATGGGGCTTCTTAACTTTTTTAGTTGATCTTGTATCCTGCCACGTTGCTCAATGTATTTATCAGCTGTAGGAGTTCCCTGGTAGAGTTTTTGTCACTTATGTAAACTATGATATCATCTGCAAATAGTGAAAGTTTGATCTCTTTCCATTTTGTATTCCCTTGATCTTCTTTTGTTGTCTTATTGCTTTAGCTAGAACTTGAACTACAATATTGAAGAGGTATGGAGAAAGGGGTCAGCCTCTTCTCTTTCCTGATTTTAAAATTGCCTTGAGTTCTTCTCCATTATTTTGATGTTGTCTGTTGGTTTGCTGTATATTGCTTTTATTATGTTTATGTATGTTCATGTTCTGTTGCATTTTTTCAAAGTCTTTTTCAGTATCTAGTTAAGATCATCATATGATTTTTGTTTCTCAGCTTGTTTATATGGTGGATTACAATGATGGATTTTTGTATGTTGGACCATTTCTGCATCCCTGGAATGAAGCCTACTTGATCATGGTGGATGATTTTTCTGATGTGTTCTTGTATCTGATTTATCAGTATTTTATTGAGTATTTTTGTTCATGAGGGTTATTGGTCTGAAGTTCTCTCTTTCTTAGTTGTGTCCTTGTGTAGCTTGGGTATCAAGGTTATTGAATCCTCATAGAACGAGTCTGGCAAATACCCTTCTGCTTCTATTGCATGGACTACTTTGAAAAGAATTGGTATAAGCTGTTCTTTGAATTTCTGGTAGAATTCTATACTGAGGCCATCTGGACCTGAGCTTTTTTTTGTTCAGTTATAACTGCTTCTAGTTCCTTAGGTGTTATAGGTCTATTTAAATTGCTTTCTGTTCCTGATTTAATTTTGGTAAGTGATATCTATCCATAAAATTGTTCATTTTCTTTAAATTTTTCATTTTTGTGGAGTACAGGTTTTCAAAATATTACCTGATGGTTCTCTGGATTTCCTCAATGTCCATTGTTATGTCCCCCTTTTCATTTCTGATTTTGTTAATTTGCATGTTCATACTCTGCTATTTCATAAGTTTTGATAAAGTTTTGTCTATTTTGTTGACTTTCTCAAAGAACCAATTCTTTGTTACATTGATTCCTTTTATTGTTTCCCTAATTTCTACTTCATTGATTTCAGCCCTCAATTTGATTATTTCCTGGCATCTACTCATCCTGGGTGAGTGTGCTTCCTTTTGATCTAGAGCTGTCATTTGTGCTGTTAATTCTCTAGTGTGACCATTCTCCAGTTTCTTCATGTGGGCACTTTCAAAGTCCCATAAGTTTTCATATGTTCTTGCTTCATTATCTTTGAATTCTAGGAAGACGTTAAAACTTCTTTTTTAATTTTTTTATTGCCCCAGGAATGGTACAAATATGCACTGTTCAATTTCCATGAGTTTGTAGGTTTTCTGCAATTTGTGTTGTTGTTGAATTCTAACTTTAGAGCATGGTGGTCTGATAAGATACACAGAGTTATTTCAACATCTTTGTCCCTGTTGAGATTTGCTATGTTGCCAAGCATGTCGCTGATTTTTAGAAGGTTCTCTGTGGTGTTGAGCAGAATGTATATTCTTTTGTGTTTGGGCAGAATGTTCTATAGATGTCTGTTAGACCCAATTGGGTCATAACTTCTATTAGTTCCTTTGTTTCTTTGCTAAGTTTCTTTCTGATAGTCCTTTCAAGTGGTGAGGGTAGGGTGTTGAGGTTTCCCAATATAAGTGTGTCAGATTTTATATGTGATTTAATTTAATACTTTTCTTATGAAAGTGGATGCCTTTGTATTTGAGGCAGAGATATTCAGAATTGAGACTTCATCTTGATGAATTTCTCCTGTGATGAGTATGAAATGACCTCCTTCATCTCTTTTGACTGATTTTAGTTTAAAGTCTAATTTGTTATATATTAGGATTGCTAACCCTGCTTGTTTCTTTGGTCCATTTTTTTTGAAAATCTCTTCCCAACCCTTAACTCTGAGGTACTCATTTCCTCTTTAAGTGTCTCTATCATCAATAAAGCTCTCTTTGAGGTCATATTCTTCTGCTTCATCTCTGTTGGGATGTTCATGTCTTGCTGATGTAGAACATGTATATTTTGGTGGTACCATATTAGTTTTTATGTTGCTGAATGTGGTTTTATACTGTCTTTTTCTCTTCTCTTCCTCCAATGAGTACAGGTAGGGCCTCTCCAAGTAGAGGCATAGCCAAGGCTCTTATGGCAACAGATGCAGTTTTGGAAGGATTGGGCTACTCCCAGGTCTCTGGAAATTCAGTAAACTAATGAATAGTTTTGATAGGTACCACTTCTCAAAGTTATGTCAAGATAAAATGAGCAATTTAAACAGACAAATGACCAATAGTGAAATAGAAGTTGGTGCAAAAAGTTTCTCAATCAAAAGATCTTAGGCTCAGATAGTTTTAGTACAGAATTCTGACAGACTTTCAAGGGTTAATGGCAATACTCCTCACTTTATTCAACAAAACAGATTAAAAGATTATTGCCCAATTGATTTCATGATGTCACAGTTACTCTGACACCCAATGAAAGGATTCCTAGGTATTCTGCTATACTCATAGGATCAGTGACTAAACCAAGAGTTATCAGAGAGTCTTCCTTCAGCAGCTTATGGGAGCAGATACACAAAGCACTAAAACATTAGGCAGTGCTTTGACATCTCTGCAGGTGATGGGAAAGAAGGATTATGGGAACCAATGTTTTCAAGAGTACCACAAGAAAATGGCCAACAGAATCAACTAAACAGGGCTCATAGTCTCAGAGGGTCACAGATTGAACCAGCAATCAAAGAGTCTGCATTTGTATGCATCAGATCATAGGTATACATGCTGTGGTTCTTCAGTTTGATGTTTTGGTTGAACTCCTAGCAAGGAGAGTGAGGAGTGTCTGCCTTTTGTCTTTGTTTGGGATCCATTTCCTATTATTGGACTGACTTGTCCAGCCTTGATATGAGGGTATATGCCTAGGCTTATTGCACCTTGTTATTCTGAGTTTGATGAATATCACTGGAAGTTCTGATCTTTTAGGAAGGGAAACAGAGAAGCAGTAGATCTGGGGTAGCAGGGAGCTAGGAGGCACTGACAAGAGTGGAGGCTGAGGCTGGGTATTTTATGAGAGAACAATAAAATAACCAAACTGCACTAAAACAAGCATAGTATAGTGAGAGTGATAATAAAAATAATAAAAGAAGGACAATCATGTATGTCATATGGAAAAGCAAACAAATAAACAACACAAAACCCAGGATACACAGAACCATGCTGAATAACAAAAAACTACTGGAGATCTCACCTTTGCTGACTTCAAATTTTACTATGTACCGGTTTAATAAAAACTACATGGTATGGTGATATAAACAAACATGTTAATTAAAAAATCAAATTGAAGACTGAGACATAATTATACATACCTTTGAACTACTGATTTTGCAAAGGAAGACAGAAACATACACATGCAAAAAGAAAGCATCTTCCACAAATGGTGCTCATTGAACTGGTTGTCTACATGTAGAAGAATGCAAATATATCCATACTTACCATTCTGCACAAACTACAAGTACAGGTGAATCAAAGACTCAGCATAAACCCAGATAAACTGTACCTGATAGAAGAAAAACAAAGGAACAGCTTGAACTCATTGGCACAAGAAACAACTTCTGAACTATGAGTAATAATTAAGAAAGGAGACCTCATGAAACTGAAAGGCTTATGTAAGGTAAAAAACACTATCATTTGGACAAAGAAGCAGCCAACAGAATGGAAACAGATTTTTACAGCTTCACATCTGATAGAGGACTAATATTCAAAATATATTAAAAAAACTCAAAAAGTAGATATCAATAAAGCAATTAATCCAATTTAAAAATAGGGTACAAATCTAAATAAATAATTCTTGATAGAGAAAAATCAATAGATTGAGAAACTTGAAAAGAAATTTTAAACATCCTTAGCCATTAGGGAAATATAAATCATTGTATCTCGAGATTATATCTTATATCTGTCAGATTGGTTAAGATAAGAAATACAAATGAGAGCTCATGCTGGGAAATAAGTGAAAAACTCATCATTTGCTGTTGAGTTTACAAACATGTTCAGCCTCTCTGCAAACCAATATGGTAGTTTCTTAGAAAGTTGGGAATCAATATACTTAAAAACCCAACTTCAAAAAAAGGGGCTTACATGTCTTTTGGGCACAAACCCAATGAACATTTCATTTTACCATGAGAGTACCTGCTCAAACATGTTTGTTGATCTTCTATTCATAAAAGAATGAAATTGAAAAAAACGTATGTATCCTTCATGGAAGAATGGATAAAACAAAATGTGGTTAATTTGCACAATGGAGTATTTCTCACCTGTTAAAAAATAATGAAATCATGAAATTCACCTGTATGAATCATCACTCATGATGAGGTGACTTTGAATAGTCACTGCTTTTATCAGTAACCCCTTACTTATATTTTTATAAGTGACCCAAATAAAAGCTGCAGAACACCAATTTGAGATTCAGTCATCTTAATTCTTTGACCTGTTTTTTTGATTTAAGGTTACAAAAGAATCAGGCTGTTCCCAGCATTCTCTGTCCCCTGCTTGTGAAAGATGTGATCTCTGGTTGCTTCTCCATGTGTTTCAATGGTTTCCTCCAACTTTGTAGGTTCTAACCCTTTGCACCAAAGCATAATTAGAACTTTTCTTTATCAAGTTTCCTTGGTCATGGTGTCTTATCACAGAAATTGAAAGGAAACTAATATAACCAATGTTTAGTCAACAAAATATATAGTGTAGTATATAATATATCGATATGTGTTTGTGGGCCTGAAATACTGTACAATTAAAATTGTACTGGCCTAAGTACTCCTGTATGACATCACTAGTATCATATGTTCTGTTTTATTATTTATTGTCCCTCAAGTAAAATGTCAAAGAACGGAGCCAATGTTTGAAGTTGAGCCCTTTATATAATGAACTAGTCAGTGATAAGTCTCATTTTCTAGCATTAGTATAGCATTAGATGTTGAAATAGTATTTTCTGGAGAACACATTCTCATGAATAATGTTCAGCACCAGGTTGTTTGCATAGATAGCATACCTTCAATAGAAAAACAGGAAGTATCCTGGTACTTCCAGGAAAAGTAAAACATGGTTTGTTGTGACACAGACCACTGCAGAATAATGTCCTATCAACCTAGTACTGATAGGCATTCACATCTTCATATGTACTGGAACTTACTTACTATTTGCTATAATAATTCTCTTAGGGAAGGAGATTATATGTCTTGGAGACAGAAACATGCCAGAAAATGGAAGAAGCAGATACTTCAGTATCTTCCAATAGCAGCAATTCTTCAAGATTTTTCCACAAGTTTAGGCACTCTGGCATAACAGAGACTGAAGAAATATTTTGAACCTTATAAACACTATTTAACATTATGAAAGAGGATCATGACTGAATAACTCAGTAGTCACTTTAAGGTAGTAGCTCGGAAGATAAAATGCTTCAGAGATCAAGAAAAGTTAGAAGAGAGGATGAATTGAATGACTTTTGATAATAGTATCACAGGAATGCTTACTAGTGAGAAATTTATAAAAAAGGTAAGTAGGGGAAGAGGAAGGGAGAATGAGACAATTACAATAAAATAGATATATACAACTGTATTACTTTTAGATCACTGTGTAGTAAATGATTACATATTTGAAATGTCTTAAATTAATTTTGTTGTTTCAAAGTTTTAGTGGAGAATCCTGACTTATATCAAAAGAGACTGCGTTCTTTCTGAAATCTACAAGACAGAGTCCCTCTTGCCTCTTCTAAATTCTTGCATTTGAAGTACTTAGATTTTTTTATTGTGAGATACAGTCTTTCAGTGTGACTTCATTGTCACATGCTGTTCTGTGACTCTCCATTACTGCATTTTACCTTGATGTCCAAATTTTCTTCTTTTTTTAAGGAAATCAGTCTTACTGACATAATGGTTCATCCCAATGACTGACAGTTTCATGGAGCTATTTCTAACTAAGCTCACATTCTGAGGTCATGAGGATCAGGACTTCATCCTAGCTTCTTATAAAACATTCTATTCTAGTTGGATTGTGCATGCCTTCAACTGGTTTCAGAAATCTGTTTCATCATTAAACCTGGAAGACATTTCTGTAGTGAGGTTAAAGCACAGCACATATCTCTGAAAAAGAAGTCTAAGGGCATCAGAGGGCTCTTTCACCTAATTTTCATATGGAAATAGTAATCTTCCAATTTATAACCTGTGGTATGTGGTGTGAAATTACAGAAATGAATGGAAATCATTCATTAGAATAATCTGAACTTTCTGATCAAGGCATATGGGGAAAAGGCCCGAAAAGGTGACTTTTCTGCTATTGTTTAAGAGTCTATACTCAGTCCCTAGAGCAGAGTTAGGCACAGAGTCACCTCTTAAATTTCTGTTGTAGCAATCAATAGATAAATCAATGGGAATCTTTGATGAATAGTTAAAAGTTTGGGATAAACTAACTTAGAGATGAACTTTTCAAATTCTACACTATATACATATTTTAGGAATGCTTAGGTTTTCCTTCTGAGACTCCCATTCTTCTGTACAGTAAAAAACTAGTAACACTTTCAGCAACAATAAATAAAATTCACAGAATTCAGGACACATACACTGCATCTCCTGCATAATAAAATGCAACCCTGTTTGATGTCATAACCGGTACTGTTACAAGCCAAGGAAAGCACAATGATGCCACTGTTGTAAGGACATACAGTGACAATACTTCACAGATTTGAGCACAGGGGAATCTCACTATAGTCTGGCGTATGAAGATAAAGTGTCTTAAAACATTAACATTTTTTTAAAAATTGTTGACAATTTCACAAGCCCAGGATGACAAAAAAATCTGGCTATTTATTCTAAATTGGCCTGTAACCTCTGATCCTCTGGAATCCTCTTCCAATACCTGGAAAGACAAATTCTTCTGCTTCCATTTACAAAGAGCTAGGATTACAGTCATGGATGACAAGACCAGTATTTTTTGGAATTAAATATTATAATATTGACCATATCAAAAAAATCTTACCTGTCTATCTTCAGGGACCTATCATTATAGCCTAGTACAACACTTGACTTTAACAACAAATGCTATTTTGGTGAGCATCAACTGCTTTAGGATATAAAACAATTATGCATGAATAGGTGGATAAATATGGTTATATGTCTGTCATATACTTTATTTTTCTTCAGTATACATATCATCAGCAGATTATATAATTAAGTTATTCATAGTAGTATTATTTTAAATTGTGTACATCTTTTTTTCTGACCTAGCATCATTTATCTTCCAAATCCACTTGCAAAATTACTCTCTGATATCATTTCTTTAAGATCCCTCGTGTGTACACTGGTGGTGGTACATGTCTTTAATTTTAGCACTGAGGATGGAAAGATAAGTGGAGCTCTATAAGTTTGACACCTGCCTAGTTTACAGATAAATCCCAGGGCTACAGAGAGAAACTCTTACTTAAACAAACAATCAAACAAATAACCCCCTTCAAAAGAAAGAAAGAAAGGAAGGAAGGAAGGCAGGGAAGGAAGGAAGGAAGGAAGAAGTATCTCTAGAAAATAGGAGGCAAATAATTCATGAAAATTTACATGTTTGGTACTGGCATTAATGCTGTCAATACACGTACACTCCAAATACTAGAAATATGCCAAAAATGAAACATAATGGAGAGCAAGGAAAACAATACAGAGAAGCCTGCTTTAGAAGACAAGAGTAGAGAAACCTACACTGGAGAGTACTCAGAACTGTTTGCAGAGTAAAAGGCTGGAAAGCCTCAGGAATAGAAGTTCTCTGAACATTTCAGTGTTGTTAAACTTGTACTCCTGCATGCACAAGGAACTACTCCTCTACTCCAATTCTTCCACTGATGGTCAACAACCATCCTCCTTTCTATTTTTATTGCATATGTTTTTCTCTGAATGTTTATCTGGGTGGCAAATGTGGGTCCTCAATTTTCTAGCAGAATCAGTGGCCTTATATTTTTGTAAAGATTGCCACATCTTAAAGTTAATAAAATTTCCAGGTTTCTCTTAAAACACAGGAATAGTGTATTAAGCTTTTCTACAACTCTTATCAATATTTTCAGGAGGCATATCAGAGACAGGTGTCCTCATTTGAGTAGAGCAATGGTAAACATGGGCATTGATCCTCAGGTTGAGGGAGACAAGTCCTTATGCCATAATATTCTAGAACTTCCCATCATCCATCCATAGTGTCAGCTCACTCAAGCCCTGCAGTGTCCTGCTTGGTAAAATTGAAATAAGCATACACTAACAATGAACAATGAAGGAATTTATATATAAAATATTTGTTTTATGTCTTTTTGTGCAGAGTAGAATTAAATATTTTTTAAAAATAGAGAGAATATTCTGCTGCATATTATGGTAAACTTTAAAGCATCCATAACATTATTATGGCAGATTTTATTTTATTTTAAAATAGTACACTATTTGAATACTGTTTGAATCTAGCATCCTTACAGCTTGACATTAACTGGTCTACATTTGGATCAGGGCAGCAAAGTATAAATTAACACTGAATCACTATTCTTCGATAGCCCCTGCAATCAGTTAACACACTCTTGGCCTAGTACACCAAATACCATTTGAAGAGCCAGACTACAGACCCCAAAATCCCTTAAATGTGTCCTTATTTGATTAGATTAACACATTTCCTGATACATTAGATTTAGAAATTAATCAGTCATTTATCTTTTAAAGTATTATCCATAAAGACCAAAAGAAGTTGGAAAGGTCAGCAATATACATTTATAACTTTATCTCAAGAATATATGAATTTCCAGCCCTGTGTAATAACTTTTTTAGAAGTCAGCTCTTGACATGCTATTGGACTTTAGCGGAAACTGAATGTTTGAAGATGGGCCACTCAGTTACCATGTGACCTGAGCTCCTATCATGAAATGTGTATTATCTGACACACCAAATCATAAAGTAGAATATTCACATCAGCAACAAATGGAAGTGGTATAAACATGATCAGCCTAGAGAAGGTTCTGAAGACACAAGAACGTTACCTGTAGAATGTTATTGCAGGATATTTGATCACACTTTGTAAAGCTGTGTCACTGTTTTACCTCAGACACATAAGAGGTGATCCTATTGGTTCAATAAAGAGTTGCATGGCCAATAGCTACACAGGACAGAACATGCAGAACTTCTAGAGAGAAATAGAGAATCTGCAGGGAATCTGAGGTGCTGAGGATTTTCAAAGGAGTTGCTGAGGATCTCGGATTTTTGGTACTGAAGAGGAACTCATTTTAATATAAACATACTAATTTAAGGGTTTCTTTTTCTTCTTTTAATCTCTTTAATAAGGTGTTCCAAGGAACCAGAAGAACAACAGGCAGGGGGTGGACAAAGTAGTGCTTCTTAAGCTCTTCTTACGAAACTGTATCTTGCTGGGATCAAAACACCTGGATTCCATGATGGGGAGGTAGTTGACTTCTCAACGTTTCACAAGTCTCTCAGCTTCCCGGCAGGCCCACTCTTGCATCCTGTACTCAGGCAGATATGCTACAAATGTGGTATTCAAGACCAGGACGATGGAAAAACCAAAGAAGAAGACAGCTCGCATATTCCAGACGTCCACCACAGGGTCCTGTTCATAACCATGAAAGTCTGGGTTCTTCACATAGATGTTTTCTTCCTCAGGTTCTGGGTCCTCCTGCCAGTGCATGGTTGGTTATTGTTACCGGTTTCTCTCCACACCAGCCAGGGTGATTACAGCCCTGGAGGACTGGCAGCAAACGCAGCCAGCTGGGAGACCTCGTTCTGCTACTGCTATTGAAAGGTGGAAAGCATAAAAACTTAAGTCGGGCCGCCATGACAGCTTGTGCAACTGGACAAATTTAAGTTTTAAGAGATAGTTTTGAACATGCTTAAGATAAAGCCAAGCTTTCATAATTAATAAAAGGTCTGTGTGTCATTTTTCAGGAGCTGGCACTCTTAAAAAACAAAATAAAACCTTGTTATATTTGGTAGCCAACAGGTGGCATGAGTATCAAAACACAAAGTCTGAGAAACCACAGAAAAATTCTGTACAAGGAGTTTGATGCTGCATCCTAGAAACTGAGGCTATCAGGCAGTCCCTGTGCTTAATGCAGATAGAGGCATGGCTCCTTTACAAGTTCATGCTGTGCAGCTGATCGCTTGAGTATGGCCTATGATAGGAGAACTTGTGAAAACACATAGCACAGGCCCAACAACTTATCAGGGCTCTGATGAGTAGGTCTGGCTCCTGGTCTATGCCAAGAGTATGAGGCTCTGGTTCTCACAGAGTGCCAAACAGAAGCTGCAAGAAGCTGCAGCCCAGAACTAGTGTGGAAGCCTGCTGGACCAACTGAGGGAGGTAGAGTCAGCTGCCAGTGCCACGTGGAAAACAACAGGATCCTCTAGAGGGACAAACGGGCAAGAAAAAAATCTTCCCAAATCCAGGGTGCTCAGATAATATAGTCTCTGGCAAACTTGTGAGTGCTTGTTGAATGCAACTGCCCATTTGCTGTCTGGTAGGTTTGGTGAATGGCCTGGCCCTTTATGTCTTGGCTCACCTGGTCAGAAAAGGCTGTAGGCCTGAAGAAAGCCATGTCGATACCAAGACAAACCACTGTACATATACAGTATGCCTAAAAATGGGCTGACATGCTAAAGAAAGTAAAGGAAATGTATATAGGTAGTCACAGAAAAAATAAGTTGTTAAAAATGCTAAGTTCTTAAATGAGAATAAAATAATATAAAATAATACGTCACATAAGGATTGGAAGAAAGCATAACACAGGATATTTGGACCCTATATTGTAGTGATATATTGTTTGTGATCTAATAAAACTTGTCTGAAGACCAGAATGCAAAACTAGCCAAAGTCATAGAGGTCAGGCAGTGGTGGTATACACATTTTGTTCTGTCAGTCTGAGGTAAAGGTAATAGCTAGTGGCTGGCTACTTTGCTTTTATGTCTTCTGCTTGAGCCTTAACATGTATCTCTGTGTTTTTATTTTTCATACTACATATTTGTGTCCAATTTAAAGGTGCTAATTCATGAAAAATCTGCATGCCTGTGGCTTTTAAGTCACTGGCCCAGGATGGGCTGCTCCCACCAGAGTCCCTGACTGGCTGGCTAGGTTTCCTTCTGTGCTTTCCCCAAGCCTCTGAGTGATCTTGGGATTTTCCTGTTGTAGCTTCTCTAAAACAGTCTCCATGATGACCATACCCTGACTTTATGCCAGGCAGCATGTTTTAAAACTTGGGACAGAATTGGAGAAGTAGGAAAGAAAATTGAATCATTTATTATATGTAACATGGATAAAGGAAGGCTTCATTGATTTCTAACAGATTGGCATCAGCAGTAAATAGAATAGTAACAGATTCTGATATTAGACAAGTAATAATTGAATCTCTGACTTAATATTCAATGCAAAATTATAACTATGCCCTTAAAGGCAAGGTCAGTACCTTTGGAGGAATGAATCTGAGATCACTAAATATTGAATCTCATGATCATGATGATGTATGGATAGAAGAGATGATTTCCTCATGTTTGAAGAAAAATGGAAATATTAGTGTTTCAGTGATGGCAAACATGGTCACCTTAAAAGGTATTGTAAACAAGGCGTTCCTAGAAACCATTTTTTTCTAAGCATAATCCAAACAGAATTCTCCTCCCTTCTGAAATAGGTAGAAGCTGTGGCAAAGGCAATCATTGGACTAATGAATTTATGTCAACAAGAGATATTCAAGAAAATCCTTGATAATTAACCCCCTATGTCGAATTTGGTTTTATTGTTTCTGGTCATCGTGGAGGAAATTTCTTCCCAGAGTAATTAAACAGCCTAATACCTATTGTAAGAAACCATACTGCTCAGGATGCAAGAATGGTTTTAGAAGATTAAACAAAAATGCAGGAGAAACCATAAATCAAAATTAAAGATTAGATTAGGAACCTCCCCAAAGTTAGAGTAAGGGAAGGGTTTTGTTTTTCTCTTTTTAGGATAATAAAACAACTATCTTAAGGAATTTAATGAACTTTGGACATATATGCATCCAAAGAAGAAGGGAGAACTGCCCAGGAAAAATTACCAAGAAAAGGAAATATCTGACCTAATGAAGTCTCCAAAAAGATGATGTGATCCCACAAAGAAGATTCCATCAGAACTACCATAACAATGCTAAGGTCAAAAATGCTAACTAAAGATTGACTTTCGACTACAAAATACTCAGAACAATTTCAAGTTGGCTAGCTGAAATGATTTAGCCTCACGGACTACTCTTTGCATGACTTGAGACAAGCCATGCACTTTCTGATTACTCAGAGACTGAACATCAATGGATACAGTTACCTCTCCCAGGCCTTGTAATTATCCCATTTTTTTTCTTTTCAGGATCCCCTAAAAATGCTATTGTCCCTCAGACTGCATGAAGTAAATTTAAGAACACTACTCCCTTATTCTCAAGAGGTAGGGTGGGTGATTTTTGGTTTTTCATTGGGTTATGGATATTTGTCAGTGTTTATGTGAGTAGTTAAAAGTTGTTATTGGTAATGTGCAGTGAAAAACCTAAACAAAGGAGATTAGATTTAAAGTTCTTGTTTTGAAATGAAAAAGTAAGATATGAATGTCATTGGAGAAAAGGGTAGATTATTGTGACATGACTGAAATTCCTTTGGGTAAATGCTGAAGGGTATCTCTGGGTCTTGAAGTAGGTTGATTCTCAATTTTCTTTGAAACTGACATACTGATTTTCAAAATGGGTGTACAAGTTTGCAATCTCACCAACAGTGAAGTGTTCCCCTGAGTCCACATCCTCTCCAACATAACCTTTCCTCAGTATTTTTGATGTTAGCCATTCTGACAGGTGTAAGATGGTGTCTCTTAGTCATTTTGATTTGTATTTCCCTGATGATTAAGGCTGTTGAGTTATTCCTTAAATGTCTTTTGACATTTTAAGATTCTTGTAGTAAGAATTCTCTGTTTTGCTCTGTATCCCATTTTTCAATTGGGTTGTTTGTATTTTGATGTCTAGTTAATTGAGTTCTTTATAAATTTTTGAGATCAGACCTTTGTGGGGTGGGTATAGATATTTTCTCATTCTGCAGACTGACATTTTGTCTTATTGACAGTGTCCTTTGCCTTAGAGAAGCTTTTAAGTTGCAGAAAGCCCCATTTGCTGAACCATGTTGATAACAGCATTATTCATAATGGCCAGAATCTGGAAACAATCTAGATGTTCCTAAACTGAATAATTGATATGGAAAATGTGATACATTTACACAACAAAGTACTACTCAGTGGTAGAAAATGATGACTTCATGAAATTCTCAGACAAATGGACAGAACAAAACAAAATAACAATTAAAAACAACAACAACAAAAAACATCCTGAGTGAGGTAATCATGTCTCAGAAAGACAAACATGATATGTATTCACTCATAAGTGGATAATAGATGTAAAGCAAAGTATAACCAGACTAAAATCGACAGCTCCACAGAAGCAAGGTAACAAGGAGGAGCCTAAGAGGGACACAAGAATCACCCTGGTAAGAGAAATTAGAAGATATCTACAGGGCATACTGGAGGTAGAGGTGGTAGTGGGGAGGAGAGGGGGTGAGAACAGGATGGTATGAGATGGCCTAGGTGGATAAGGATACAATGGAAAGAGCAATGAAACAAATGTTAATAGAGAGAGCCACTATGGGCTTAGGGAGAAACCTGGTGATAGGGTAAAATCCAAGAAACCACTAGGAGGACCCCAGATAAGACTCCTAGCAGTAAGTAGTAGAGATAATTAATGCCTGAATTGACCTACCCATGAATATCTGGGCTATCATCATAGAGTCCTCATCCAGTAATTATTAGAACCAGGAGCAGAGACTCAAAACCAAGATCCAGACCGAGCTCCAGGTATCCAGTTGAAGACAGAGAGGAGGGAAAATATGAGCAAGAATGATCAAGATCACAACAGGGAAATCTACAGAGATAACTAACCCAAGCTCATGGACCTCATGAACTTTAGAGTTACAGATTTGGAGACTCCAGGGGGCTGAACTAGGCCCACTAAATGTCAAAGATAGTTGTTAAGTTTGGACTAGTTGAGGGGAACCTGACAGTAGTACCATGAGCTAGTTTGTTGGAGCCAATGTATTAAGATGGGAATCCATGCTCAATCTTCATGCATGGGAGAGGGGCCTAACCCTGCCCCAACCTCTTGTGCCAGACTATGTTAACTTCTCATGGGAGCCATTACCCATGAGAAGGAGTGGCCTGGAGGCCGGCTAGGGGGGAGGTGTGGGGTGGGAGGAGGGGTGAGAGTAAGGGAGGGAAGAAGAACTGTGGTTCGAATGTAAAATTAAAAATGGAATAAATAAATAAATAAAGGGTAGATTGCTGAATGTACTTTGAAAAAAACTGGAGGATATAAATATGTTAATATAAAACAGTAGATTATTGAATCTACCTTTAAAAAGCAAATACTAGCTTTAAATATTTTACATTTAACTGGATTTTGTATATTGTATAGATATTTGTATATGGATAGAAAATTGAAATTAATCATTTAAAAACATACTGTACATACATTTTAATCTTATTAAACATATTATACAAATATAGCTCATTAGTAATATAAATTTCTATTCCTGAAATATTTTTATTAAAACAATATATGATAATAAGTAATTGCAGGCTAGTAATTAGTCACCTACTACATTCAAATTTGTAGTCATATTACGTATTTTTACAAGCTCAAACACGTATATGCTTTAGATAGACAGATCATCTTCAAACACCAGATATCTATGTAATATTGCATTCAAGACGTTTTTAAAAATTTTTCTGACAATGAGATATGAGTGCTCCTGGCAGCACTAATCAAAGAAGATGGTGGGCATTGAAGAAACTATATATGCAATTGACTTTCTTTGTGGCAAAAGTAACCCACTGGGCAAGAAAGAACCCTTCCCTTGACTGTTGACATTATGCTGTCCAAATCAGACAAAGCCAACACAAAAGCGTGTGACTCTAAAGATTTGCTAACACTAGACTGGATGGTCTTCAAAAATCCTGCTTCACTCTGAGCAAGTAGAAACCTAGTTAGTCATAGTTATAAGTTTCCTTGTTTACCAGACACAGAAAAGAAATTCCATAAAGAGTTGTAAAGTACTGAAAGCCATTAAAAGATAATTTTATAATGCAAATTATAATAGAAAATGAATTAGGTACAAAATTTTAGATTCATCAAGATAGGATAGACACTGGAGTATTGGGGTATTTTCTCTGAATTTATCAAATACAAATGGACTAGACATTGTTGATGTACTTATTACCTACATATATAATATTTGTTGTTTATAGGTTTTCCTTACATTACTTAAAACCTTCCTTGTTGTATTAGACAGAGAAGAGGAATTACGTTGATACATTTTTTTATGATCAAATAAAGCCTGCCAGAAGATCAGATTGTAAAGCTAGCCATAGCCTTAGAGTCCAGGCAGTGACTGTACATTTCTTTAATCTCAGCAGTCAAAGTAGTTTGCCATAGAGAGTGGGTGGTTTTGGCATATGCCTTTAATCCTAGTACTAGAGAAGTATATATAACAGGAGCTCAAGGTTTCATGCTGCATTCATTCTCCATTCACTGAGGAGTCATGGAGAAAAGATTGCTATTTCAGTCTGAGGTAAAGGTAAGAGCTAGTGGCTGGCTGTTTGCTTTTCTGATCTTCAGCTTGAACCTCAATATCCTTCTCTGGTTTTTATTATTTGTGCTACAATATATAGTTTTTAAGTACCTTTCAACATTGGATTGGGAAAGACTATTGAATTAAACCATGGTTTATATGTTAAGGATGTCTAAATTCAGAATGAAAGTAAGGAAATGTGTTGCCTTGGGGTAGAGATTATACATTTATTTCCACATGAAATGAAAACTATGATTTCTTAAAACTTTGTAAAGATCAGATCTTATTGCAAAAGACCTCCTGAAAATCTTGGTTGGCAGACATGAAAAAACAACGACTACAAGACAGGCGATATATGTGCTGAACCTTCTACATAGGAACAGCTCAGAGACTAAATGAAACGTGATAAATATTGTTAGCTGCAAAGTCCTCATGACTTATTATTACATGCCTCCCTTTCATATGGCATGGATAGAGATATATATTACAGTTTTGCTATGGAGTCTAAATGTACTTATAAAGTAGACATATGCCTTTCACCTTCTCAAACATAAAAATAGTTATCTTAGGCTTGTTTGTGCACACCATATATTTAATAAGTGTGTTAATGCAAATATGTGTTACTTATAACTTGGTGTATTTTAAGAAAAAAAGAGTCAGATACCAATGAAGACACTTAGCCCAAGAAGTCAAGCCTCTTAGAATGCCTCTTTTAAAGATTCCTCAAAAAACTCCTGAACAAGGGGGAGCTCTTGGACCCCGGATTGATGGCTGTGTGGAAAGCATGAGACTGACCTAGACCCCCTGAATGTGGGTGTCAGGGAGGAGGCCTACGTGATCTATGGGGCCTTGGGTAGTATTTATCCCTGGCATACAAATAGAATTTGAGTGCCCATCCCACAATAAGGGATGCTCTCTCAGCCTGGACTCTTGAAGGAGTGCCTAGACAGTGCCCTGGATGAAATGACAGACTCTGGAGTTCCACCATGGGGAGCCTCACCCTCCCTGGGGATCGGAGTGGAGATAGCTATGATCGACATGTGAAACAAACTTGTTTATAACTTAAATTTTATAAAAGGAAGAAAAATCACAGTCAAATATAAAAAAAGATAAAATTAAATAAAGTATTAAAGAAAAAAAAGAGGAAGCTGTCCCACTTAGTGGACTTCCTAGAGGCCTTACCCTTTCCCTTGAGCAGATGAGAAGAGAGGGGAGTGGAGAGAGTGGGGGAAAAGGAGGGAAGGGATACTGGGATTGGAATGTAAAAAATAAATTAGCAAAAAATTGATAAAAAAATGCACAAGACAGCTTCATAGCAGATAGCTTAGATGGTCTAGAATCACAGACTACTACAGCCAGAAATTCAGATAAGCCCTGAAATTTTCCATCATACACATACTAAACAACAAATGATACAGTTAGTTTTTCCAGAACTTGACTATTGTCCAAAACACTTTGGGTTCCCTGAAGATGTCTCTAGACAACAGGAAATGTGACCCATACATTCCCAAGTTGACGAATGAATTTTTTGATCATCCAATAACTTATGGATGATTACCATTGCTTAGGGTGGTTAATTGCAAGTTGTTTTTGGTCATTGTCTAGGACAGAACTAAATAGAGGAGGCTGGATTAACAGATTACTTTTTTTCTTTTTTTTTTCTTTCCTAAATCATTCGTTTTTTTTAAAAAATCATTTCAAGCTCTGTTTATTTTTGATTAGAGAAAAACTGCCAATGTTTTGGATGGAAATGTGGAGAAGCCTACAAATGAAGGTAAAAATTCTAGCACTTAGAAACAAATGATAACCCAGTGACAAAATGACAATAATAGTATGTACTCTCTCATATATGGATTTTAGACATAGGATTATCAACCTACAATTTACACCACCAGAGAAACCAGAAAACAAGGTGAACCCCAAGAGACGAACCCACTGTCCCCAAAGAAGGGAAGGGGACAAGAATGCCTGATCAAATTGTGAGTTAGGAGAGTGGGGTGGGGGTGCGGGGGGAAGAGGTTAGGAGAGAGTGGTAGACAGGGAGGACAGGAGGACTGGGACAGGGGAGGAATAGAGGAGGGCAAGAAACGAAATGCCTTGATAGAGGGAGCCAGTACAGGGTTGGAGAGAGTTCTAGCACAGAGGAAATGTTAGGGAAGCCACAGGCATGACACCAACTAGGCAGTGGTGGAGAGGCTGCTGCTAATGCCCTTTACCTATAACAAGATTGATGACTATCTTGGTTGCCATTCCTAGAGCCTTCATCCAGTAGCTGATTGAAGCAGAAACAGGCACCCACAGTTAAACTTTGAATCATACTCATGGGATTCAGTTGTGGAGAGCGAGGAGGGATGAGCAAAGGAGTCAAGAGGGTGCTGGAGAAACCCACAGAAACAGTTGACCTGACCTAATGAGAGTACAGAAATCCTAGTTGTCAAGCTGGCGAAACAGCATTGGATCAAACCAAGCCCTCTGAATGTGGGTGTCAGCTAGACGGCCAGCACAGTCTATGGGACCTCTAACAGTGGAGTCAGTGATTATCCCTAGGTCACAAATGGACTTGGAGAGCCCATTCCCTATGGTTGGATACTATTGCAGGCCATACATGGGAAGGAGGGCCTGGGCCCTTCCCCAAATGATGTGATGGACTTTGATGGTCCCCCATGGAGGGCCTCACTCTCTCTGGGTAGTGGGTGGGGGATGAATTGTGGGGTAATTGGGGAGCATGGGGGAATGGGAGGGCGAGGGAATGGGATGACTGATATGTAAATAAGAGTGATTCCAAAATGAATAAAAAATGTTAAGTCATAAAAAAACAAAAGAAAAAAAGAACTGCTGATCGCACTTCACAGGCAGATTTTTGCTCTGTACATGTATTTCAATAAATGAAGAGTATGCTGAATAAATGCTTATGTTGTTTCATTTCTACTTAACATTTCATTACCAGCATTTTCTTAAGTTTTGTGGTCTCTCAGTATAACAGCACTTTTGAGGGTCACAGGTTGTTGTTTTCGTCATTGGACAAATGTGTCTTCAAATAATTTACTCTCAACGCACATTGAGTTATTTCTAGAATATTCACTATTACAGTCAACATTGTAACAAATACCTTGTTATACATATTTAAAAATATCTATCCTTGACATAAATTATGAGTGATTGAATTAATTTGTTGTGGGATAAATAAGTATTTTTGAAGATTTTTGCATACCCGTAATGAAAATTGGGCTGGTGGGAAGCCTTAGTGTGTGAAACTGCTTGCTGCTAAGTCTAATGACATGAGTTCAAGCCCATGAACCTATGTAGTGGAATGAAATAACTGACTCTTACAGGTTGTCCTCTGACTTTCACATGCATGATGTGGTATATGGAAACACACACACATACAGACAGACACAGATGAGACAGAGAAACAGAGAAGCACGCATGTACACATGGGCAGGAACAAACACAAAATCAATATCAATAAATGTAATACAAAATAAATTCAGAATCTGGAGATGCCCTGCACAAGTGATCAAAATTAATTATTTTTTCATCCTATACATAACTGGGTTTTATTCTTTATTATATTTCTCAATCTGAAAGATGAAGGTTGAATCAGGTGTGGTGGAACACACCTGTTATTGCAGCACTTGGGAGGCTGACATAGGAGGGTCAAGAGTTTGAGGCCTGTCAGGCTTTGGTGGCACACGCCTTTAATGCCAGTATTCAGGAGGCAGGTGTAGGTGGATCTCTGTGAGTTCGAGGTTAGTCTGGTCTACAGAGTGAGTGCCAGGATAGGCTCCAAAGCTACACAATGAAACCCTGTCTCAAAATAATCAAAAAGAAAAAAAGTTTGAGGCCATGTACAAGATCAAGTCAGTTGGCATCCCAGCATGGAAGAGAAAGGGGCTCATAAGATCCCACTCCTGACTAAGGAACCATTGACAGTTGATAACTGCTATGTGGGAAGGAGGATCACTTTTCTTTAAGGTATGACCACTGGTAAGTGGACCACGCTTTAGTGGGTAGCCCTATACACGTGAGGACATGGGCAGCACAAAGGAATCAGTGGACTCTAAAAAAATTAATAAGAAGACAAATTTGAGGGGGCTAGAGGGTCAGGGGTAGATCTGGGAGGAGTTATGTGAAAAAATGGACAGTGCACATGACCAAAATATTGTGTACATGTATAAAATTCTTTAAAAAGTAATATAAATTATATATAGCAGGTGCTGCCTGCTATCTTGATAGCTTGAAGGGTATCTAAATCTTTCTGGATTCTGATCCTTCATGCCAGTCTTGAGATCCATAAACTTCTATCACACGGCAATGTGTGTCTTCACTTCCTGCAGCGCCTATGCTCAGTCTCTGTTCAGGCTGCTTGTTGCATCCACAGAAACCCAATGCCATCTTCTTCACATAGGAGGAACACAAAGAATTTTGTGGAGAGACCCAACAGCCTCTGCATTAAAGCCATGAAATTTCACGCTGAGAGGGGAACACATGACTTGACCATTTAGGTCTTTCTTTGGGCTCCCTGTCTTTACTCTGAACCTGTAAACACTGCATTCAAAATATTCCCTGACTGGTGGGAGAGCCTTCCATTCCCCCTCAGCCCAGTTACACACCTCTCTCCATTCATTTGCAAGTCCACAGGCAAAGCCATGAAGCTACATGCCTCCATCCACTCAGTGTACAATGTCTCTTGGATGACTGTCACTGCCAAATGCATCTGATTCTCAGATCTAAGCTGGTCACCCGAGTCCTTTCCCCACAGATTATTCCTGAAAAATGGTGGTGTGGACACCCTGCAGATCTAGGTTACCCTGAGTAGTGGACCCTTCATGACACCCACATCCTCAAGCAGGTTTCTTGTGCTGTCTTGCTGAATCTCACCATTGTTCTGGGAGCAGAAATCTCACAAAGATCCTCAATAATTCTCTCATATCTGGTGAAAAATTGGGGATATAGAAATAATAGGATGACAAAGTTTATTACTGAGTATTCTTTTAAACTAAAAAGCAACCACTAATCTCAAATATTTTACATTGGTAGGTAATTTTGTACATTGATACAAATTTAAGGTTATTTTTGTTAAAACATAGTATATATATTTTTCTATTCTTGTTTAAGGTATTTAACCTAAGCAGCTCATTCAAAAATGTAATGTAAAGTTCTAGTCCATAAAATCTACTATTATAAAATCTTTAGAATAATTTAGAAATACGGATTAGTAGTTGGTCATCTATATCATTCAAAATCTGTAGCCACATAAGGTATGTTCAAATTTAAACAGTGATATGTTTTAAATAAATGGCTGACCTACAAATACTTCAGAGATCTACAGAATATAGCACTTAGAATGTTTTAATAAACAAATCTTTTTAGGACAGTGAGATAAAATTGCTCCAGTCAACACCAATGTAATTCAGAGAGGATGATAAGCATGGAACAACTTCCACAGGGAGGTTGCTTTAGTGGAAAAAAGGGCAAGAAGCTTTGATTTGCCTCAACTACTGACAGTATGATGTCAAAATTGAACAAACAGGACACAAAGGAAATAAACTGCCAAATTTGCCAACACAAGGTAGGCTAGGCCTTCTGCTCCACAGAAAAATCTGTCAGACATTCTAGGCCTGAAAGGCAAAAATATATATCCCACTATTGCAAAGGAATCTTTGGTGACTGTCCAGGCAGCCAGTACTGTCTGTCATTTCTATAGGTTCAGAAGTTCCTTGTTCTCTGCACTTCCTGTTTATTCAGGAAATAAATTTATCCTTCTCGGACCTCTGATTGGGTTGAATACTAAATAAATACAGCTTTTTAAATTTTTTAAATTTAAATATAGAAACAAGTTGTTTTACATGTCAATCCCAGTTCCCTGTTCCTCCCCTGCACCCCACTGAACCCCTATCCCATACCCTTTCTATGGGGGATATCAAAGCCTTTCATATCATTTGGAGCAGGGCCTAGACCCTCCCCTGTGGGTCTAGGCTGAAAGAGTAATCCTCTATGTGGAGTGGGCTCGCAAAAGTTCTTTCCTGTAGTAGGGATAAATACAAATCTTCTACCAGAGGCCCCATAGATTGTGTAGACCTCCAAACTGACATGCACATTCAGGAGGTTTAGAATAGTCCTGTTGCTTGTTTCCCAGATATCAGTCTGGGTTTCATAAGCTCCCACTTGTTCAGGCCATCTGTTTCTGTGGGTTTCTCCAGCCTGGTCTTGACCCTATTGCTCATTACTCCTCCCTCCTGGATTCTAGGAGTTCAGATCAGTGTTTAGGGATGGGTATCTGCTTCTGCTTCCATCAGCTACTGGATGAAGGTTCCAGGATGGCATATAAGATAGTCATCAATCTCATTATAGGGGAAGGGCATTTAAGGTAGCCTCTCCACTATTGCTTAGATTGTTAGTTGGTGTCATACTTGTGGATCTCTGAACATTTCCCTAGTGCCAGATTTCTCTTTAAACCTATAATGTCTCCTTCTAATATGGCATCTCTTTTCTTGCTCTCCTCTTTTCTTCCCCTGACTCAAACTTCCTGCTCCCTTATGTCCTCCTCTCCCCTCCTCTTCTCCCCTTCTCTTTCTGCTAAATCCCTCTCCCCTTCCCCCACCCAATCAAAAGAGACAAACATGTTATGTACTCACTCATATATGGATTTTAGATGTAGACCAAAGGATAGGATTAGGAGCCTGCAATCCACATCAACAATGAGGCTAGGAAACAAGGAGGATGCTAAGAGAGACATACATGGTCCTCAGAAAAGGGGAAAGCTCTCCTCAGCTAATAGTTATAGCTTTACAGTTTTCCTTGTTATCAAATTCAGAAAAGGAAACTTACAAAAAGAATGTAAAGTTTATATGGTTGAAAGACAAAAGATTCAGTTGTTCATCTAAGGAAATATTTGAAGGCCTAAAAAGAATTTTTTTGTCTGGTAATGCAAGTTATGGTAAACAGTGATTTAGGTACAAAATTTTGGGCTCCCTAAGATATGATAGATAACAGAGTACTTCTTCTGAAGTTTATAAATAGAAATGGACTGCACATTGTGATTCTTATTTGATAATTATTCATATTGTATATCATTTTAGATGTTGTGGGACAATTGTTTTATACATAGTAAAGACATGTCTTTGCCCTGATTCATGTCTAAAATCCATGTATTTAGACATAAATAAGGGGAGTGCCAGCATACAATCTCACTGCCAGAGAGTGTGGGAAACAGAACCTTCATCCAAGGACTGATGGAAGCAGAGGCTGATACCCACAGCTAAACACTGAACTGAACTCCTGGAATCCAGTGACAGAAAGTGAGAACTGATGAGCAAAAGGGTTAAGACAGGGCTGCTTTAACCCACCGAAATAGTTGACCTGAACAAGGGGGAGCTCTTGAACCCCAGATTGATGGCTGTGTGGAAATCATTGGACTCATCCATACCTCCTGAATGTGGGTACCAGTGAGGAGGCCTAGTTAATCTATGGGGTTTTGGGTAGTATTTATCCCTGGCATACAAATGGAATTTGGCTGCCCATTCCATAACAAAGAATGCTCTCTCAGCCTGGACTCTTGTGGAAAGGCCTAGGCCTTGCCCTGGATGAAATGACAGACTCTGGAGATCTTCCATGGAGGGCCACACCCTCCCTGGGGATCGGAGAGGAGGTTGGGTTGGGGACTGGGGGGCCTGGTGGAGGGGGAGAAGGGAAGAGAGGGGGAGCTGTGATTGACATGTGAAGTTAATTTTTTTCTAACTTAAATAAAAAAGGAAGAAAAAAAAGACATTTCTTAGCTTAGCCTCTCACTTCCCCCACCTAAGGCACCTCTGATTGCTTTAATAAAGAGCTGAAAGACCCATAGTTATGTGGGAGTGGTTAGGCAGGACTTACAGGAAGAGAGAGGAACTTTGGGGAAGAATATAGAGGTGGGGTATTCATGAGCCGAACATGAAAGAAAGTGGCATACAGTACTGAAGAGAGGTAATGAGCCATGTGGCATAATGTAGATTAATATAAACTGATTAATTTAAGTTTTAAGAAATAGTTGGGAACAATCCTAAGATCAGGTCAAGCTTTCATAATGTATTAAAAGTCTCCATGTCATTACTCGGGATCTGGTGTTCTAAAGAAAGACCCATTACAGAATGCCCAAATGCCTGTGGTTTCTACTTCAGTTACAATGCTGTCTGCTGCCAAGAATGTACCTATAGCCTCATGGAGTGTGCCTTATGAACTGTGGAGTGAGGAATACAAGTAGGACCTGGTTTAGTAATAGTTCTGTAGTTTCAGCAGGCACCACCTGGAACTTGTCAGCAGTAGTATGACAAAACTTCACTAGGACAACAAGGAAAGACCTTAGAAAGGTGAAATTTTATGGTGGATAGAACTTCTTAAAGTACACATGGGTCTGGTGAATGATTCAGTTTACCATGGGTAAGTTAGGTTGCACCTCCATAATAGAAGAAATAAATATTATGACTGTAGTACAGGAGATTATTAGGACATTTCTTGGTCCTACCATATCATATAGTTAAAGTCAATGGGAAACTGTAGCAACTTCTTCCAGATAGGCTGACAGTGAACACAGATTCTTCAAGAATGAAGGTATGTGTCACTCATTCAGTTAGAAATACACTAATTTATATGATGCTTTCCAATGTTGGAGAATATACAGAATGGGTAGTAGGGAAAAGTGGTTATAAATGTCAGCTAAACCCATGTGACCAGTTTCAGAAAAGAGGATTAAAATTGACTTGTCATAATTTGTTAAGATTGATTTTGTGCAGCTGTAGTTGTTTACTTCCATAATTCCTTCTATATCTGATATGTCATCAAATAAGTGACTGTCACTGGTTATCATATTTAAGTTTGAAATAATAAAAGAACGTCCCTCAAAGGACATACCACGTATTCTAAACTTATAATGCATTTGAGATTTTTCTTTGATATAGTTATGACCTGGCTATTTTGTTTATTTGAAAATTAATCACAACTTAAGAGCTTTGTGTCAGCTTAACAAGGGATGTTTCTACTTGTTTGCCAACTATACTATATATGAAATTTCCTAAAACCCCAAAATTGAAAGACACAACTCTGAGAATATTTTCTTTAATTTGAATTGGAAAGATACATTTTAAACCAGATATTTGAGGAGAAAAAATAAAACTTTAATTTTGATTTCTTTTGAGGAGGTAAGACTCAAGTGTAATCTGGTCTATGCCTTCTGCAAGAAGCCTATATAAGAACTTGGATGAAGGAAACTTTTGCAATTTTCCTGTTTACTCTTACCTCACTGAAAAGTCCAGTTTTTCCATGGGTATTAGAGTCTACTTTGGGATTCTGTTGGGGAAATGCTGCAACATTCAGCCTCATAGACTGAACAATTACTTAATTCCTAGATCTTCTGCACAAGGGAATCCATTGACCATTGTTGGGTTAGTTGGATTACAACCTACAAGTCAGTCTAATTAGCCACATACATAATTTTTGGAATGAGAGAGAGGGAGGAGGGAAGGGAAGGAAAGAGAGAGAGAGAGACAGAAAGACAGACAGACAGACAGACAGACACAGAGACAGAGAGTGACTGAGAGAGACAGAGACAATTATCTGTTTCCTTTGTTTTAAACACTATGGGAAAGATCAACAGCTGAACACATCAATTTGCATAACCACTGCTGTTCAGACTTTTGGAAAGTCAATTCTCAATACTCTTACTAAATCAACTCAGGCAAATTTTCTCCTGTCTGTTTCTTCCAAATTAAAAATAAATTAGTCTTTCAACTAAAGCTGCATTTCCTTTAAATGGAATTCATAAGTATATAAGACACATTTTTATCCATTTATACCTTTTCTTAATTGACAAAAAGGGAAGGAAGGAAGGAAGAAAGAAAGAAAGATCAGCTTACTCTTGTTATAAATAATTCATGTGGTTAGTATTCTAAAGTGGGTTAGATATATTTTCCCTCTAGCACTGCTGAGTATTTGATAGCATGTCAAATACTATTGAGATTTAATCCTTGCCTAGAAGGAAAATTTAAGGATTAATTTTGTTCCGATTGTCTGTGACAAAGTTTAGACTTTTAATAACAAATGAGGTACCAAAACTTCCAGCCTTTCAAACAGCTTCTTATAGAGAATCAAATTTATCTTAATGTATCACTAATGAGGATGAGACTTAGCTTAGTACAGAACCCTTTCTCACTTATAGAGTTAAGTGGTGATTCTTTATTTGTAATTAACTCATAGAGGGCTGTACTGCACTAAATGTCCTGAATTGACTAGAAAAATCACGAAGCCAAAAGAAGTCTAAGAAGCCACAAGAAGTTGTTAGAAGACAGGATTACCTGAGTCAATTCATTATAACCTAGCATCACCTGCTCAGAGGTGACACAGCTTTCAGTAGACTGGCCCCTCTCATGTTAATCCACAATCATTAAAATGCCCCAGAGACCTATCCACAGAAAATCCTAATCATGGCAGCCCCCCTCTTGTATTACCTTTAATAACTCCGGAATCTTGTGAGTTTGCGACTGAAGAAAACAAGGAGAGACATGAATGGGAGAGTTGAGCATATTTTGGGTTTCTGCCAAATAAGAAGTGAAATTTGACAGTAGATACATATGGAAGCCCAGCAGAGTCAGCTGCTACTGGGTAGTGAAAGGACTTAGACAATTTCTAGTCTAAGAAATACTGAGTGAATTCATAGATATGCTGTTCAAATCATGTTTTTATTCTTCCTCTGCTCTTCTTCCAGTTTATATACCCATACAAAACTAAGATAATCCTCTGATAATCACAAAGTTACAGAGTTAGAATTTCTCTTAGTGTCATAAAGCAGATAGGAACTGTCCCAAGTGACACCATGAGAATCATTACTGCTTTGGGAGGAGACATATTTAGAAGGGTGCATGGTCAGCACCAAGACACAGAAGAGCTGATTTAGGATTTAAATTCTATGAGGAAAGAAGGAGTTTGTGTATGAAACTATTTTCCTAGGTGTGTTTTAGTTAAATTAGGGAGTAGTTGTAGGGAATTAATCGTATTTTTAGTGTTAGAGCAGGGGTCATCTGAGGTTAGTATTTTCCTAAGTCAGCTATGAATGAATTTAGGGCACTCAGTCTCAAACAAGCTTGGACATCTTTTTATCTTTAAAGGTTTCAGATGTAGAGATATATTTTTTTGTTATTTATTAAAGCTAACCTGAGTATTTAGAAAACAAAGTCAGCTACAAGATATAGAAGCTAGGAACACCTTTAAATCCTAGCAGCCAGAAACTTGAAGGTGGTGATACACACCTTTAGTTCCAGGACTCAGAATTAAGAGGTAGATGGATCTCTTTGAGTCCAAGACCCCACATTGCTACACAAGAGTGAATCCGTCTAAAAGAGACATCTTTAATCCCCAAATTAGGGAAGTATATAAAACAGAAGCAAGACCTCAGAGAGTCACTCATTCCTCAGCCATGCTGAGAAGTTATAGTCTGAGGCTTAGTGAGAGCTCATGGAGACAGGATCAACCCATTCAGCCTGAGGTAGAGGTAACAAGCTACTGGCCAGCTGCTTTGTTTTTCTGGCATTCAGCTTGAAGTTTGAACCAATATCAGTCTCTGGTTCATTTATTTTCTTGTGCTACAATATAATGCGATCTAATTTTGGAGGGGTGGTTTCAAGACAGAGTATGTTTGTGTTATAGTCTGGCTGTCTTAGAACTCACTTTGTAAACCAGTCTGGCCTCAAACTCACAGACATCCAACTGCCTCTGCCTATTGACTGCATGTCCTGTCAAATGGGAAATAGTAGCAGGTAGGTGGCTCCTAATGTATCTCAGGGAATGGAGTAAAGATTATGGTTTGGGAAACAAGATTATTGACTACATGACTAAATTTCTCATCTGAGGTCCAACAAAGTGGGTGGAATTGACCCAATAAGCAAAAGAAGATAGACTCTTCAATGTCAACAGTTCTTATAGGAAAAATAGATCCAGTTGTAAAGCATGTGATAGTAGATATTCTAGATATTAAAACCGTATTGCTAAGTGAAAAGTCATATACCAGACTACCCACAGATATATGTGCTCATAAGATCGAGATGTAATTATGAGATTGCATATACACATCAAATGTGATTACACACTGCAATGTAGGGATTGGGGAGACACCAGGCTGCTTTAGCAAGAGTGAGCAATAGCTCTCAGTGTCAATGGTCCTGCAGACCTTGTCTGGACAGACCTTGTCTCCATCAGATAAGTATTTCTCTGAATTTCAGCTGAACACTAGTTGTCACCTGCTATAGCTCTCATGGGCCCTGATAGATATGCACAAGATACATTGTTTACATATAAAATTGTCAAGTAATAAATAAAAATGATTCTATTTTTTTAAAAATAAACTAAAAGCAAAATAATCCTATTTATGAAAAGTTCCACTTGTGTACTACTAAATGAGTTTCTTGAAAAATTATGTTTCAAAATTTCTTGTGGAACATTTTACAGTATTATAAATAATCAAAACTACACCAATGGCAAGGGATAGGTGGTTATAAAACTAAAAATTGTATTTGCATATCATGGAACTCTCTCTGATAATCATTTTAAGGCAACATCATGCCTCTTGCTAGATCATACAGGACTTGGAAGACATTTTGCTGGATGAGGTAACCTACACACAAATCACAAACACTATCTATGTGTTATCTAACATATAATCATTCAAAAAAGTAGTCTATAGAAGATTGTGGCTGAAAAATGAAAACCAAGGTAATGATTAAAATGTAGTTTCAGTCACAGAAGACACAACTCATAGAGGCCTTTTTTTAAAATTTATTTTTCAGTTTAAATTTAGATTAGGAACAAGTTTGCCAGTTCCAGGTCCCTCTCCCTTTCTCTTCCCTCCTCCCGTGCCCTCCCCCCAAACTCCCATTATCCCCTCATTTCCCCAGGGAGGGTGAGGCCCTCCATGGGGGTGTCCATAGTCTGCCATTTCATACAGGGCAGGGCCTAGACCCTTCCCATAGAGTTCAGGGTGAGAGTGCATCTCACATTGTTGGATGGGAGTCCAAAGTCTGTGTGTATACTCAGGATGAGTACTGATCTACTGCCCAAGGCTCAATAGATTACCTAGGCCTCCTCACTGACACCCACATTCAGGGGGTCTTGATCAGTCCCATGCTGGATTCCCAGACTGATGCCTGGGATTTAAGAGTTAACCTTTGTCAGATCAGCTGTTTCTGGGGGTTAAACCAGCCCAGTCTTAATCCCTTTGGTCATCAGTCCTCCCTCTCTGTTACTGGCTTTCTTGAGTTCAGCATTTTCATTAATTTATCTCTATCTATATTGTAGAAAGTAAGTTTGTGTTATCTAATTGAAAGTTTAGGGAGGTCCATCTTATAGAACACATTCCTCCTCCAAATTGAAACAGTCTTTTCTGCAAGGAGCCTAGTTGAAATTTAGAAATGAAGGAACGATGACAAGGGTCAGGAAGTAAACAACTAGTATGTCTCAGGAAATTCCGGCAAGATAAAATATTCACAAGGCCCAAAGAAGGTTACAACCACGATAAATAGAATAATTATGGAGTAGTAGCAACCAGAGGTGAAGGAAACTCCCAACCTATCAAGCTTCTTGAAACTTATGCAGTGAAGTATAGACTTAGCTTTTCTGAGCTAGATTGCTTTTTTTTGATGTTGTAGCTGCCTTTGAATAGCTCATGCTACTGTAGGTAATCCTCTTTAATACTCTTGCAGTACATCTAGCATGTTTATAAGTTTATCAGGTTGAAGGAATTGTTCTCATCCCCCATCGTGTGTGTGTGTGTGTGTGTGTGTGTGTGTGCTTGCACATGTGTTGAATTATGGTGTATGCTCCCATACATGTGTGAATGAGATCTCAGGAAGATGTGAAGTGTCTCCTTTTCTATGATTTCAAGTGTTATTCCATTGAGATACCACCTCTTACTGAACTTAGACCTAGGCTGTTAGTCACTAAGCCCCAGAAATCGGCCTATCACTGTATTTCCCACTGTCCTGTGTTTAAAGGTATGCACGAACAAACTAGACTTCTTTGTATGGGTTCGGGAATGTGTAACTCCCTCCCCATTTTTGGGCAGTAACTGTCCTTAACATTGGGTATCTCTCCAGTATAAGGAATAGATATTTGTTTGTCATTAGTTTCATATATAATCTGGCATTTGTAAACAACTGAGAAGTGAAAAAAGTAACACAGGATCTCATGTTCAATCTTTCTTTCTCCTTATTTCTTCCTTTACTTCTTCTTTTCCTAATATTTCTGAAGATTGATCTCAGTAGGCAGTAAATTTGATCTATACCACAAGCCATCTGTTAAATGCTTTATCTAAAGAATATAGAGAAAAGAAACATAATGGTAAAATTTACGATACTGTGTTTGGAGTTAATAGAATAGGGGATGTTCCTCATTCTGCGTCTTATTTGCCTGCACACCCAGAGAGTTAACACCGCCCCTCGAACTAATAGTACATATATTTGAGTTTACCAGTCTAGTTTCAATCAAGTCCAGACTCTGAGTGACACCCAGACAAAGGCAGAAGATAGTACGAAAGGGATTATTCCTATCTTCTAGACCAGAGGGAGAAAGATTACCCTAAGGCTAGCTGTGAACCCTCCAGCATGTACGGTCATTTCTGTAAGAGCCTCCAAGATGGAACATGCTCCTTACTTACAGGAAGATTTAGCCCAAACTTTACTTTTGATGCTCTAAGTTCTAGCCAGACATGGGAGTTATTTTCTGTCCTGGAGATTGACATAATATTCTTGCCTTCCAAGACCCACTGGTTCTGAAATCTTCTCTCTTCACAAACTTTTTCAAGGAAAAGTTGCTCCCAGTTGGTGTCTGAAAGATGTTACTACAACCTGGAGTTGTGACATAAGTCCTAAGCTCTAAGTTGCTTTTTAGCTATTAAGAGAAGTTCAGACTTCTGTTCTGTTTGTGTTGTTAATTCTAAATAGTGCTGCTCTGTCGTGCTCTAGTTATTATTATTATTGGAAATCAGGAGATGTTCAGACAAATGTGGTATTTTTTGTTTTTGTTTGTTTTTTTGTTTTTTGTTTTTTGTTTTTTTTTGGTTTTTCAAGATAGGGTTTCTCTGTGGCTTTGGGTGCTGTCCGGGAACTAACTCTTGTAGACAAGGCTGGTGTCAAACTCACAGAGATGTGCCTGCCTCTGCCTCCCAAGCTCTGGGATTAAAGGCTTGTGCCACCACCGCCTGGCAAATGTGGGATTTTGTCTTTTGACCTTGCAAGAAGAATGGATTATGGGAACACCCTATAAGGAACGGCAGAGATAAAATGCTGAGTCCAAGTTCCCTCCTGCTCTCAGTTGTCTCTGGTTACTACTTCTGTAGTGTTGCAAAGCTGGAAATTTCAAAAACTATTTTTTCCTGGGATTTGTATGCTTGTCCATGATAGCTCACATTATTGAGATGTTGTGTAGAAGCTGACATGCCTGTGTCCTAGAACTTTGCCTCCCTACCTCTCCGTGGCCTGATCATCTTCCTTAACTACTGTGCATTACTTGAGTAAACAGTCTCTAAAAGAAATAGTTAGGCTGGAGGTTGTAGGTAGCAAATATGCAGAATAATTAAACAGTTAATGACTTTCCTGTGACTAAACTCAGTTGATAGAAGCAACTAAGAAATTCAAGATGAGGGTAGTTACAGAACTCTACAACAGTGGCTACTAACAGAATGATTAGCATGTGGTATGTTTTCTAGGTAATAAATTTTGTTTTTCCAAAAAACTAATTCTTTGTGAATCCTGGTACAGAAGTAAGTATGAAATGAAATATGCAGTTGATGATATTAATTAGTGTAAAAATTTTAACACCTAAAATGACATTAAAGCAATATGAAAACAAATCAGATGCAGAATAACACCTGCATGAAAATATATGTAGATTCATTAGAATAACTTGTAGTAAAAGAGGATGATAATAATTATAATAGTAAATTGAGATAGTCTCCTGTAGTACTTTCTCCCAAAAAGGATAACTAAACTTCAGTGTGTTTTTGGCCAGAAGCCTGCAAATGAGAAAATGATTGGTATAAATGTTGCCTTAACACAAGTGCATAACCTAGGCTTTTTTCAGCTCTAGTCTTTATCTAATCCACTTGTTACTGTTTATCTTAGTATGTTTTATGTAGAGACATTTTTTAATTTCTTTACTTGAAAGTGTTTTTCTAAAGAACATGAAATCTTTGGAATCTTGATCTGATTCTAATGTTGGGGTGAGGCAGGGACTGTGTTTGTAGGTCTACTTGAAGGATTAAATGACAAGATACCCACTGAACTGATTTTCTATGATGATAATTGATGCGGGATGTCCTTCTGTATATTTGTTTATCTTATTGGTTGATGAATAAAACACTATTTGGCCAATATATGCAGGAAGATAGGTTGGACTAGGTCACCAGGAGAATTCTGTGAAAGGTAGGCAGAAAGAGCCTACCAAAGAGACACCATGTAGAGACCAGGAGGATGGGATATTCCAGGTATTCTCTGGTAAGACAAGACCATGTAGAAATGTATAGATTAGTAGTTATGGGTTAATAATTAAGAGGGAGCTAGCCAATAAGAAGTACTAGCCACTGACCAACAATTTATATATTAATATATGTATCTGTGTGCTTATTTGGGACTGACAACAGTGGCAGACCCTGGTGGTAAAGTAAAACACTAGCAACACATAATATTGATCTATCCTAAAAACAGAAACTCCTTCTGTAAATAGATTGCAAATGTACATCCTTTTGTTCTGTCATGCTTGCTTTAATATGCAGTTATTGACTGTTTTATAAATTCCCTTAGTCATGAAAATCAAACCCTAATTTTGACACTCAGGACTAAAGAAATAATGATGATGAGCATGTTTGCTTAGAATTTGTGTTTTGCATGTTTTCATTTTTTTAGAAAGAAAATAAAGACATGGAAGTCAAAATGTCAATTAACAAGAATGCCAGGGAAGGGCAGATGTGTGTGCATATATTGTTATCACCCAACTGAAATGCAGAGTATAAACTGTTCTGCAGTTGAAATGGAAGACAAAGACAATTCCTGTAAGTTAATAGTGATCTTTAAAGTCAGAGTTACGTGTGCTTGTGCATCTCTAATACTGGTTCTGGGAAATGAGAGAAAGGACTTAGACAGTAACTGAGAACCCATGCATTTACATAATTAATGTCAAGCATAGGACATTTTTGTAACCTGTTTCAGAATATTTTTTCTTAGAAAAAAACTTTTTCTGTCAATTCTACATTAGTTCTGTTGGTGTTAGTCGTGTATAATTATGATGGCAAAGGTTTCTGCCTATCTACTCTACCTCATATTCTGTGTCAGATTCATTGAATGCTACCCAAGCCCATTCTTTCAGACACCCAATAAAACTTACAGGAATTTTGGGTACAATTTCGATTTAAAGAGTTAAATTCATAATTTCAACAAGTTTTATTATGCTGAGTATTAACTGCTAAGCAGAAATGCTATAAAATTTTTGGTTCTCACTTGTGATGATTTTCATTTTCTTTTAGTGTTTTCCCTTCAAATGCATTTTAATTGTAGTGTTTGTGTGAGTTTCCTTATATGATAAATGGTTGTAAATTAACTTATACAGAATTATTCCAGAAACAAAGTACATTTTCTTTCAAATATCCTGGACTCTTAATAATGAAGTACTGGTCTCAGGATAATGACATACTGAGCTCTGGATAAGGGCATACAGAACTTTTCTTCTTGGTGCTGTCCCTTTGTATATTTGTGCAATTGTCCCTGAACAACTTACTTAACCCTTCAAAAACCTTCTTTTCAGAAAGAGGGGAGGTTTGTTATATCATTAATCACAGGCAACTTTTTAAAAAATATTATAACCTGTTTTGACTAGAAATGGGAGAACTATGTGAGTATGAAAAAGAATGTCAAGTATGAGATAAGAATCTACTTTCATTAAAAATAACCCTACATAATATATTTTAATAATAACTACATAAATAAATAAATACATATTCAGAAAATAATTTAGAGTTTCTGGTTTGCCATACCTTATCAAAGTCAAGTATTGTTTGCAACAAATTAATAAATGACACAGAGACTGATATTGACGTCAAACTTGAAGCCGAATATCAGAAAAGCAAAGCAGCTGGCCACAAGCTTCTTATATTTCCCTTAGGATTGAATGGGCTGATCTTGCTTTCCTGAGCTCTCACCAAGCTACAGACTGTAATCTCTTCTCTGTGTGCCTGGAGAATGGGTGCCTTTTACTGAATCCTGATACTGATTTATATTCCTTTAATGAGTTCTGGGATTAAAGGTATGAGTTATAATTCTCTTTTAGACTGATTCAATCTTGTGTAGATCTGGGTGTCCTTGGTCTCAAAGAGATCCATTTAGTTCTTAATCCTGAGTTCTAGTATTAAATGTGTGTACCAACATCTCCTAGCTTCTGGCTGCTGGAATTAAATGTGTGTGCCTGGCTTCCATATCTCCTGTCTCACTTTGTTTTCTGAATTATCAGGGAAGCTTTAATAAATCACAAATAACATATTACTATAATTATTGCTAACAATTTATTTATGCATATTTTAATAGTTTGAGTGTTTTCTTTGCAAATTTTATATTGAAATACGTAACACTTGCTTTTAATGTCATTGAGTATTTTATCATTTTAGATAATTTACATGCCAAAGTGATAACAATATTTTTTGGTGATAACCACATTTTAATAGTAGGAAATACTGAGTGAGAAGGACTAATTTATGACTGAATTTTTAGAGAGGTAAAAAGAATGCTTTATATCAAAATGTGTTTGTTTATACATATGCTTAAGACAGATGAAATACAACCTAATTTGGTATTAGTTTGATTTTGTAATTTTGCATACATTCTGAACATTCTTTGAGGCTATAATTATCCATCTACATTCCCTTTTTAGTGACTTTTATTATTGCTTGTATGTAAGTCTCAGAATTTTTATGAATTTATTTTCAAAGTGATTCTATCCCAAAGCAGATTTATGACTCCTTTGTAGAAATAGCAGAATGAGGATGTTTGTTAAAACATGTCAATAAAAGCTAGTGAAATTTATCATCTTGTCATTTTAATTGTTGAGAGACTGGAAATATGCAAGTTCATTCTTCATTTGTAGTTCATTAATTACTTCATGTATCACTTATTTCTGTTCTTATAGAATTTCAGAAATGTTTTGAAAAGTTAATTCTTTTATAACTTTAGGTGAATAAGTGTTTTTGCCTGCATGTATGTATCTATAATATGTTATCAAATACTGTAGAAGAAAAACAAGTGTTATTAATCACTGATTGAACTCTTTTGCCCTCAATTTTGGGAAATTTTATTATTTTATAAAATTACTATTAGCATTTCTCATGTTTTTCCTTTGTATAATTTTAGTTGTGTTCTATGTTTTTATATTGTTCCAAGAACTTTATTATTTTTGGTTTATCCCATGCAGGAAAACATTAAACATATGAATAGTGATTTATACTTCATTCCAACAATGATGATTTTACAATAAATATATATCTGAAATTTACATAAAAATGTTATTGTTAAAAATTTTCAAAATTGATTTCCAACCTTTATGTCTGTTCTTCCAAAACTTGTGATTCCCTAAGCTGCAGACGAATGCTGATGAAGCAAAATCATATGTACTGGTGTCTAGTTCTAGGCTTCTCTTGTTATTTTATGTTGGTCAGTGTTTTCTAATTCAATTTTATAAATTCTTTGTTATTTTTTCAAATTTCCCCTGTGCTTATGAGACAAAAATGTTTTTTTGTACTGGATAAAAAATTCCGTTTGCATTCTTATTGAAATGCAATCAATCTTTAGTTTAAGTTTTAAGGATTATACACAATTAACTTCATTCTGTAGCAATTTGTGGTGATATATTATTTATGATTTGATAAAGTGTGCCTGATGAATCAGAATGCAAAGTGAGCCACATCTTTAATCCCAGAACTCAGGAAACAGAGGCACATGAATCTCTGTGAGTTCAAGCCTACACAGAGTTACACAAGAGTGAATCAGTCAAAAAAAAAAAAAAGAAGAAGAAAAGAAACAGATCTCATCCCTTTAATCCTAGCTCTGGATGATGTATAAGGAACTCAATGATGTCTCAGAGGGCAGTCTTGGATTCTGAGGCTTGGTGGAGAGCAGTGAAGTCTTGAAATGTAATCTGAGGTTTGGAGGATCACCCCTTCTGCCTGAGCATTGGTAGAGGTGAGAACTCTCTAGTGGCTGAGGTATTCAGTTGAGTGGTGTGGCTGTCTCTGTCATTCAAACTGCTCTCCTATCCTTCTCTAAGAGTCCAAGTAGGTCCTTCGGATGAATATACTGACCCAAAAAAGAGAAAGAATAAAGACTATATGAGCCTCTGTGTTCACACACATATGCATTTGCAGGGATAGAACTTTAAACTGAACATCTCTACTTTTGTGATATCTGTCCTATTTTAGTGTTCCAAGGTCCACATGATTTGTGGATGGAAATGTAGACTTAGGAAAATTCACTAAGTGTATTCTATAGAGCTATATATTTTGTGGACACTTTGCTGTTCATTTTGTTCTCTTTAAGGCAGTGACTAAGTAAGTCCTTTCAAAAATACACCCAGGCTATATTCTGACAAGTCAAATGAGAGGAATATGTTATGTCAGTGACACTTCTTATGATAATAATTAGGTAATGTAGAAACGGTTCAGCAGTTAAGAAAACTTACTACTCTTCCAGAGGGTGCAAATTTGGTTCCCCATACCCACATTATGTAGCTCATACCTGCATGAAACTCCAGTACCAGATGGTTGTGATGCAGACTTCTGACCTCATCAGGCACTTTACTCACATGCATATAGTCATACAGAGACACATAAATAAAAACATGATAAATCATTTTAAAATGCAAAAGTTTAAACCCTAATTGAAGAAAGTAAACATAAGATGAATCCATAAATATCCATACTTAGCATTGAAACTGAACTGATAATGACTTAGTATGAGGTCTAGTGGCACATTTCACAACAGTAGTTTCCTTAAGAAAAGGTGTGCAACTTGAATAATTAGCATGTTTTCTATAGATTATTACAAGGATATGCTCAACAGAATTGGACTGTGAAGTTTCTATCGTTATGCATCTCTTAAACCTAGATATATTACCAGATATACAAGTACATTTGAGCTTTTCAGCCTTTATTGAGTACATAAAATAACTTGGGGTAAATTGATCCTTTTGCGGAGAAAATAAGTTGGAAATGAACAGAGGTAAGGGACATTATGTCTAGTCACATAAGAGCAGCTAAGGGAAGTAAGAACAGTTTTTTTTCTTGTAGGAGAAGGAATAAAATAGCTGTGTACAAATATTTGAAGTATTGTCATGTGACTATATGGCCCAAGGATGCAAACTAGGGCCAATTTTCTGATAGATTATAGGGACTTGAATTTCATCATAAAATAAGAGATAAAAGCCAGATCCATTTCAACATGAGGAAAGTACTCTCTAAAGGTAATCACTAGAACAATTCAAGTGCAGGCAGGGGACAGCCACTTCAGGGGGGAAATTGTAGAGGAGATTCAAGCAGAAGAAAGAATTGAATGAGATTATGGTTAATTTTTGTATTCCATCCCATGGAGTCTGTATTTTTATTGACTCAGAATGTGCTAAAAATCCAGAGCTGTGTGAATTAAAAAGGAATTTTTATATGGAAAATTAAACTGTAGCTTTAAAAGGGGAAGAAAATGGGGTAAATGGTTTCACTGGGATTTGCATAAGCCAGATCAAAATAACTGAAGAAAATTTTAACCTGTAGGATGAATTGTAGATGAGTGGGATATAGGAGAGTGATGAAATAATAAACCAGTATAAGAATGCTCTTATATATTCACAATTGTAGGAGTTCCATGTAACAGAGCATGTTAACTACATGATAGTGCTAAACATTTCAGAAAAGGATATTTAATCATTATACTCACCAAAGGAACTTGTGATGCATTTTATATGTTGACTCATAAAGAAGAATATTCCATGCTTGTATAAATTTAATTATTAAAATCATAGCTAACGGATGACACGTGGGGTAGTTATGTGGGTAGTGTGAAAAAAGCCCTGGGTTTGAGCCTCAGCAAACATATGCACACATACATACATACATACATACATACATATATACATACATACATACATACACACACACACATACACACACACACAGATTAAGTTTATAGTCAGAACAAACAGATTCTAGCCTTGCCCTATGTGCATTTCTCTTTTTCGTGGGATATCATTTAACATAGGCATAGCTGATTTTGCATCTGAAGCCCTAAAGCTGTTCTTGTTCAAGCCTGTTTTTGCTGTCTTCCCCTAAGACATTTTTATTTTTCCTTAAATCCAACATCAATAATGGTTATTATATTGTCTCAAAGCCTGGGCTGCCCAGTAGTACATTGCATTTTATATCATCTTGACTCGTCTTGACTTGGCAAATCTTTGAAGTCCATTAGCTAGTCTAAGGAAAGCTGTTTTGAAACTTGAAAGTGACTCGAGCTCATTTGCAGTGTCCTTGGAGAACCTCATGTGAAAGTCATTCAGGTGAGGTATGATACTTAAAAACAGAACTCAAAAAAAAAAAAAACAGTGTTTCCACATGACGTGATCTCTAAATGTTATGTTTTCAACAGAACCTTTTATCACAGTTGGAGAGAGAGAAAGGGGATGAAGGTACATCAGAAGGGAATAAAGTCCAGTCAGAAAATAAGTATTACAGCGCTTTACATATAATATCAAAGTAATGCAAGGAGAGGCACAGAGGCAGAAAAGAGGAGAAAAAGAAGGGTATTTGGGTGAACACTGTCAAAGAGCATTGTTTTCTTGAAGGAAAATGTCTCTGTGAAACCTATAACTATGCACAATGAATATATTGCAAAGTACAGCCTTGAGGCCTTCTCCAGTTGTGCATGTGAACGCCAAGAGATGTTGTTCCCCTAGTTTGCAGATTTCAGAGCTTGCAGTCACATTATTTAAAAGATTTGCATAGTAAAATTCCAGAAGTTTCACTCTGAAATACACATGGAATTGTAGTTATTTCAGAGCACAAAACAGATAGACTTTACCTATCCCTTTTTCTTCTAATGTCTCTCATTTGTTGTTTCCTTTTATTTTATAAGATTAAGGGATTAAATTTTTTTAAATGCTCATTAGATTCCAGACTTAGGACTGTTAATATTGGTGATGAATTTGATACAATCAAGACTTTCATAAGAAACAAATATTAATATATATCAGCAAGGGACAGTCTATAGTAGGCTGATAGAGATAAGAATACTCACTCTAGATAGAGAACACTATATCCTGGCTTAGAAAAAAAAGCAAACTGAATATCTGTGACAATATTAATTTTGCCCTAGTTCCTAACAGCAGAGACAAAATGACCACCTCTCTCATGATCCTGCTACCATGACTTCACAATTGTGATCTACTCTGTACTTCCTTTAGTAAGTTGCTATTATCCAGGGCATCTTAAAACTATGAGAGGAATTCTGATAATGATGGTGATACCAAAAAATAGTACTGTTTCTGTGAAGAACCTGACCCTGTTTTTTGTCTAATTTTCTTGAGGCATGTAAGGAATGTGGGAGAGGTAGCCACTCCCTAGAGTGCTATACTCAGAGTTTAATATACGTATTTGGAGAACCACACTCTCTTAGGAAGTGAAATGAAGAAGTTTCAGAGAGGAGCAAAGACTCACCAGGTACTGCACCTGGGTCAGCCCTGTTGATATTCTCATAAATAATCTATCTGAAATCTGCCTTCTCCCGAGAACTTGGAGATTCTGACTTCAAAAGTAAAGCACAGATACATTTGGGAGAAGAAATCTCAAAATGAACTTGTACCAGGCTGAATCAAGGTCATATTACATGGCTCCTAGATAGGCTTACAGTGAGATAAAGGGCCACAAGATGGGAAGATACAAAAGATACACAGTTTGATGGGAAAAGGAATACATTTAATGTTTCAGAGAATCATGTTTTGAGAAAGCAGCAGTGCCTTCTTTAAAATATTAGCAGCATTAAATAGAAATATTACCTAAACCAGAACAATAAGAAAATTGCTCTGAAGCAATCTGTGGCAGAAAGGTTCTTTGTATTGAGGCCCTAAGAGATTGTTGCATGTACCTGTGGAAGGATTTATATTGTAATGGAGACAGCATGATGCTGAAAATGCAAAAACTATGGGATGTCCCTCAAAGGGAGCTGTTGATACTTCAGAGATCAGAGATGGGGACTTGGTTTTCCTAATAATTTGTAGTTCAGATGATTGATTCCAACATGAACTCCAGGACCCTGGAAAAACTGCATATTTGGCACTTTCTCTACTGGTTTTCAACCTTGCTTTTGGCCCAATCTTTCCTAGCCATGCCCACAATGATAGTTTTGTGAAGAGTAAGGTTTACCCTGTGTCATTATAGGTCAAAAGTGAACCCATAACAAATTCCCTAAGTCTGTGCATTCCAGTTTATATACAAGCATGCCACAGTGTGAATGTTGAGATCAAAGGATAATGTGTAGAAATCATTTTCTCTCTGATCAAGTGATATCTGCATATCAGATTCAGAGACATCCGGCTTGGCAGTGGGTATATCTACTAACTGACCTATCTCACTAGCCCATTACTTATACTTTTGAATAGAGTTATAATTATTTGAAAAAATGGGACAATTTTCAAGTTTGACTGAAAGGGAGCAAGGATAAACACCCTCCCCTTGACTAGAACTGAGACCTGGGCCAAGTAAAAACACCATGACCCTAACTTGACCCTAGGACCAGCCCTTGAAATTATATCAATCCCTGAGCTTTCCCCAGAGTCAGGCTGCAGAATCCCCCCAATCCCTGAGGTCCCTGAACTTGAAACAACACCAATCCCTGAGTCATTTTTTTTCCTTCAGTTTCCTTTGTCATGTATTTTGTCATCACAACAAGAAAAGTGACAGATACAAGGTTTATACTCGTCTAAGAAAAATATATGTTGAAAGCAATATTAGATACTGCACTTGTCATACAAGTGAAAAACTTTTTATTCATAATGTTTCTCAAGAAACATCAATCTCTACCAACAAAAATTGGACATAATGTATCATCAGTGAATATCAAAATTTGCATTGTTGCAGGGCCCTGGTGGTGCATGTTTTTAATCCCAGCACTCGGGAGGCAGAGACAGGTGGATCTCTGAGTTCAAGGCCAGCCTTGTACAGAGCGAGTTCCAGGAGAGTCTCCAAAGCAATACAGAGTAACCCTGTGTGGAAAAACCAAAAAGCAAAAAAAAATTAGAAGCTGCATTGTTTTTTCTTGATATATGAGCTGCTAAATTCACACAGTATCTTTGGAAAGTTGGCAAAATTAAGTACAATGTAGTCATTGAAACTTGTGAAATTCTAAGTTTGGTTTGAAAACCAAAACCAGAAGATGAATTGAATTTAAAAATGAAGTTACGTTATGTAACAAGGTGATTTGGAGACATTAGGCTGTTTTGTGGCATCAGAGGACTGACTAATATTACAGAAAGTTCTCAGAGCTTATTATACAGAACTTTCCAGCTTGTATGGACGGTAGTTACAGAAACACCCACATTACAAATATGTGCATCATTCAGAGTAGTTGAAAATTTAAAATGTGATAAAATTATTGAAATAATGCTGAAGTACATTAAATGTATTTAAGTGTATAATTGAGTGAACATAGAAGTTACAGACTTTGTTCACTGTAACAGATCGTTGGAGAGGTTCCGTTCTGCTTCTTCAAGAATGGAAGAGAAAAATGATGGTGAGTGTGGTGAAAGAAGGTTAAGGTAATAGTCTGTTTTATCTAGATAATGAAAAGATCATTGGGAAGATTCAGAAAGGCACCTAAAAGAATAAGAATGGCTTGGAATTTTTTCCCACAATAAACATGAAAGGAAGAAACATTTAATAAATTTGCAAATGGATTGTATACACTAGTAAAAGTGAATTCAAATTTACTTCAATTTCTCATAAAATAGAATACATGGAGGTATCTCTTTTTCTGGTTTGTTAAATAATGCGAATAAATGAAATGCTGCCAGATTGTGGAAATTAATACTACTAGATTATTTTGTAAAAAAATAATTTCAAGAGTAATCAGGGTAGCATCTAAGAGGAATTGAAAGGATAAAATTGCCTCCATACAGAAATAGAATTTCAATAGGCTTCCTTAAAATGCTTTGAGAATTTATTCATCTTTATTCCATTTACAATATTCATTTGTTATACTTATCATATCCAGGTACTAAGAATTTAATTCTTTCCCCAAACTTCTCCTCAGGTACTCTCATTTTTTAGAGGTGCTTCCTGTCAGTGTTTTATTTAATGTAGTTATCTGGAAATTATAGATGATCCTTCAGTATTCTCTACTTTCAACAAAATTCTAGATATTCAACAATACTTCACAAATATTTATTTTTAATATTACCTCTATCATTAGAACAACTTCTGCCTCATCATAGGTTGTAGTCATGAATGAACTTGACTAGAGGTTCCCGATAACCTGGTGTCTGGTTTGTTTGCATTTTGTATGTCTCTCTGTCAGAAAGACACCCTCACTAAAACAGTAACTATTTTTGGTAGCACTTTCCTATATTGAACCTTTAATTTTGAGACAAATGTCTTCAGAAAAAGTATAGGTAATGTCACTTAACTATCCACTATCTGTTTTTTTGTTTGTTTTGCTTCCAAAGACTCTTTACTTTTTCTTCTACCAAGAATGACTATCTTGTGATCAAGACTGTGTTGCAGTTTTATAACTCAGCTTTTTCAACATATAAGATTCCAAAAGACAGAAATGATGCAAAATGGTCCTTACAAATATAACTGGACATATTGTTCACTGCAACTAACGTTCTTACTGGATTTATATGTGACTTTTGTGAATATAGTACCCAGATGTACCTGTGCCTTAGTATTTATTATCATTCTATTATCCAGCCTCTTAAGGCAGAAACTATATTCTTTATGTCACAGGTCTTATAATTTGGCAGTTTTATTCCCCATATTAGGCACTCGGTGTGTCAGAAGAGTCAATGCAGTAAGTAGATGAAAATCCCATATCCCTTTTCAGCATGAAAGCTTACATCACACAATAAAAGGCTATGAGGGAAGGCTTAGGTAACATTAAATTACTTGCTGTGATGAATTTAAAAATAGCACTTTAACAGAGTCTGAGCTGTGTAAAAATAAAAGAAATTTTAAATGATTGTTAGTATATATAATAGAGTATATTCAGATATTTGGCACACATATTTTTCAGAAGGTATTTTCTGGCAAATCTATTTACCAGATTAATGTAACAACTTTGTCTAGTCTACTGTGACTAAATTAAAGTGTGTGGAAGATGTAGCAATTTGGTAGGAAGCTAAGTTGTGATACGTATTAATGACATGAACAGCGTATACAGCAGACCCATTCAGGACTCATTGGATAAAATAATAAGTTTCTTATACTCTTAACATACTAATTCTGTGAACCTTTGTCCATATAGTCAAATGACTAAAGTCTGAAATGGGTATTCCTTCTGTGATAGTGTAGATAGATGATGATTGTTGCTATAAATATGTCATCTGGATGGAAGAAGTATATATAGATTTTGAGATTTCCTTAAAATTGTACAAGGAAAAAACTACTTCTGACTATGCTTCAGATATAGATTTCATGAAGGAAGCCACTTTTTTATTTAAATCTGAAACAACCTTGTCCCACATGTCAATGCCAGTTCCCTCACCCTCCTCCCCCTGCCACCCACCAGCCCTCTATTTCATCCCCTTTCTCCTCCACAGGTAGGGTGAAGTCTTCCATGGGCCATCTTCAAAGTTTGTCATATCATTAGGAGCAGGGCCTAGGCCCTTCACCATGTGTCTAGGCTGAGAGAGTATCACTATATGTGGAGTGGCCTCCCAAAGTCTATTCGTCTACCAGGGACAAACACTGATCCACTGCCATAGATTACACAGGCCTCCTAACTGACATCTACATGCAGGGGGTCTGGATCAGTCCTGTGCTGGTTTTGCAGCTATCATTCTGGGGTTCATGAGCTCCCCCTTGTTCAGGTCAGCTGGGAAGCCACTTTCACAAGCCCCTCAAAGGGTCTTTTCTATTGAACAGAAGGGTTTCATTGGTGTTAAGAAAGAAAAGGAAATTTAAAAATTCAAAAGTATGTGATGTTATTGAATTCTTTTTGACAGAAGAGGTATTCCCTTTGATCTTGTGGTTTGGAGTAACAGCCATAGGAGATTTATTTTTCAGAAAGCTGCATCACATTCTTCATTTGATTCTCAAATTAACATAGTCATTGACTTCCTTATTTTTTTATTTCAATAAGCAAGAGAACTTAAAGGATTGTATTCTGTGTGCTGCTTTTGCTTCTATTGGCATCAGCCTTGAAGTGCATACTTTGAAGGCTAACCTACCCAGTACTACAAAACATTACAGATCTAGATATTGTCTCTGGCACGGAGTATACAGTACCAATAATACCCCATTTATCCAGCTATTGTCCATAGAAAACCCGTAGCTGCTCAGTGTAATTAATTTTCCTGCATTTGCTCAGTAATCCTTTCATATTATTTCTTTCCATGGCTTTTGCTTCTGATAATTGTCTTCTAGACAGGAGACCCTTGAAGTTCTAGATGCCAAATGGCTTAAGTGTTATGGAATTATTAACTCACTGAATTTCCTATGTGAAGCATTGCCTGGGTAAATAAATCCTCCAGCTTATGCAAATTTTCTTCATCAGAGATTCCTAGGAAGTCTGTCATCATTAAACAGGTACAGCAACTTTGCCAAGCATGTAATCTTTCACTTTCCTTCTTGGAAAATATTGCACCACAGTTGTAAAATCTCGAAGTTTCTAGATTTTTTTTATATTCACCTAAACACAAGATGAGAGTGCTTAAGTGGAAGGCAAGTTAGCCTTTGCCAGGATGTAGTGTAGTTTTGGATTACAGCTTTCTGCTTCTTAGAGTTTTTAGGTCTTTAAATATACATTCCAATAAAATATTTGGAGGAAATCCTATACATAAGAAGTGCACCAGGGGACTTTTCTCTTCTGTGAAGTGCCTGCAGCCAAAGCTTCATAGTCCTTTGTCTACTCTTTCATTTCCTGATAAATGCCTACTTGCTTCACCCTCTGAGTACCCTGCAGGAAAAAATTTATCAAGATCGTTGACACCTGAGGAAAGATGGAGTTGAACAACAGTATCAAGTTACCTTGATGTGACTAAGAAGGCCATAATATATGGTTTTCTTCATTCACTTACCTAAGTTTTAAAATACCCATGCTTTATATGAAGCATGAGTATAACTCCTTATTTACAGATGGAGTAAGCCAAAGAAAGAATGTCAGAATATCAGGACCCCACAGGGACCTGCCATTTGTGTGGAAGTCTCTGGTGCTCTTTGCAGTCTAGAATTTATGCTAGGTGATGTGTAACTATATGAATTTCCAGATGAAAAACAACAACTAGAAAGATTAAAAGGAGCAAGTACTATCTGCAATTCTCAGTCATGTAGTAGAGAGAGGGTGTTAGTGAGCTACTTGGAGAGTTAGTGGGGTTAAAGAATGGCATACATGCTATAGACTAGTGCTGCTGCAAAGGTGAGTAGAGGGACCCATCCCTTTTGGACACCTGGCCTATTATATCAGAGAGTAATTGTAATATACATAATGATTTGGTATAAAATAACACTGAGAATGTGTTTATCTTGTGAATAAAAAGAGCATTTTCTGACACTGAAACAATGTGAAAAGTGTCAAGATCAATTTATAGTAAACATATAAGGATGTGCAATGTTGAGTTCAGTGGCATTATTAACAAGAAAAAGAATGGAAAAGTGTGTGTTATTTTACCATAATAAAGGGACATAGACAATTATTAAATTATTTTGAAATTCAAATTCAGAAGTGTAGTAGCATGATGGTGTAAAGTTTTGTATGGAGCCTACAGTCACATTATGAAAATAAACAATAATCTCATTCAGTAGACCAAAAAGACATGTGAGAAGTATTATACAGGTCCTAAGTAGGAACAGTTGGATATGATAGGAAAATATTAGGGAGAAAATGAAAGACCAAGAAACTGGTAGAGTGATTTTTTAACTGTCAGAGATATTTTTTAGTTGCTTTAATCCCAAGCTTCCTATGGCAATCAAGGTTCCCAAGTACGACGGAGTCATGAAATCACTTGTTCTTGAGACACACACATACACACACACACACACACACACACACATATACACACACACACATATATATATATATATATTTCAGAATAGTTGTGTTTACTGAGGAATCCTATGGGCTAAAAAGATGGCTCAATGGGTGAAACGCTTGCTGTGAAACCATGACAACTTCAGTTTGTGTCCTGAGAAGCTGTTCAAAGGCCAGGCATGCTAGCATGAAACTCCAACACAGGAGGCAGTCACAGAATGATTCTAGGACTTGTGTAATCATCAGTCCATCTGACTGGTGACTGCCTGGCTTTGTGAGAAACATGTCTCAATGTATAAAGTGGAGAACAATAAAGGAAATATCACACAGACACAAACACACACACACACACACACACACACACACACACACACACACACACACGAAAGTTTGTAAGCCAGCATTCACATATGAGAACAACAAAGCAGTGAGTTTGTCTCTCTGACTCTTGGTCGCTTCCCTTGAAATGATTATTTCCAACTCTATGCTTTTATCTTTAATTTTCATAATTTAGTTTTTCTTTGTACTTGGATAATACTGCATTGCGTATACATACTGCATTTTTGTTGTCCATTTATTTATTGATGGACCTCTAGGATGTTTATTTTCCTGATCAATTTGAATAAAACTTTGGATATGGATGAGAAAGAGTCACTATAGTAGGACATAGAGTTATTACACTATGCCCCCAGAGAGGTTGAGTAGCTTAATAAATCTATTTCTAGGCTTTTGGGAAACCCCCACATTGATATTGATAATGAGAACTGCACAAGTTCTTATTTATATCAACAATGAATGTGTGTTCAACTTTGGCAACCACATGTGATTTATGTTTTGTTTGTTTTTTTGGGTTTGTTGTTTGTTTTTTTGAGGCAGAGTTTCCCTGTGCAGCCCTCTCCTGGAACTTTGTAAACCAGGCTGGCTTCAAACTCAGAGATCTATCTGCTTCTTCCACCTGGGTTCTGGGATAAAAGGCATGTTCCAGTGCCACACTGATTGAAACCAATTTTTAAATTGTTACCTTAGTCATTCTGACTATGGTAAGACAAAATTTCTGTGCAGTTTTAATTACCTTGTCTTGACTGATAAGGGAAAATTTGAAAAACATTTCTCATCTATTTGCTTTTCTTCTTTGGAGAATTCTCTGCTTATTACATGATTTATTTTTTAAAAATTCTTTGTGGATTTCTCATCATGTATGCTGATCCCACTCATTTCCCGTCTCTTCATATCTATCCTCTGCTCTTGCACCCTACTCCACAAAAAATATAAAATAAATCAAAAGAAAAACAAAAAAAGCAAACAAACAAAAAACAAAACAATTGTCATCAGACCTCACTGGGACTCCTCCTGGATACCATGTTGCTTTCTGTCATGGAGATCCTGCAACTAGGCATCTGTAGGTTCAGCCCATTCACATGCTCCAGTAGTTCATAGATAAGGCAGATGTTATGGTGACCAACTTATAGCCCTGATCCTTGGCCTCAATGGTTGCTGGCTTTGTTAGTCTGCCAGCCTTCTCCCACTGACACCACCAGCAGAGCTCTCCAGCATTGCACTGGCTAGTTCACCCACTACAGGAGGCCACAGGGAGTAGGGCCAGTTTTTCTGCTCTCTCACTCTTCATCAGTCTCTCCAGCAGTCTCCCTAGAATCCACACCATCAAGGCCAGTTCCCTTGTTTTGCTCAGGGGAGGTGCAGTGCCTGCTCTCCTGAGTGATACAATTTTGAGATGCCCTGGGCCATGCTTCAGGGAGAGCTTTTAAGCCATCTTCCTTGTAATTCCATGTTTAAGAGAAGTTGATATGGGATGTCCTTCTGTATGCTGCAAATATATGTTGCTTTTATTGGTTGATGAATAAAGCTGATCTTGCCAATGACCAGGGAGAATAAAGAAAATTCAGAGTTATAGAGAGACAAAAAGGTAGAGTCAGGAAGATTCCATGTAGCTGCAGGAGAAACAAGTTGTGAGGTATCAACTCATGACCTTTGTGGCAATGTATTGAATAGAAGAAATGGGTTAATTTAATTGTGAGAGCTAGTCAGTAATATGCCTGAACCATTTGCCAGACAATTATAATTAATATTAAGCCTCAGAATGATTATTCAAAGTGGCTGTGGGCTCCAGTGGGCATGAGAAAAATATTCACGGGGACTAGGTGGCGCAGACAATATCCAGCTATAGGAAGTTGCTTACTCTTTGGGACTGTTATGAAATTTGGAGGTATTATGGAGTTTAAAGTAATTTTCATTCCTTCATAAGCATCACCAGTTCACAGTATGCAGTTTAAAAATGATGAAATATGTCCATGTCCTTTATTTAATGTACCAAGGCTTACCACTTTCAGATTTGGAATTTTTAAATCTTTGCCAATGGAAATAGTGATACTGACCTTGCAGTTACTTTACATCATTAAGCCATGTAGGCACTAACTTTGCATGTTGTTCAGCATGTTGTGAACAAATCACAGGGATGAAGGAAGCATCCACACAGTGGAGGAATTACAGAGAATTAATGAGCCACATGGATGACTAGGAGATGTTACCATGAAATTCTGATGTTAGATGATTATATGAAGCTGCAAAGAAAAATGAGGCCACTGGGTAGGCAAAAACTTTCTGTGTTTCTTGTATATCTTTTTTAAAAATATGGAAAATATGTGTCAAAACAGGCTGACAACTGAAAAGTAAAATGTGTCATTTCCCTTTGCTGTGTGATACTTCATAGGGGTATACAAAGAGATATCTATTCACCGACAGTGACAGACTGAAGAAATGATTCATTACAAGTCTAGCTTGGTGAACATAGGTGAGGGACTTCTCACAAAAGCATGGGTGATGGAAAGACTGCTAAAAGACAACATAGAATATAAGCTCCATGAACAAAATTAACTGTCCTGCTTATAGAACGCTCCATAGGAATAAGCACACATTTTTCCCAACCAAGATGAAATTAGGTCTTTCTTATATAACATTGAAAAAGAGCTTTGTAAAACTTTTAAATATATTTTAATTAATTACTTGATAATTTTGTGCATTTAAGCAATGTATTTTGATCCTATCTATCCCTATTTCCTCACTTCAACTTCTCCAGAATCCATTCCATAAATTTGAGGCCAGGCAGAAACATAGAGCAAGGGAAATTCCTATGAATTTACAAAGATGATGCCAGCTAAGACTCCTAATAAGAGTGGATAAATAGCTTGAACTCACGATCCCCTGTGATCAGATTTGTGACTACCCTAAATGTCAACAGAGAGCCTTTGTTCAGGAAGTGATCTAAGGAAATGCGGATGTTCACAGTCAAACGCTCCGCTAACCTCTCGGGAGGTAAGGAAATGTCCAGAAAGAATTGTAGGAGCTAGTCGGGCGGTGGTGGTGCACGCATTTAATCCCAGCACTCGGGAGGCAGAGGCAGGCGGATCTCTGTGAGTTCGAGGCCAGTCTGGACAGACAGCCTCCAAAACATTACAGAGAAACCCTGTCTCGAAGAATTGTAGGAGCTGAGAGGATGCAAGATGCAAGATCATCACAAGGGAACCAATTAACTTGAGCTCATAGGAGCTCATAAACACTGAACTGACAATTAAAGAGCCTCCATGTAACCAGCCTTGGTTCTCTACACACATGTGACAGTTATATAAATTGGTCTACTTGTGGGATGCCTACCAGTGAGTAAAGGGCCTGTCCATGACTTTGTCAGACTTTTAGGAATCTCTTCCTGAATCGATTAGCAAGCCTTAATAAGAAGGGAAAAGCATTGTACCACTTCAACTTGATATTTTATGTTTTGTTAACACCCCTGGGAGACCTGCCCATGGAAACTTAGAAGGAGTGGTTTGGGATGAGCAGAAGGAAGGTAGGGGAGGGAATAGGCAGAGAGGAGGGAGGGGAAACCTTTGGTGGAATATAAATTAAATGGATAAATTTAATTAATAAAAAGAAAGGTGCACACATATACATAAACGCACACACAAACACACTCACTTTAAAAAAACAGGCTTGACACAGAGTTTTTAACATAGTTACTTGTCAATAGAGATTATTTTAAATACACATCCAAAAATATATAGACTATGCTTTATAATGTATGAGAGGTACAAAATTGAGCAAATTCAAAGACTTCTTACCGAACAGAAAAATTAGTTTCAGTGAGGGAGATTCCAGTTGCTTTGGCTTTAAAGTGGTATTGGCAAGGAAGATGACCTATCTCTGCCATGGAGTATGATGTAAATGTCCAGCTTGCTTTAAGTTTCTGCCTTGACTTCTATAATTGGGAATTTAAGCAAGTATACAATATACTTCTCCTAAGTTTTTTTCTAGTTTATTTCTTTTCTTTTTATCTTTGATTTAAGCATGATCGTAACAACAGAAAGGTGTGTAAGAAAGTGGTCAACGTGCAAATATTGCTCCAGCACTGCCAACACAAAATATGTTGCAACCTGTAGAAGATATAAGTACTGTTCTGATAAAAGTACTACAGTACAATCACTGAACCTCTGCCACTTTTGGTAAGGGAGATTTCTGTTGTGCTTACTTTTGCACCATTCCTGTCTTACTACTGCCTTCTAGGTACCATTTTGTCACAGTACCACTCACACTTCATATGGTACTTTAACTTGCCCTTAAGTGACTTGCAGGTCTTGTAAAAATGTGGATTTTGTGACATAGACTTGAGGTGACTTTTGAGATTATGCCACCTCGATACCTTCTTCTAAACAGACATGTTTCTTTCCAAGATCAATGTTTTACATCAGCAAGTCGCAGATAAAAAGTGACTAATGACTTTAAACCATTACTGCAATATTGAGTCAACTCAACCTCCAGCTTACCTATACATAACTCTTATTAAATTCTAATTGCATTACAGCATTTCTGGGTGGCATGCCAGAATTAGTACTAGAAATCATTCTTGAGGACTTTTGAAAGATTACACTGAGAGGGTATTCATTAACACATAGTTTCATTAGTGTGGTATGGATTCATTCATGTTCAGATTAGAATATCAGAGTTTTTCACTGTGTAATTCCCGCAATACAACCATAGTTTAAAAACAATGAAACACATAGCAAAACTGATATCCTCAAAGAAAGTACTGTCACATCAGTCAGTTGTCAATTATGTAAATGTGAAAGACTAATGATGCAGTAGTGGCCCTTTAATTGAATGACTGGTACAGAAAATAAGTGAACTGCCTTTCTAAAGTTCCATTTTATAACAAGTTTTAACTGGAATAGTACTTTGTAAAGTTCAAGGGGGTGTAAAATATCAATAAATTCACTGGATATTTTCTGTACCTAGTACACATATACCATTTTACCACAAATAAACATTACTTTCTCTACCAAAACATAATTTTCTACAGTAAACATGACACAAAGTAAGTACTAATATTCTGAACAGTATTATCAGCGGTGACATTAACTCTTGGAAAAGAATACAGTGTTAAACACTTTGGTTGCTGGTGTTTTCAGGTATCCTTCAAAAATGATCTTAAAATTCTTAATGGTTGGGACAGGGGAACAGAAGGATTATTTTCTCATTGCTTGGTTATCTCCTTTCAGAGGAATCTACTCTTCTATGCCAGTTTCATGATATATGTACTCCATTGACTCAAGATGTGGAAGACAGGTATATTATGGCTAAATCTTGATGCTTTCAAATTTGGATAAAATATCAAATTTAATTGCATCTTTGGGATGTGGTTCTTGCATGTACACCAATTGCATGTAGTGAGGAAATATTCTAGATAAGTGTCCTTCATGTCTGGGTCATAGACAAGGATGAGTAGTAAAAGGTAGAAGTCAATGCTGCCTGCAGCCCAATTCAACTGATCAGATGAGATGAGTATCAGTAGAGTATATTGCATGAGGGATCTTTTAGTTTTTCTTGTTTAGATACAACTATGTAAAGAGAAACCTTTTCCTGAGAGAAGCCTTCCCGCCAGCCTGGTTCTAGAGCCACATCAGACCCAAGTAAACACACAGGAGGCTATATTAATTATGAAGCTCTTGGCTTTGCTTGTTTCTTACTGGCTAGCTCTGACTTAAGTATTTATCCCGTAATTGCTAATCTAAGTATTTCTCATACCGGAGAGGTTTCCGGGCTTCCTACTCCATGGTGTTACATCTTGACTCTCTGTGCTCCTATCCAGAGTCGTCCTGGACTCCTAGTCCCACCTATCTAACTTCCCTATTGGCCAACAGTGCTTTATTGACATAATCACAGGACTTCCCCCATCCCAACTGCTTCCTTTCAAAGTGAAAATAAATCGTGAGGAAGCATGGCTTGATTCAAGGAGAAATCACAATAATATAAATTGCCCAACTTCTTCAATACAACAGAAAGAAGTTGTAGGTGCAAAAAAGAGGAAGTTACAGGAAACTGTAGACACTGAATTTTAGAGAAAATAATGGAGATGGCTTTGGTAAGGCCCACAGTTTAATTTTTTGTGAAACACATTAGGAAGACCCCTAAAAATGTGTCTATGAAAGAACATATTTTCAGAAACATATAACATGAAAATGGGCATATGTGAAATATCACATTGTATTATTGAGAAAAACCAGAATAGCATCGCATGTTTTAGGAGAAAAGTGCTATTGTTATTTTTTTGCATTGCTAAGGAAATTCAGGATGGGTAAGATGTAATTAGAATGGATGAATTCAGACTTGACCTTTCAAAATTAATATTTTAGGAATAAAAATTTAGTAATCTTGAGAAGGACCAGGTCTTTAAATAGTGAATATGAATGAATAGAGAAATGAATGAATATCAGGGTCCTTTTGATTTGGGGATTTTCCTTTCATCTTGTCAAATTATCATTTTTACAATGTAAAATATTCAAAATTAACATGGATAGTTAATAACTTCTTTCTGTATCTTAAATTCTACTCCATATTTGATTTTGAAAACATTGACAAATGGTGTAGAGGACATTTCGTGAGATTTTCATAAGAAAAGTAGAACTTCTATCAGATGTTGGTCATTAATTTTCCAAAAAAAATTTATCACAAAGTAACTGTAAGTAACCAAGGAATACTAAGAATAGGAGAAATGGTCTCTCCTGGGCAAAATCACACCAATTGCTTATCTAATGCCAAATAAACAGATCAGATAGCATGAATAGGGGTAACATTATACATACTGAACATACTTAAATTAATATATTTAACACATTTTTAATATATGTGTGCATATTTGTGAATAAATACATTAAAAACAATGAAAAAGGATAATACTTTAAAAGATAGCAATACAAAGCATAAGGCAGTGTTTGGGGAAAGTAAAGGGACATGGAAAATGGTGTGATTAAGTGGTTTTGTTTAAAGGCCCTAAGGCGATACCTTGTTGATATCATTGTGTGATTAGAGTGAGAAAAAAATTCCTGTTTCTCTCAGCATCTTGAACTTCACGACCTCCAGAATTGTTTGAAATAAATAACTGGTAATTTGACACTAAACAAAAACATTTAAAAAGTATGATGATATGCTCACTAAGATACCCTAGCTCTGTTGTGATGTTCTAAAAACACTTCCATATTTTTCTTGAACTAAAGTAATTTGAGATAGAATAACTACTGTTAAGGTACATATATGCTTTATTTCCTCTCCTCCACGTTTCTTCCCTCTTCATCCTATCCCTATCTCCTGTTTTTGCTCTTTTCCCCTTTCTCACTCTTTTCTCCAAAAGTATTATGTTTATGAGGTGCAATATAAATAAACACAGAGAAAAACAGAAATCCTCCGAATTCCAGTCCTTCTTATCTTAGAAGAAATCTAAGAAGTGTAGTTTCAGGAAGCACAAAGAGTATATCTCTTAGAGAGTCACTAAGGAAAGAGTTCTCTTTGGGGTATTTTCTTTACCTTCAAGAATAATCTAAGCCAGTTGTGTAAGCATGTGGTATTTTTAGAGACCTCCAAGCTGTCCTATTAATTCCCTCCCTATCTGGATGCTGATGTAAAAGTACTTTGAGAGATAGCATGCATATCACCTCCCTCTCTTCTGTACTGAGCTTCTGTGCTGATTTGCTGCCTAGCAGAATTGTTCCCTTATGTTGAAAGAGCAGCCAAGACACATCTGCAACCTAGCTTCAATGAATATAAACAGTGTCCCAATCTTCTTTTGATCATGCTGATACTTCCTAGGTGCTAATGATAAAGCATAATGAACACTGTGCCATTGGGTTTCTTCTCATGATTCTTCCTGATCATTGAAAATGCCTTGCTCTTTAGTTCTTCCTTTTGAAAAATCGTCACTGTCCACCTGCATGTTGGCAGGAAAGCTGCCTGCAGCATTGCAAGGAGGACTTTTATATGAAAGTTCACGACATCCATATCTTATACTTCATGTGTTCTACATGTGGAAATAGACTGATGCTCAAAACTTCCAGAACACTCAAAAACTCAGTGTTTTTGTTATGCTAGACTCACAAACGAGTGAAAACTATGGTATTTAAGGTCTTTGTGCATTTTTATGTGGATTTGATCTTCTAGGTAAAAGAATAGAAACTACAAGATGGAAGCAAGCAATAACTTTGAAAAGTTTCTTAATGCATCATACACTTATTTCAAGAGAAAAGCAGAAATAAGTATGTGGGGATATTGGAGAGAAGTTTTAATGACCATGAACAATTCAGTGAGCTCTCAGGTCAAATATATCACATACTTTTATATATTCATAAATGCTGCCCAGTTACTTCTGGGATTCCTCACATAGCTACTACATTATATACCACAGACAGCATTGTAAATAGTGCAGCCATACCTTATAGTAAGTCACTTTGAGCCTCTTATTTTTAGAAGCTCTATGTGGCATTTGTGATCCCAGGTCTCCACATTGTTGTAAGAATGGAATATAAGAGCAAGCATTAAATAATCATAAGTTTTGAATAATGAAAATATAAATAAGGGGGCAGATGTCAGCAAATAAATCATTATTAACTAGGTATTCCTTTTATCCTTAATATACTTAATATTTAGAAGATTTCATACAAATAGTTATTAATAAAGTCAAATGTCACAAACCTTTCTTTAACATTTTTGTTTATCCTTTTCTCAATTTGCATACAAACCCCAGTTCCCACTCCCTCCCCTTGTCCTGCTCTTCCCAACTTCCCCCAAATCCAACTCATCCACTCCTCAGAGAGGGTACAGCTTCCCATTGGGTGTCAATGAAGTCTGGCGCATCTCTTTGAGGAAGAACCAAGGCTTTCAACCCTATATCTAGGCTGAGTAAGGTATCCCTCTAAAGATAATGGGCTGCAAAAACCCAGTTTAAGCCCTAAGGGTAAATCCTGGTCCCAATGCCAGTGGCCTCACAGACTGACAAATTCACACAACTATCACCCACACTTCAGAGGACCCAGTTCAAAATCATGCAGATTCCCCAGGTGTCAGTACAGAGTCAGTGAGCTCCCACTAGCTCAGGTCAGCTGTCTCTGTGGGTATCTCCAACATGGTCTTGACCCCCATAATCATATTATCACTCCTCCTTCTCTTTGTCAGGACTGTGGTAGCGTGGCCCAGTTCTTAGTTGTGGATCTGCACATCTGCCTGCATTGATTGCTGGATGAAGGATCTATGAAGATAATCCAGTTCCATCATCAGTCTAATTACAGGGGAAGGCCACTTCAGGTACCCTCTACACTAATGCTTAGGGTCTTTGCTGCAGTCATCCTTGTGGATTCCTGGGTATTTCCTTAGTGACAGGTTTCTCACTATAATGGCTCCCTCAATCAAGATATCTCTTTCTTTGCTCTCCCTCCCTGTCCTTCCTTCCCCCATCTCTACCATCCAGCCTCCTCATGTTCTCCTACCCCCTTCATTTCTCCCTTCCCACTCCCCTTGTGCTTTCCCTTTCTCCCTCCTCCACTATTCTCCCAATATTCTCAGGAGATCTTGTCTATTTCCCTTTCCTAGATGCATCCATGTATGTCCCATGTATGTCTCTGGAGTCAAGATCTTATATGTTATATATAGTATATATAAGTAAGTATACACTGAGTTTCTCTTATCTCACTGGGTTATCTCACTCTGGATTTTTTTCTAGTTCCATTAATTTGGCGGGAAATCTCATATTATTGGTTTTCACTGCTTAGTAGTAACACGTTTTCTTTATCCATTCTTCAGTTGAGGAGCATCTAGTTTCTCTTCAGGCCATATAAATTTTTGCCTTTTACAAAACTTTCTTATAAATATAATTCACCTTATGTATCATATGTTTGGGATTGCTTATTTTAAAATATTTTATGATTTAAATGTTTTCAAACAAATATACCTTGAATGTTAAAAATTTTACACTCTGCTTCTACCCACTGGACCATTGTTTTGGTTGTTAAACACTTGAATTAAACAGTGAGGAGACCTTAGGTCCTAACCAGATATCTTAGCTGGGTATTTTTTTCTGTGATGAAAAACGACGAATCAAAAAACAAGCTGTCAAATGAATGGTTTATTCAGCTTATACTTCCACATTGAGGTTCATAATCAAAGGCAGACATGACAGGAATTCAAGCAGGTCAGGGACCTAGAGGCAAGATTTGATGCAGAAGCTGTAAAGCTTTCTTCTTTGATGACCTACTTCTCATGGGATATCCAGTAGCCTTTTAGAATTCACAGCCAGCATCCCAGAGATGGTGCTACCCACAATGGACTTGGCCCTCCTGCACCAATCACCAACTAAGAAAATGCCTTATAGTCACACTTAGAGCTCAAGTTCATAGAGAAAATTTCTCAATTGAGACTCTCTCTTACCTGATGACTCCAGCTTCATTGATGATGACATAAAACAAGCCAAGACAACAGAATTTTCTACTTCCTACTTCATGCATTTTAACTCAGAGGCTTATACAAATTTGTTTAAAGGTAATGTTGTTGGGGGAAGTCCTGTGCATTTGTCAATAAAGTACTGTTGAGCCTATAGGGAACCAAGATAGGAGGGACTAGGAGGCCAGGAGAACTCTGGGAAGAAGAAACACAGAGAGTTCAAGATGTAACGCCATTGGGGTAGGAAGCCCGGAAACCTCTCCGGTAAGAGAAATACTTAGATTAACAATTATGGGGTAATTACTTAAGTGAGAGCTAGCCAGTAAGAAATAAGCAAGGCCAACAGCTTCATAATTAATACAGCGTCCTGTGTGTTTATTTGGGGACTACAAAGCGGCAGAGCCCAGGCGGCTGGCGGGGGATAAACCAAAGCGGCTAGCAAAGAAAAAGCTTCTCTTAACATAATGTAATATTTAAGCTTTTCCTAATGTAAATGATGATGATTTCCCAAGACCTCTACTTTAATTTATATCCTTCAAAATGTTTAAAATATATCATTTAACACACTCAAGGTGCAAAAGTTCTTTAAAATTGGTAGGTTTCTACCAATTTCCAGATAAACAAAAGCTTTTACTTTGGGATCACTTAGGTTCACTTGTAGGAGTTATAACATTCCTTATTCTCATGATTAAGAGTGATGTTTACTGAGAAGCTTCTACAAAGAAATATACTGGAGACTCTAGAGGTAATGTATTTGATATCTTTTTTAAATGAATATATCTTTCTTAAGTGCACTTATGTTTTCTGCCAAAGGAAATCAAGCATTTCAGGTGCTTTATTTCCTATGACTTTCATACTGAAGTAATAAAAGTAGCTTTATGAGAACACTAGAGAATGTACAAGCATTTCAAGTGACACTGAAGGAAAAGATTAAAATAAGTTAAAATCAGTAAAATGTCTGTGTTCACACTCCTTGCTTTGGCACAATATATTGTCTTATTCAAGCATTCACAGACACACTGTTTAGAGTAATCTCACAATACTTCCTCATCCCTCTAATAGTCAACAATACAGAATAAATTCATTAACTGATAAAGTTAAAGAGAACTCATGGGACTAGCACAACACTTATAATGCATGAAAGTCACAATTAATCTTTTAGCTCTTGTTGTGAAGATCAGCATACAGAAATGACTTAAAGTGAATGCTTCAAAAAGATTATGGGAAAGAAAAGGGACACCTATTACGGTACACAAGATGAGACTAAAATGTCAACATTTTTTAAACATGACTTATATATAAACCTCCTACATGAAAATGACATAATCATAGATTTTTATAATAAGCAAAATAATAGTTGAAGAAATCCACATTCGTTTTGAACAATTCTCAGTTTTGGTAGTATAATAAAATGTTTCCTAATAGTGTAAAGACAAAAAATAAAATCATAAAATGAATTAGCTTCAAGTCTTCAAATGGCAAACAAATGTTATTATTTATCAACTTACTACTTTATTCAATAAATTTTACTTTACTTTTATTAGCTCTTAAGCATACTGTTTGTAATTCTCTCTTGATTTAGTAAACCACTTTACCTATGTTTGACCTCTTCCTCATTGAAAAGTTTTATATTCATTCAGAGGTCAAAGCAATAACTACATAATGTAAAAACAGTGTTTGAATTGAGATCACATTTCTGTTCTTTTTACATATCAAGCTTCCATCTTCCCAAAATTTATTCACTGAAGGGGGAAATTGTGTGTGTGCTCCTTAGTGACGATACAAAAATTATTTTCATTCCACTTCAGACCACCACAAGTGTGGACTGAAATTATTCTTCACCATTAGATTCAAAATTGTTTATGCAGATAATTACATTGAAAATCCATTTGGTTTATGAACAATCTTACTTGCTGCATTGCAGAATAGTTACACAGGTGAAATACAAATAGAGATAATTAAGGCATACAAAAGAAGAGACTAGAAAAATTATTTCTGCGAGGATGATTTCAAGTGAATGAGTTATTATTAATTATTGAATTACAGAGTTCTAAGTGAAGACAAGGAATATGTTATCTCTGTGGTCCTATTAATATTGCTCTAAAATGTACATCCCTACTGTATGAGAGAAGTTAGATACCATACCTCATTCAGTTACAAATTTAGTTTTTCTCTATTTTATCCAAGAATTCAGTTCTTCTAGGTTTTTATTCTCATACATCAACATGTGTTTGGTGAGATATTGTAAACTTCTTTTCCTTCTGAACCAATTCAAATACCATTTGAAGAAATAATATATAATTAATGATGAATAATTAGTTAATATATTTTCCTAAATAAATGCTTAACTAGAAGAATGAGTAAGGATAAAGTTTTATTTCAGCAATGAAAATTTTGCAGATGAGGGCAACATGAGATGATTTAAGTTTCAATGTAGAAAAGAAGGTAAAAGTTGGAAATACTGATGTTTAACGCAAGTCGTGGTTTTCACAATCATTTTCAAGGACTAGCTGTACATGCTACATGTTTTCCTTTTATCACCTTTAACCTTGTTCTTATATTTAAGAGTTTATCTTTGAACTTGAAAGAAACCACATTATTTGATAGTATATATCATGTTATCAAAGTATAAACCCATCACCAGAATGTGATGGAATTATCCATTAAGAACTTTCAAAACCCTAATGTACATGAATTTATATTCATAGGCTAGCAAATAATCGAGGAAGAGAAAGTGAAAGTAATAGATAGAGGGTAAGGGAAAGGTTGGAAAAAACATCATGAAAAAGACACACAGAAACAGAGTGGGAAGATGGAGAGAAAAAAAGAGACAGAAATAACACAATAAAGCAAGTGTTTGAGGGATTACAAAGAAATTCATTGATTTATTAAAGTTTCCAGTAGAGTTGATAGAATGAATTCCTAGATTCATACTATAAAGGTGAATAATTGCAATAATTAAGTAGAGAATGAATGGAAAAGGATGCATGAAAGTCACTCACCAAATAACTAACTGACACAGGAAAGAAAGTGAAGGACTGTGTTAGTAAACCAAAAAAAAATTCCAGATGGATAAGTAATTTCAGGAATGACCCATTTTAAACTATGTTCTCCAGTTATGTATAATCATTAATAAATAGATTAATAAGCAAGAGCTTTACAAGATCTCAAAACACATAAATGCCCTACAAATTATTTATAGTAACAGGGAGCTGTAATTTACGAACTGCCACAGAAAACATCATTACTTGACTTATAAATTTGTACCATAAACTGCAAATTGACAGCTTATCAGACATCAGCAATGTGTAATGTGGCTATCAATATTTTACACAAACTAAATGTGTTCCCATTAGCTGGTGTCCACTTGGATCAAATTAAAAACATTTTATAGTACCTAATGATTTGTTTGAGGATAAAATGATAGTAATAACTTAATGATTTTTATAGTGAAAATACGAATCTGAAATAGAATGTCAGAACTTAAATTTATTAATTCAGGTATATATCAAGCTATACAACTTAACGAATCAACACCATAATAAGAAAAATATTATAGCATCTGTTAACTAGATGTTCTCACAATTCCCTAGCTGTCAATTCTGCTTCATCTCTTTCATTTATGAATGCGGTTCTTCTACTAAAATTCTGGTCACTCACAATTCTATGAACAGTTTTGCTTGTTTAGCTTGTTCTCCTATCTTTCTCCACATTGGAATGCCCAAACCAAAGTCCTTCTCATCTCATAAGAGGGTTAGTTATTATAATCCTCCCTCTACTGCAAGATATAATGTCTTTATTCATTCGGAGACACCCTACACACTGCTCCTGTAGGGAAAGGACATGTGTTTATACAACTTGCAATAGAGACGTGTATGTATGTGTTTTATTATCTTGCATATATTACTGAGGTCCTTAATTCCTTTATAATTGCATGTGCTGTTTTGAAGTTGCCCTTTTCCAAATGAGTTTGTTAAAACTTAATAGCCAATGCGATCACACTAAGACACAAAAGTTTCTCAATAAAATGCTTAATCTATTTTGTCAGAGAAACACAAAAAGAATAATACATTATTATGGAAAAACAAAAGATGCCAGATAGTCAAAGCATTTCTGTAGCAAAAATAGTAATGTTTGGAGGCCTTGCCATCCTTGACCTCAAATTACACTAGGAAGTCATAGTAAGAACACAGCATGACACTGGCACAAATACAAGCAGGTAAAATAATGGAATATGATGGAAGAAGCCCATTTAACTGCTGATACAAGACGACAGACTAGAAGAAACAGAATAACCAAAAAATTGTGTAAGAAAACTGTATGTCCATATGTAGACAAATTAAACTAGACACTTATTTCTCATCATGCACAGAATTCACTTTAAATTTGACCAACGATCCCAACACAAAACCTAAAACTTTGTCCATCTTGAACACATTGGGATAGGAAACTACTTCCTAAATATAAAGCCAGTTGAACAGACACTGAGAACAGAAATTAATAAAAGGGACCTCCTAAAACTGAAGTGTTTCTGGAAGGCAAAGGATACAGTCAGTAAGACAAAATTGAAGCCTACAGAATGGATGAAGATATTCACCAACCCCACATCTGACAGAATAATCTCCAAAATATATAAAGAACTCAGGAGAGGAAAGACATCAGCCCCTCCAAGACCCCAACCCCAGCGAGTCCAGCTTCAGCATCCCCAGCTTCAGCCGCAGTAAGGAAGGAGACCAGTGGAGACGGAAAGACCCCTCCAGCACCCACTGGAAGAAGAGATGGGAAGAAGACAGAATAAGAGATCACTCAGCAATAGAAACACCAACATGACCCCACCAGAATCTAGGGATCCAACACCAGCAAGACCCGAAAAGCACTACATAGATGAAGAAGAGGAGACAGACCTTAAAAATTATTTCATGAAGATGATGGAGACCCTCAAAGAAGAAACGAGGAAATCCCTTAAAGAAATAGAAGAAAAAAACAAACAAAAAAAATCCATGAAATGGGGGAAAATTCAAGAAATAAACAAATCTCTCAAAGAATCTAAAGAGCACCAAGAAAAAACAACCAAGAAAATTAAGGAAACAGCTCAAACAGTTGAAGGATTGAAAGCTGAAATAGAAACGATAAAGAAAACACAGAATGAAGGGATGCTGGAAATAGAAAAGCTCGGTAAACGGTCTGGAACTACAGATGCAAGTATCAGCAATAGAATACAAGAGATAGAAGAGAGAATCTCAGGTGTTGAAGACTCATTAGAGGATATAGAGTCGTCAACCAAAGAAAATCTCGAAACCAACATTAACACAAAATATCCAGGAAATATGGGACACCGTGAAGAAGCCAAACCTGAGAATAATATGTATAGAAGAAGGTGAAGAACTTCAACTTAAAGGTACAGAAAATATATTCAACAAAATCATAGAAGAAAACTTCCCTAACCTAAAGGAAGATATGCCTATGAAAGTACAAGAATCTTACAGAACACCAAATAGGCTTGACCAGAAAAAGAAGTCACCTCGCCATATAATAATCAAAACATCAAACCTACAGAGTAAAGAGAAAATATTAAGAGCAGCTAAAGAAAAAGCCCAAGGCAGACCTATCCGATACACCTGACATCTCAATGGAAACGATGAAAGCCAGAAGATCCTGGTCAGATGTCCTACAAACGCTAAGGGAACAAGGATGCCAGCCCAGACTACTATATCCAGCAAAGCTCTCAATTACCATAGATGGAGAAAACAAAATATTCCATGACAAAGCCAGATTTAAACAATACGTATCCATGAATCCAGCTCTACAGAAAATGCTAGAAGGAAAACCTAGAGCCAAGGAAGATAACTACATTCACAAAGACACAGGCAATATATAATCATACTTTACAAAACACCAAAAGAAAAAGGGAGGAGAAACTACACAAAATAACTTCACTAACAATAAATCAAGCGCAAACAAGGATCACCAATCAATGGTCATTAATATCCCTCAATGTCAACAGCCTCAACTTGCCTATAAAAAGACACAGACTAGCAGAATGGATATGAAGACAGAACCCTTCCTTCTGCTGCATACAAGAAACACATCTCAACATCAAAGACAGACATTATCTCAGAGTAAAGGGCTGGGAAAAGATCTTCCAATCAAACGGCCCCAAGAAACAAGCGGGCGTAGCAACCCTAATATCTAACAAATTAGACTTCAAATTAAAATCAATCAAAAGAGATGAAGAAGGACACTTCATATTCATCAAAGGAAAAATACATCAAGACGAAGTCTCGATTTTAAACATCTACGCCCCAAATACAAAGGCACCTACATTCGTGAAAGAAACATTACTAAAGCTCAAAATGCACATAAAATCTCACACACTAATAGTAGGAGACTTCAACACTCCGCTCTCAACGCTAGATAGGACCTCCAGACAGAAACTTAACAAAGAAACAAAAGAATTAATAGAAGTTATGACCCAACTGGGTTTAACAGACATCTATAGAACACTCCACCCAAATACAAAGGGATATACCTTCTTCTCAGCACCACATGGAACCTTCTCTAAAATTGACCACATAATAGGAAACATAGCAAATCTCCACAGATACAAAAAAATTAGAATAACCCCCTGCATCTTATCAGACCACCATGCATTAACATTAGAATTCAACAATAACACAAATCGCAGAAACCCTACAAACTCATGGAGATTGAACAATGCACAATTGCACCATCCCTGGGTAAAGGAACAAATAAAAAAAGAAATTAAAGACTTCCTCGATTTCAATGAAAATGAAGACACAACATACACAAACTTATGGGACACTTTGAAAGCAGTGCTGAGAGGAAAGTTTATAGCACTAAGTGCCCACATGAAAAAACTGGAGACCAGTCATACTAGAGAATTAATAGCACAGATGAATGTTCTAGAACAAAAAGAAGCAAACTCCCCCAGGAGGAGCAGACGCCAGGAAATAATCAAATTGAGGGCTGAAATCAATCAAGTAGAAACCAGGAAAACACTGAGAAGAATCAATGAAACAAAGAGTTGGTTCTTTGAGAAAATGAACAAAATAGACAAACCTCTGTCCAAACTAACCAAAAGACAGAGAGAGAACATGCTAATTAACAAAATCATGGATGAAAAAGGGGACATAACAATGGACTCTGAGGAAATCAAGAGAATCATCAGGGCATACTTTGAAAATCTGTACTCCACAAAATTTTAAAATTTAAAGGAAATGGACAATTTCCTGGATAGATATCACTTGCCAAAACTAAATCAAGAACAGATAAATAATCTAAACAGACCTATAACCCCTAATGAAATAGAAGCAGTCATCAAAAGTCTCCCAAACAAAAAAAGCCCAGGGTCAGATGGCTTCAGTGCAGAATTCTACCAGAAATTCAAAGAAGAGCTCATTCCAATACTCGTCAAAGTATTCCACACTATAGAAGCAGGAGGCTCACTGCCAAAATCTTTCTACGAGGCTACAATTACGTTGATACCCAAGCCACACAAAGACACAACTAAGAAAGAGAACTATAGACCAATTTCCCTCATGAACATTGATGCAAAAAATACTCAATAAAATACTTGCAAACCGGATTCAAGAACACATCAGAAAAATCATCCAACATGATCAAGTAGGCTTCATTCCAGGAATGCAGGGATGGTTCAACATTAGAAAATCTATCAATGTAATCCACCATATTAACAATCTGCGAAAGAAAAACCACATGATCATCTCACTAGATGCTGAAAAAGCCTTTGACAAAATCCAGCACCCCTTCATGATAAAGGTCCTAGAGAGATCAGGGATAACAGGAACGTACCTGAATATAATAAAAGCAATATACAGTAAACCAACAGCTAACTTCAAACTAAATGGAGAGAAACTCAAAGCAATTCCTCTAAAATCAGGAACAAGACAAGGCTGTCCACTCTCTCCATATCTCTTCAATATTGTACTTGAAGTTCTAGCTCCAGCAATAAGACAACAAAAGGAGATAAAGGGGATACAAATAGGAAAAGAAGAAGTCAAACTTTCACTATTTGCAGATGATATGATAGTCTACATAAGTGACCCAAAAAACTCCGCAAGGTTACTCCTAGAGCTGATAAACACCTTCAGCAATGTGGCAGGATACAAGGTAAACTCAAAAAATCAGTGGCCCTATTATATACAGATGATGAAGTGACTGAGAAAGAAATCAGAGAAACATCACCTTTTACAATAGCCAAAAACAGCATCAAATATCTGGGGATAATCTTAACCAAGGAAGTGAAACCCTGTATATCAAGAACTTTGTGTCTTTGAAGAAAGAAATCAAAGAAGATACCAGAAAATGGAAAGATCTCCCATGCTCTTGGATTGGTAGGATCAACATAATAAAAATGGCAATCTTGCCAAAAGCAGTCTATAGATTCAATGCAATCTCTATCAAAATTCCATCACAATTCTTCAAGGACCTGGAAAGAACATTAATCAACTTTATATGGAAAAACATAAGGCCCAGGATAGCCAAAACATCCCTATATACAATAAGGAACTTCAGGAGGCATCACCATACCTGACTTCAAGCTCTATTATAGAGCTATAGTCCTGAAAACAGCTTGGTATTGGCACAAAAATAGGCAGGTAGACCAATGGAACCGAATCAAAAGCCCTAATTTTAACCCACACACGTATGAACACCTGATTTTTGACAAAGAAGCTAAAACTGTACAGTGGAAAAAAGAAAGCATCTTCAACAAATGGTGCTGGCATAACTGGGTACTGGTATGCAGAAGACTGCAGATAGATCCATGTTTATCGCCTTGTACAAAACTTATGTCCAAATGGATCAAAGATCTCAACATACATCCAGCCACACTGAAACTTTTAGAAGAGAAAGTGGGAGATACTCTTCAACGAGTTGGTACAGGAGACCACTTCCTAAACATAACACCAGTGGCACAGGCACTGAGATCGACAATTAACAAATGGGACCTTCTGAAACTAAAAAGCTTCTGTAAGGCAAAGGACACAGTCAAAAAGACAAAAAGGCAGGCCACAGAATGGGAAAAGATATTCACTAACCCTACATCTGACAGAGGGCTAATCTCCAAAATTTACAAAGAACTCAAGAAACAAGTCTCCAAAACACCAAAGGATCCACTTGAAAGGTGGGGTACAGAGCTAAATAGAGAATTCTCAGTAGAGGAGGCTAAAACGGCCAAGAGACACTTAAGAAAGTGCTCAACATCCTTAGCCATCAGGGAAATGCAAATCAAAACAACTCTGAGATACCATCTTACTCCTGTCAGAATGGCTAGAATCAAAAACACCGAAGACAATTTATGCTGGAGAGGATGTGGAGAGAGAGGAACACTCCTCCACTGCTGGTGGGAATGCCGACTCATACAGCCTCTTTGGAAATCAGTATGGAGATTCCTCAGGAAAATGGGAATCAATCTACCACATGACCCAGAAATTCCACTCTTAGGCATTTATCCAAATGAGGCAGGTTCATACAACAAGGGCATCTGCTCCACTATGTTCATAGCAGCATTGTTTGTAATAGCCAGAACCTGGAAGCAACCTAGATGCCCCTCAACTGAAGAGTGGATAGAGAAAATGTGGTACATTTACACAATGGAGTATTACTCAGCAGAAAAAAAAACAATGGAATCTTGAAATTCGCAGGGAAATGGATAGCACTGGAAGAAACCATCCTGAGTGAGGTAACCCAGTCGCAAAAAGACAAACATGGTATGTACTCACTCATGTATGAATTTTAGATATGGATCAGGATAGTGCCAGTCTGCACTTCCACAGATAGAGAGTCTGGGAAACAGGAAAGAACCTAAAAGATATGCATATATGCATAGTACCCAAGAGAAGAGGATGGAGACAAGATCCTCTGAATGGATGGAGAACACGGTGAGGGGTGGGGGGGAGTGGGACCTGGGAAGAATAGAGGGGGTAAAGAGGAAGGGAGTTGGTCATGGGGGAACAGGAAGTTGAGGGGGTGGGGGTAGAATAGGGGGAAGAGGGAATCATAGGATCGAAGACAGATCAGGCACCTGAGTGACCTCGAGTGATCTAAGGGTATAACATCAATTGGCAAGCTAAGCAATAGTGGAGGGACCACCTCGAATGCCCATTCCTGATAATGAACTTGATGTCTATAACCATCCAGGAGCCTTCATCCTGTGACTGATGGAAGCAGAGGAAAACACACAACTAATCACTGAACTGAACCCAAGGAACCCAGTGACAGAACGAGAGGAGTGATTAGCAAATTGGCAAAGAATGGGCTGGCAAAACCAGCAGAGACAGCTGATCTGAACAGGGGAGTGCTCTTGGACCCCAGACCGACAGTGGGGAGGCCAGCATGGGACTGATCTGGACCCCCCAAATGTGAGTGTCAGTGAGAAGGCCTGGGCAACCTATGGGGCCCTGAGCTGTGGATCAGTGTCTATCCCTGGTATACAAACTGTCTTCATGTGCCTATAGCACAAAGAGAGATGCTCTCTCAGCCTGGACTCTTAGGGGAGTGCCTTGACCCTACCAAGAGTAAAATGACAGACTCTAGATAACCCCTATGTGGAAGAATTTGGCAATAGGGTGGGAGGGAGGGGGGGGGAAGGGGAGTGCGGGAAGAGGGGAAGGAGAGGGAACTGGGATTGACATATAAAACAAGCTATTTAAAATTAAAATAAAAATGATAAAAAAAGAACTCACGAAACTAAACATCAAAATAACAAATATTCTAATTAAAAAACGTATAAATCTCAAAAGAGTATTCTCAGCAGAAGAATTTCAAATGGTTTAAAGGTGCTTAAGAAATGGCTCAACATCCTTAGTCATCAGGGAATTGCAAATAAAACTGACTCCAAGACACCATTTTACACAGTCAGAATGGCTAAGATAAAAAACACAGATGAACGCTTATGTTGGAGAAGATATGGAGTAAGGGGAACATTCCTTCGTTGCTGGTGGAAGTGCAAACTTGTACAACAACTTTGGAAATCAGTGTGGCTGTTTCTTATAAAACTGGGAATCAATCTACCTCAAGATCCAACAATACCATTCTTGGCTACATACTGAAAAAATGCACTCGCATGACATAGGACATTAGCTCAATTTTGTTCATAATAGCATTATTCCAGAACCTGGAAACAGCCTAGATGTCCCTTAGCCTAAGAATGGATAAAGAAAATGTGGTATACATACATAATGGAGTACTGCTGAGTGGTAAAAAACAAACAAACAGAAAGTATCATCATGAAATTTCCAGCCAAATGAATGGAACTAGAAAAAACAAACAAACAAACAACAAAACAAAACACCGGAGTGAGGTAACCCAGACACAGAAGCCTAACCACCATATATACACGGTATGTACTCACTCATATGTGGATAATAGATGTAAAGCGAAGGATAGCCAGCATATAGCTCATGACTCCGAAGGAACTAGCTAACAAGGAGAACACAAAGAGAGACATACATGGATGCACCTGAGGAAAGGGAAATAGACAATATCTCCTGAGAAAATTGGAAGAGTAACGCAGGCAGGGGAGGAAAAAGGAAAGGGGGATGGGAAAAGGGAAAGGGGGAGGAGAACATAAGGGAACTGGATGGTGGAGACGAGTAAAGGACACAGAGAGACAATATAAGGAAAGAGATATTCTGACTGAGGAAGTCATTATGGGGTGAGAAAACCTGACACTAGGGAAATTCCCAGGAATTCAAAAAGATGATCCCAACTCAGACCCTAAGCATTAGTGGAGAGGGTGCCAAAACTGACCTTCCTGTGTAATCAGATTGATGATGACCAGAATTATCATCACAGAACCTTCCTCTAGCAACAAATGGAGGCAGATGTGGACATCCACCGCTAAGAATTGAGTGCAGGTCCCAGAGTCCAGTCAAAGAGAGGGAGGAGTGATAGATACTATGAGCAAAGGGGTCAAGACCATTTTTAGATACACACAGAGACAGCTGGCCTGAACTAGTGGGCACTCACTGATTCAACACTGATGGCTGGGGAACCTGTGTGGGCCTAAACCGTGCCCTTTGAATGTGACAGTTGTATGAGGTCACTGTCAGTGGGACCAGCATTTACCCTTAGTTCATGAGCTTACTGTTTTTGGAGCCAATTCCCTATGGGGATACCTTGCTGAGCCTACATAAAGTGGGGAAGGGCTTTGTACTGCCTCAGCTTGAAATGCCAGACTTGGAAGGAAGCCCTTATAAGGAGTGGAAGGGGATGGTGTGGGAGGGAGATTGGGGAGCCAGGAAGAGGTTAAGGTGGGGAAACTGTGCTAGGTGTTTCAAATGAAAAAAAATCTTTTAACTAAACAAAGTTAAATTACTAGACAAGAAGGTGGCACATATGCTATACAACATACAATCAGAGGCAAAGACTTTCAAAATAGGCACTGATCCTCCTGAAAATAGAACCAACAAATGACAAATGGAGCTTTGGGAAATTAAAAAGCTTCTGTTCAGTAGAAGAAATAATCCATCAGTTGAAGATACAATCCACAGAATAGGAGAAATGCATTTTCCTGGTATGCAAACAACAGAAAATGTACATCTAGAAAACATTAAACCTTAAAAACCAATATGCTTCAGTGGACTGAGATTTGATTCCTAGTACCTATATGGTGGCTCACAAACGTTTACAGGCCGGGAGTGTCTGTTCCTGATTCTTTTCCTTTTTCCATTGTTTATGATTTTCTTTTTTTCCATTTTTAAAAATATTTTTGTTTCATTTTATGTGTCCACCTGAATTTTCCCTCCCATCCCTCCTGCCACACCTCCTCACATCCTCCCACCCTGACTCACCTCTCCCCAGTCTATTCCCATTTCAGTCCTCTTCATGGGTAAGGGGTCCCATGAGGAGTAAACATAGTCAGGCACATTAGGTTGGGGCAGAAACATGCCCTTCTCCCTTGCCTTAAGAATGAGTATGGCATCCCACCCTAAGGAATGGACTCCAACAATCTTGCTTGTGTGCCCGGTTTGTATCTGGTCCTACTGTCAGAAGCTTCTCAACTAGTCTAAGCTTCACAACTGTCTCCCACATACAGAGGGCCTAGTTACTTCCCCTAGAGTCTCCACAGTTGTAGGTCTAGAATCCATGAGTTTCCATGAGCTTGGTTTAGCTGTCTCTTTAGATTTCTCCATCATGATCTTGATTTCTCTTGTTCATATATTCTCTCCTCCACCTCTTCAACTAAATTGCTGGTGCTCAGCCTAGTCCTTGATTGTGGGTCTCTGTGTCTGGTTCCAATAATTATAGGATGAGGGCTCTATGATGATAGTTGAGGTATTGACCAATCTCCCATTGGGAAGGACAGTTTGAGTAACCTTTCTACTACTGCTAGGAGTCTTAGCTGGAGTCCTCCTTATGGGTTCTTGGGAATTAACTTAGCTCCAGTTTTCTCCCTAAGGCTATAGTGGCTCTCTCTATTAAGGTATCTCTTTTGTTGTTCTTCTACTGCATCCCTCCCCAGTGAGACCACCTTTTTCCCTCCTCATCTCATTCCCGCTCTCCCTCCTTACCACACCCTGCCTCCAGTTTTCCCCATATATCTCATCTAATTTCCCTTCCAAGGGTGATCCATGTGTCCTTCTTGTGGTCCTCCTTGTTACCTAGCTTCTCTGGAGCAGTGGATTTTAGTCTGGTTATTTTTTGCTTTACATGTAATATCCACTTATGAGTGAAAGCATAGCTTTTTTTATCTTTCAGAGTTTGGGTTACCTACTGAGGATGCTTTTTCTATTTCCATCTGTTTTCAAGAAAAATTTAATGAGGTCATCATTTTTCATAGTTGAGTAGTACCCGATTGTGTAAATGTACTACATTTTTCTTATCCATTTTTTTTTGCTGAGGGGCGCCTGAGTAGTTTCCTGTTTCTGGTTATTATAAATAATGCTGCTATGAACATTATTGAACAAACATCCTTGTAGTATGATTAAGCATCCTTTGGTTAAATGCCCAAGAGTGATATCGGTGGGTCTTGAGGTATATTGATTCCCAATTTCCTTTCTTTTTTTATTTTTTAATTTTCCTTTTTTAATTTAAATTAGAAACAGGCATCCATGATTCACAATTTTTTTTAGAAACTGCCATACTGGTTTCCAAAATGGCTGTACCATTTGTACTCCCATCAGCAGTAGTGGAGTGTTCCCCTGACCTCACAACCTCTCTAACATAAGCTGTCCTCAGTTTAATCTCACACATTCTGACATGTATAAGGTAGTATCTCAGAGACATTTTAATTTACATTTCCCTGAAAGATGTTGAGTAATTCTGCAAATGTCATTTAGCCATTTGAGTTTCTAATGGTGAGAATTCTCTGTTTAGTTCTATACCCATTTTTCAGTGGGGTCATTTTGTATTTTGATGTTTAGTTTCTTGTAGTGTTATATTATTTTTTGATTTATTAAAGCTTGCCTGAGGATTCAGAAAGCAAAGTCAGCTTCAAGCTATAGATATCAGGCAGTGGTGGCACACACTTTTAATCTTAGGTATTAGAATTAAGAGTTAGATGGATCTCTGTGAGCACAAACCTACCCAGATCTACACAAGGATGATCCAGTCCTAAAGGAAAACAGCTCACAAAAAGATGATCTCTGCATCTGTGATCATATGCCTTTAATCCCAGTAATATAGGGGTATAAAAACTACAACAGGGTCTTCAGTGTTCAATGTCAGGTATTCATTCTCTAGTCACACTGGTGAGAAACAACAGGACCAGGCCTTTCAGCCTGAGGTTGCATAAGAGCTGATGACCTGATAATTTGCTTTTCTGATCCTCAACTTGAAGCTTGAACCCTAATATCTGTCTATGTGTCTTTTATTTTATATGTTACAGTTTCTACAGTTCTTTATAAATTTTGGAGATCAGTCCTCTGTCAAATGTGGGCTTGGTTAGGATCGTTTACTATTCTGTATGCTGTTGTTTTTATCCTATTGACAGTGTCCTTTGCTTTGAAGAAACTGTTCAGTTTCAGGAGATACCACTTATTGACTGTCGCTTTTAGTGTCTGTGCTACTGATGTTATATTTAGGAAGTTCCAGATGAGTTCAAGGCTACTTCTTACTTTCTCTTCTATCAGGTTCAATATACCTGGAATTATGTTGAGGTCCTTGAACCACTTGGATTTGAATTTGTGCATGGCTATAGATATAGTTCTATTATTATGCTTATGCAGGTTGATATCCAGTTATGCCATTACCATTTGTTAAAGAGGTTTTCTTTATCCCATTGTATTATGGATTCTTTGTCAAAAATTAGGTGTTGATAAGTGTGTGGGTTAGTAAAGGGATTTTTTAAATTTATTTTTCAGTTTAAATTTAGATAAGAAAAAAGGTTGCTTCACAAGTCAGTTAAAGGTCCCTCTCCCTTTCCCTCGCCTCCTCCCGTGCCCTCCACCCAACCCTCCCCATTTCCCCTCAATTCCCCAGGGAGGGTGAGGCCCTCCATGGGGGTGTCCATAGTCAGTCATTTCATATAGGGCAGGCTCTAGACCCTTCCCCAAGAATTCAGGGTGAGAGTGCACCTCACATTGTTGGATGGGAGTCCAAAGTCCTTGTGTATACTCAGGATGGGTACTGATCTGCTGCCCAAGGCTCAATAGATTACCTAGGCCTCTTCACTGACACCCAGATTCAGGGGGTCTTGATCAGTCCCATGCTGGATTCCCAGGCTTATGCCTGAGATTCAAGAGTTAACCTTTGTCTGGTCAGCTGTTTCTGGAGGGTAAACCAGCCCAGTCTTAATCCCTTTGATCATCAGTCCTCCCTCTCTGTTACTGGCTTTCTTGAGTTCAGCTCAGTACTTAACCAAGGGAGTCTGCCTCTTCTTTGATCAGCCACTAAATGAAGTTTCTGTTTCCCAGACTCTCTGGCCATGGGATTGTAGGCTGGCACTCCCCAGATCTATGTCTAAAATCCATATATAAGAGAGTACATGCCATGTTTCTCTTTTTGTGACTGGGTTACCTCACTCAGGATGGTTTCTTCTAGTGTCATCCATTTGCCTGCAAATCTCAGGATTCCATTGTTTTTTTCTGGTGAATAGTACTCCATTGTGTAAATGGACCACATTTTCTCTACCCACTCTTCGGTTGAGGGACATCTAGGTTGCTTCCAAGTTCTGGCTATTACAAATAAAGCTGCTATGAACATAGTGGAACAGACATCTTTGTTGTATGAATGGGCATCTTTTGGATATATGCCTAAGAGTGGAGTTGCTGGGTCTTGTGGTAGGTTTATTCCCATTTTTCTGAGGAATCTCCATACTGATTTCCAAAGTGGCTGAACCATTTGGCACTCCCACCAGCAGTGGAGGAGTGTCCCCAGTAAAGGGATTTTTTACTCAATTCCATTGATACAACTATCTGTGTTTATGCCAATAGCAAGCTGTTTTTTATTATTATAGCTCCATAGTAGATTTTGAGGTCACAGATGATGATGCCACTGGAAGTTCAATTATTGAAATAATTGTTTAAGGTATGCTGTTTTTTGTGTTCTGTATGAATTTGAGTATTGCTCTTTCAAGGTCTGTGAAGAATTGTGCTGAGATTTTGATGGATATTTCTTTGAATCTGTATACTGATTTTGGTAGGAATGCCATTGTTATCATGTTGATCCTATCTATCCAAATGCATAGGGGATGTTTTCATTTTAAGACATCCTCTTTAATATCTTTCTTTAGGTACTTAAAGTTCTTGTCATACAGGTCTTTCACTTGTTTGATTACTGTCACCCCAAGATATTTTCTATTTGTGGTTATTGTAAAGGGTGATGCTTCTCTGATTTCTTTCTCAGCCCCTTCTTTCATTTGTATATAGGAGGGCTAAAGATATTTTTTAAGATAATCTTGTATCCCATCACATTACTGAAGGTATTTGCCAGCTGATAATCTTGTATCCCATCATATTACTGAAGGTAATTACCAGCTGTAGGCATTACCAGATAGAGTCTTTGGGGTCACTTATGTATACTATCCTATTATCTGCAAATAGTGATAGTTTGAATTCTTCCTTTCCAATATGTATCCTCTTTGATCTCCTATTGTTGTCTTAATGCTCTAGCTAAAATTTTGAATATTATATTGAACAGATAAAGAGATTTTAGTGCCATCTTTCTGAGTTTCACTCTATTTAGTTTGATGTTGGCTGTTGACTTGCTTTATATCACCTTTAATATGTTTAGATATGCTCCTTTTGTTCCTGAATTGCTGAAGATCTTTACCATGAAGGGATGTTGGATTTTTGTCCAAGGCTTTTTCAGCAAGTAATGAAATCATGATGTGGTTTACTATTCCTTTAAGTTTGTGTATATGGGGGATTATATTGATTGATTTCCATATGTTGAACCAAGCCTGCATATCTGTGATTAAACCTACTTGGTCATGGAGGATGATTTTTTTGGTGTGCTTTTGGATTCAGTTTGCCAGTATTCTATTGGGTATTTTTGCATAAATATTCATGAGGGATATTTGTCTTTAGTTCTATTTGTTTGTTACATCACTGTGCGGTTTGGAAATCCTGGTTACTATAGCCTCAAATTGATTATTTCCTGTCCATTACTCTTCCTGGTTGAGTTTGCTTCTTTATGTTCTAGAGCATTCAGATGTTTTTGTGGGATTTCTGTAACTTCTTTATGTAGGTGATTAGTTATATAAACTTTCCTCTTAGTATTCCTTTCCTGGTGTCCTGTATGTTTGGACATGTTGTACATTGATTTCATTTAATTCCAGGAAATATTTATTTTTTTCCCAATTTTCCTTTACTCAGGGTTGATTTGGTTGTGCATCATTCATTTTTGTGACTTTGTAGTCTTTCTGGAATTTTCACTGTTTTTGAATTCTAACTTTTAGCCATGGTTATTTCAAAATTCTCTTGTATCTGTTGAGGTTTATTTTATAATGGAGTATGTGGTAAATTTTAGAGAAGGTTCCATGAGGCGCTGAGAAGAAGGTATATTGTTTTTTTTCTTTTATCATTTTTTTATTTGAATTTTAAATAGCTTGTTTTACATGTCAATCCCAGGTCCCTCTCCTTCCCCTCCTCCAGCACTCCCCTTCCCCCCCAGCCTCCCACCTTATTGCCAATTCCTTCCACATAGGGGATATCTAGAGTCTGTCATTTCACTCCGGATAAGGTCCAGGCACTCCCCTAAGAGTCCAGGCTGAGAGAGCATCCCTCTTTGTGCTATGGGCACACGATGACTGTTTGTATTCCAGGGATAGACACTGATCCACTGCTCAGGGCCCCATAGGTTGCCCAGGCCTTCTTGCTGACACTCACATTTTGGGGGTCCAGATCAGTCCCATGCTGGCCTCCCCGCTGTCGGTCTGGGGTCCAAGAGCTCTCCCCTGTTCAGATCAGCTGTCTCTGCTGGTTTTGCCAGCCCATTCTTTGCCAATTTGCTCATCACTCCCCTCTCTCTGTCACTGGGTTCCTTGGGTTCAGTTCAGTGCTTAATTGTGTGTTTGCCTCTGCTTCCATTAATCGCTGGATGAAGGCTCCCGGGTGGTTATAGACATCAAGTTCATTATCAGGAATGGGCATTCAAGGTGGTCTCTCCACTATTGCTTAGCTTGCCAATTGGTGTTATCCCTTTAGATCACTAGAGGTCACTCTGGTGCCTGATCTGTCTTCTATCCTATGATTCCCTCTTCCCCCTATTCTACTCCCACCCACTCAACTTCCTGTTCCCCCATGACCTACTCTAAGAGGAAGGTATATTCTTTTGTGTTTGGGTGGAATGTTCTATAGATGTCTGTTTAAGCCCATTTGAGGCATAACATCTGTTAGTTCCCTTATTTCTCTGTTACTTTTCTGTCATTCAGACCTGTTCATTGGTGAGAGTATTGTATTGAAGTCTTCAAGTTTTTTTTTTATTAATATTTTTTTTATTTTCCTTTTTAAATTTAGATAAGAAACAAGGTTGCTTCACAAGTCAGTACGAGGTCGCTCTCCCTTTCCCTCCCCTCCTCCCGTGCCCTCCCCCCCATCCCCCCCCCCGTTATCCCCTCATTCCCCCAGGGAGGGTGAGGCCCTCCATGGGGGTGTCCATAGTCTGTCATTTCATATAGGGCAGGGCCTAGACCCTTCCCCAAGAGTTCAGGGTGAGAGTGCACCTCACATTGTTCAATGGGAGTCCAAAGTCCGTGTGTATACTTGGGATGGGTACTGATCTGCTGTCCAAGGCTCAATAGATTACCTAGGCCTCCTCACTGACACCCAGATTCAGGGGGTCTTGATCAGTCCCATGCTGGATTCCCAGGCTGATGCCTGGGATTCAAGAGTTAACCTTTGTCTGGTCAGCTGTTTCTGGGGGTTCAACCAGCCCAGTCTTAATCCCTTTGATCATCAGTCCTCCCTCTCTGATACTGACTTTCTTGAGTTCAGCTCAGTACTTAACCAGCCAGTAAATGAAGTTTCTGTTTCCCAGACTCTCTGGCAATAGGATTGTAGGCTGGCACTCCCCAGATCTATGTCTAAAATCCATATATGAGAGAGTACATGCCATGTTTCTCTTTTTGTGATTGGGTTACCTCACTCAGGATGGTTTCTTCTAGTGTCATCCATTTGCCTGCGAATCTCATGATTCCATTATTTTTTTCTGCTGAATAGTACTCCATTGTGTAGATGTACCACATTTTCTCTATCCATTCTTCGGGTGAGGGACATCTAGGTTGCTTCCAAGTTCTGGCTATTACAAATAAAGCTGCTATGAACATAGTGGAACAGACATCTTTGTTATATGAATGGGCATCTTTTGGATATATGCCTAAGAGTGCAGTTGCTGGGTCTTGTGGTAGGTTTATTCCCATTTTTCTGAGGAATCTCCATACTGCTTTCCAAAGTGGCTGAACCAGTTGGCACTCCCACCAGCAATGGAGGAGTGTCCCCCTTTCACCACATCCTCTCCAGCATAAATTGTCATTGGTGTTTTTGATTTTAGCCATTCTGACAGGAGTGAGATGGTATCTCAGAGTTGCTTTGATTTGCATTTCCCGGATGGCTAAGGATGTTGAGCACTTTCTCAAGTGCCTCTCAGCCATTTTAGACTCCTCTATTGAAAACTCTCTATTTAGTTCTGCAGCCCACTTCTTAATTGGGTCCTTTGCTGTTTTGGAGACTTGCTTCTTGAGTTCTTTGTAAATTTTGGAGATCAACCCTCTGTCAGATGTGGGATTAGTGAATATTTTTTCCCATTCTGTGGGCTGCCTTTTTGTCTTGCTGACTGTGTCCTTTGCCTTACAGAAGCTTCTCAGTTTCAGTAGGTCCCATTTATTAATTGTTGATCTCACTGTCTGTGCTACTGGTGTTATGTTCAGGAAGCTGTCTCCTGTACCAATTCTTTCAAGGGTACCACCCACTTTCTCTTCTAAGAGGTTCAGTGTGGCTGGATTTATGTTGAGGTCTTTGATCCATTTGGACTTAAGTTTTGTGCATGGCGATAAACATGGATCGATCCGCATTTTTCTACATGCCAGTCTCCAATTATGCCAGCACCATTTGTTGAAGATGCTTTCTTTATTCCATTGTATATTTTTAGCTTCTTTGTCAAAGATCAGATGTTCGTAAGTGTGTGGGTTAATACCCGGATTTTCAATTCGATTCCATTGGTCTGCCTGTCTATTTTTGTGCCAATACCAAACTGTTTTCAGGACTATAGCTCTATAATAGAGCTTGAGGTCAGGGATAGTGATGCCTCCGGACGTTGCCTTGTTGAACAGGGTTGTTTTGGCTATCCTGGGTCTTTTGTTTTTCCATACAAAATTGATTATTGTTCTTTCAAGGTCTGTGAAGAATTGTGCTGGGATTTTAATGGGGATAGCATTGAATCTGTAGATTGCTTTTGGCAGGATTGCCATTTTTACTATATTGATCCTACCTATCCAAGAGCATGGGAGATCTTTCCATTTTCTGAGGGCTTCTTTAATTTCTTTCTTTAAAGATTCAAAGTTCTTCTGATACAGGTCTTTCACTTGTTTGGTTAGCGTTACCCCAAGGTATTTTATGTTGTTTGTGGCAATTGTAAAGGGTGATGTTTCTCTGATTTCTCTTTCAGCCCTTTTATCATCTGTATATAGTAGGGCTACTGACTTTCTTGAGTTGATCTTGTAACCTGCCACTTTGCTGAAGGTGTTAATCAGCTGTAAGAGTTCCCTGGTAGAGTTCTTTGGGTCATTGATGTAAACTATCATATCGTCTGCAAACAGTGAAAGTTTGACTTCTTCCTTCCCAATTTGTATCCCCTTGACCCCCCCTTGTTGTCGTATGGCTATAGCTAGAACTTCAAGTACCATGTTGAAAAGGTATGGAGAGAGTGGACAGCCTTGTTTTGTTCCTGATTTTAGAGGAATTGCGTTGAGTTTCTGTCCATTTATTTTGATGTTGGCTGTTGGTTTACTGTATATGGCTTTTATTATGTTTAAGTATGTCCCTGTTATCCCAGATCTCTCCAAGACCTTTATCATGAAGGGGTGTTGGATTTTGTCAAAGGCTTTTTCAGCATCTAGTGAGATGATCATGTGATTTTTGTTTTTCAGCTTGTTTATATGATGGATTACGTTGATGGATTTTCGTATGTTGAACCATCCCTGCATCCCTGGGATGAAACCTACTTGATCGTGGTGAATGATTGTTTTGATGTGTTCTTGGATCCGATTTGCCAGTATTTTATTGAGTATTTTTGCATCAATGTTCATGAGGGATATTGGTCTGAAGTTCTCTTTCTTGGTTGTATCTTTGTGTGGCTTGGGGATCAAGGTTATTGAAGCCTCATAGAAAGAGTTTGGCAAAGACCCTTCTGCTTCTATTGTGTGGAACACTTTGAGAAGAATTGGTATAAGCTGTTCTTTGAATTTGTGGTAGAATTCCGCACTGAGGCCATCTGGACCTGGACTTTTTTTGGTTGGGAGACTTTTGATGACAGCTTCTATTTCCATAGGGGTTATAGGTCTATTTAAATTGCTTATCTGTTCTTGATTTAGTTTTGGCAAATGATAGCTGTCCAGGAAGTCATCCATTTCCTTTAAATTTTTGAATTTTGTGGAGTACAGGTTTTCAAAGTATGACCTAATGATTCTCTGGATTTCCTCAGAGTCTGTTGTTATGTCCCCCTTTTCATTTCTGATTTTGTTAATTTGCGTGTTCACTCTCTGCTGTTTGGTAAGTTTGGACAAAGGTTTGTCTATCTTGTTGATTTTCTCAAAGAACCAACTCTTCGTTGCATTGATTCTTTGTATTGTTTTCCTGGTTTCTACTTTGTTGATTTCAGCCCTCAATTTGATTATTTCCTGGCGTCTACTCCTCCTGGGGGAGTTTGCTTCTTTGTGTTCTAGAGCTTTTAGCTGTGATGTTAATTCTCTGGTATAACTGTTTTCCTGTTTCTTCATGTGAGCACTTAGTGCTATGAACTTCCCCGTAGCACTGCTTTCAAAGTGTCCCATAGGTTTGGGTATGTTGTGTCTTCATTCTCATTGAATTCGAGGAAGTCTTTAATTTCTTTTTTTATTTCCTCTTTGACCCAGGGATGGTGCAGTTGAGCATTATTCAATTTCCATGAGTTTGTAGGTTTTCTGCAATTTGTGTTGTTGTTGAATTCTAATTTTACGGCATGGTGGTCTGATAAGATGCATGGAGTTATTCCAATTTTTTTGTAGCTGCTGAGGTTTGATATGTTGCCAAGTATGTGGTCGATTTTTGAGAATGTTCCATGTGGTGGTGAGAAGAAGGTATATTCTTTTTTATGTGGATGAAATGTTCTATAGATATCTGTTAATCCCAGTTGGGTCATTACTTCTATTAGACCCCTTGCTTCTTTGTTGAGTTTCTGTCTGGTATTCTTGTCTAGTGGTGAGAGTGGTGTGTTGAAATCTCCCACTATAACTGTGTGGGGCTTTAGATGAGATTTAAGTTCTAATAATGTTTCTTTAACGAATGTGGATGCCTTTGTATTGGGGGCATAGATGTTCAGGATAGACACTTCATCTTGGTGGGTTTCACCTGTGATGAGTATGTAATGACCTCCTTCATCTCTTTTGATTGATTTTATTTTAAAGTCTAGTTTGTTAGATATTAGGATTGCTACCCCTGCTTGTTTCTTGGGTCCATTTGATTGAAAAAATTTTCCCAACCTTTAACTCTCAAGTAATGTCTGTCTTTGAGGGTGAGGTGTGTTTCTTGTATGCAGCAGAAGGAAGGGTTCTGTCTTCGAATCCATTCTGCTAGTCTGTGTCTTTTTATGGGTGAGTTAAGGCCGTTAATATTGAGGGATATTAATGACCATTGATTGCTCATCCTTCTTCGATTTGCGATGGTTGTTGTTGGTGGAATTATGGGTGGAATTTCACCCCTTTGTTCTTTTGGCTGTTGGTAGAGAGGGATTCTCTAATGCTTATGTTTTTCTGGTTGTAGTTAGCTTCCTTGGGTTGGAGTTTTCCTTCCAAAATTTTCTGTAGGGCTGGGTTAGTGGACACATATTGGTTGAATCTAGTTTTGTCATGGAATATCTTGTTTTCTCCGTCTATAGTGATTGAGAGCTTTGCCGGGTATAGTAGTCTGGGCTGGCATCCATGGTCTCTTAGTGTAGGTAGAATATCTATCCAGGACCTTCTGGCTTTCAGAGTTTCCATGGAGAAATCAGGTGTAATTCTGATAGGTCTGCCTTTATATGTTACTTGACCTTTTTCCTTAGCTGCTCTTAATATTCTTTCTTTATTCTGTATGTTTGGGGTCTTGATTATTATGTGGCGAGGGATTTTTTTTGTGGTCCACTCTATTTGGTGTTCTGTAGGCTTCTTGTACCTTCATTGGCATGTCTTTCTTAAGGTTGGGAAAGTTTTCTTCTATGATTTTGTTGAATATGCCTTCTGCCCCTTTGAGGTGGATTTCTTCTCCTTCTTCTATACCTATTATTCTTAGGTTTGGTCTTTTCATGGTGTCCCATAATTCCTGGATGTTTTGTGTTAAGGATTTGTTGGATTTAAGGTTTTCTTTGGTTGATAAATCCATTTCTCCTAATGTATCTTCAACACTTGAGATTCTCTCTTCCATCTCTTCTATTCTGTTGGTAATGCTTGTATTGGTAGTGCCTGACTGTTTGTCCAGCTTTTCTATTTTCTGCCTTTCTTCAGATCGTGTTTTTTTTAGTGACTCTATTTCAGTTTTCAATCCTTGCAGCGTTTGCATTGCTTCTTGCAATTTTCTGTTTATCTGTTCGTCCGTTTGTTGCCTTTTATGAATTTTTTGGTTTGTTCTTTCTTCCATTTCTTGCATTTTTTGGTTTGCTTTTTGTTCCATTTCTTGGATTTTGTGCTTTGTTTCTTCTTCCATTTCCTTCCTTTTTTGGTTTGTTTCTTCCTCCATTTTTTTCATTTTTTGCTTTGTTTTTTCTACCATTTCTTGCATTTTTTGCTTTGTTTCTTCTTCCATTTCCTGCCTTATTTGGTATGTTTCTTCTCCTAATTCTTGCATTTTTTGCTTTGCTTTTTCTTCCATTTCTTGCATTTTTTGCTTCATTTCTTCTTCCGTTTCGTGCCTTTTTTGGTTTGTTTTTTCTTCCAATTATTGCATTTTTTGGTTTGTTTTTTCTTCCATTTCTTGCATTTTTTGGTTTGCTTTTTCTTCCATTTCTTTGAGAAATTCAAACAGGGAGAGAGAAAGGTAGTGGGTGAAGTGGGGGAGATGCTATGTAGCTGTCGAGGAGGAAGAGACCCAGGCATCACAGGTAAGCCAAGATTAATACAAGTGGGTTAATGGTTAAGAGAGCTAGCCGGTCCCTCTGGCATCATCAAGTAAACAGGCCAGCTTCCCGGCCTGTGTTCCAGAGCCTGCAGATCGCCTGGGAACTGCACAGAGCTCCCAATCCCGGTGGGAGCATCAGGTAAACAGGCCAGCTCCCTGGCCTGTATTCCAGAGCCTGCAGATCGCCTGGGAACTGCACAGAGCTCCCAATCCCGGCGGAAGCCAAGCACCCCAGACTCCAGATCTTCTCTCCCACCAACGATTCCAGGAAAGGAGAGGAGGCTGGGAGTACAGGGAAGTAGCTGTCCCTCAGGCATCATCAGGTAAACAGGCCAGCTTCCCGGCCTGTGTTCCAGAGCCTGCAGATCGCCTGGGAACTGCACAGAGCTCCCAATCCCGGCGGGAGCATCAGGTAAACAGGCCAGCTTCCCGGCCTGTGTTCCAGAGCCTGCAGATCGCCTGGGAACTGCACAGAGCTCCTAATCCCGGCGGGAGCCAAGCACCCCAGACTCTAGATCTTCTCTCCCACCAAAGAGACCAGGAAACTACAGGAGCCAGGGAGACCAGGGGAGTAGCTGTTCCAGATCAGGTACAACAGGACCCAGCATAGGGTCCAGGGGACCAGGTAGGAGGCTAAGCGCCCCAGATTCCTGTTCTTCTTCTCTACCCACGGACCAGCATTTGGACAAGGCATAGAAGAACCACCAGATTACTGGACTTACTAGCACCCACCAAAAGTGAACTCTGGTCTCCAGACCAGGAAGGGGCTCTTTCTGCACCCACTAAAAGAAGAGATGGGAAAGAGACAATACAAAAACACAGTCAGCAACAGAAAAACAAATATGACACCACCAGATTCTAGAGACTCCACACCAGCAAGACCCCAATATTCCAACGCGAAGGAAGCAGAAGAGAACGACGTTAAAAGCACTTTCATGAAAATGATAGAGGCCCTAAAAGAGGATATTGGAAAATCCCTCAAAGAAATGGAAGAAAAAACAAACCAAAAAAATGCAAGAAATGGAAGAAAAAACAAACCAAAAAATGCAAGAATTGGAAGAAAAAACAAACCAAAAAATGCAAGAATTAGAAGAAGAAACATACCAAATAAGGCAGGAAATGGAAGAAGAAACAAAGCAAAAAAATGCAAGAAATGGTAGAAAAAACAAAGCAAAAAATGAAAAAAATGGAGGAAGAAACAAACCAAAAAAGGCAGGAAATGGAAGAAGAAACAAAGCACATAATCCAAGAAATGGAACAAAAAGCAAACCAAAAAATGCAAGAAATGGAAGAAAGAACAAACCAAAAAATTCATAAAAGGCAACAAACGGACGAACAGATAAACAGAAAATTGCAAGAAGCAATGCAAACGCTGCAAGGGTTGAAAACTGAAATAGAGTCACTAAAAAAAACACGATCTGAAGAAAGGCAGAAAATAGAAAAGCTGGACAAACAGTCAGGCACTACCAATACAAGCATTACCAACAGAATAGAAGAGATGGAAGAGAGAATCTCAAGTGTTGAAGATACATTAGGAGAAATGGATTTATCAACCAAAGAAAACCTTAAATCCAACAAATCCTTAACACAAAACATCCAGGAATTATGGGACACCATGAAAAGACCAAACCTAAGAATAATAGGTATAGAAGAAGGAGAAGAAATCCACCTCAAAGGGGCAGAAGGCATATTCAACAAAATCATAGAAGAAAACTTTCCCAACCTTAAGAAAGACATGCCAATGAAGGTACAAGAAGCTTACAGAACACCAAATAGAGTGGACCACAAAAAAAAATCCCCTCGCCACATAATAATCAAGACCCCAAACATACAGAATAAAGAAAGAATATTAAGAGCAGCTAAGGAAAAAGGTCAAGTAACATATAAAGGCAGACCTATCAGAATTACACCTGATTTCTCCATGGAAACTCTGAAAGCCAGAAGGTCCTGGATAGATATTCTACCTACACTAAGAGACCATGGATGCCAGCCCAGACAGCTTCACTTCTAACCATAAGTATCAATCTAAGAACATTACATGGCATGTAAAATTTTCTTTTGGTTCTGTTCAGCACATTTATCTAAAAATTTCTCATGCTGACACTGCTACTATAGCCCCCTCGACTTTACTGTCCTTCCTGAAGCCCCACTTTGAATTATAAACTTCATTGTTTATCCTAACAAGTTTAAAAACAACCCAGAGAATTCATGTTTTTCCCTAATGCTTCAATAGAAGTTATAAAATTCATAGCTTAAATACAAATATTTGCCTGCCTCTGCCTTCCAAGTGCTTGGATTAAAGGCATGCGCCACCATCGCCCAGCTCAGAAAGCAATGTTTTTACTTAAGGTGCTTGCTTTCATACTATGATAATGACAATAACTTATTATTCACTAGAAATCACCCCTTTTGACAATGCCTTCTCGAGAGAGAATTATTCAGCATTTTCAAGACATCGAAACACTTATTTGTGTGTGAAAATAATCTGTGAGTATTATTTCTAAGAAAATTAAAATTTACTGTGTTACATAAATAATCATAGTTTCATTTTTTGGCATAGAGTTTATAAAAGAGAATACTTCATCCAGAAGACCAGAGCTCAATTCCCAACACCACGTGTAGCCACTCAGTTGTATCTCAAGATCCTTGGGATTTAATGTTTTTTTTTCTTCTTCTCAGAAACTGCAACATATGCACAAATTAACATACAGACCCACATATACATGAAATTAAATTTAAACATCTAAAAGTAAAATTCTAATTCATTTGTTGTCTCCAGTAATGATTTGAAAGACAATGGTGCCTTAAAAGAAGATAATTTCACAATTAGTGTTAGAATAGGATACTCCCAAATTCAGAATCCCAGTCACTCAGATATATTAGAAAATCCCAAAATAATTTTTGTTATATAACTCAAAAGCAAGTTGGTTGCTTCAGGAAAAGAACTGATTCATATTATCCTTCCCAATGAGATTTGTGGAGAGATAGCCTTGTGGCCATGATAGCTTGAGTGGGAGGTAGCATTGTCACGTCTTGAATTGAGAAAACAACTAAGAGAAATGAAGATTCACGTAAAACACGAATGAGTGGCAATTAATGGAGTTGTAAGAAGCTAAGAGTGGCATTAGAAGTTAGGTAATGTGTACAGCACAGTGTTTGGGCATTGAAGTCAAACCTTTAAATCTTTTCAGATAACTTAATTAACAAAGACCCCCATTTTTATTTTTTTCTTAAAGACTTTCTTAAGATTTATTTTAAAATATTTTACTAATTCTTTGAGAATTTCATAAAAAGTGTTTAGATCATATTCACCCCCACAAATTCCCAGTCCTCCACACTCTTTCCTAATGGCACAACTTTTTTATTACTTATTTTTAAGTTTAAATTTAGATTAGAAACAAGGTTGTTTTACAAATCACTTTCAGGTCCCTCTCCGTTTCCCTCCCCCAACCCCCCCAATATCCCCTCCTTTCCCCAGGAAGGGTGAGGCCCTCCATGGGGATGTCCATAGTCTGTAATTTCATCCAGGGCAGGGACTAGACCCTGCCCCAAGAGTTCAGGGTGAGAGTGCATCTCACATTGTTGGATGGGAGTCCCAAGTCCATGTGTATACTCGGGATAAATACTGATCTACTGCCCAAGGCTCAATAGATTACCAAGGCCTCCTCACTGACACCTCCATTCAGGGGGTCTTGATCAGTCCCATGCTGGATTCCCAGGCATCAGTCTGAGCTTCAAGAGTTAACCCTTGTCACCTCAGCTGTTTCTGGGGGTTAAACCAACCCAGTCTTAATGCTTTTGGTCATCAGTCCTCCCTCTCTGTTACTGGCTTTCTTGAGTTCAGCTCAGTGCTTAGCCGTGGGAGTCTGCCTCTTCTTCCATCAGCCACTGAATGTAGGTTCTGTTTCCCAGACTCTCTGGCCATGGGATTGTAGGCTGGAACTCCCCAGATCTATGTCTAAAATCCATATATGAGAGAGTGCATGCCATTTTTCTCTTTTTGTGACTACATTACCTTACTCAGGATGGTTTCTTCTAGTGTCATCCATTTGCCTGCAAATCTCAGGATTCCATTGTTTTTTTTTTTCTGCTGAATAATACTCCATTGTGTTAATGTACCACATTTTCTCTATCCACTCTTCAGTTGAGGGGCATCTAGGTTGCTTCCAAGTTCTGGCACACCTTTTTTTAACAATCACTGAAGGTCAATTTGTGGAGCAGAAATATTTTTAGATACACTGACTTCCACTGGAGTATGATCAACTTACAAGATAATAACTCTCTCTGCTTCCACCAGCACCTAAAAACTGCTAAATACTTGACTTCTAGGACTGGGGTTGTATTCCCAACTCTAATGTCCACACTCAGTTTTAGACTAGCTTTGGGTTACTGGTTTTATACAGTCTTTTCCAACCACTGTGAGTAACACTGAGGACAGTGTGCTTTTGCTTTTCCATTTGATGTGTTATCAGTGAAGAAACAGTCAGTACTTTCTAGGAGACATACTAAATGTATGTTGGTTTGACTTCTTGGAGACAGAGGCAGCTATGAGCTCTATGATCTAACAGTTTTTCCATGACATGGCTGCTGTGACACATAACTAATTCCTCTTTAGAAAAATCTCTGTATTTATCGTTGCTCAAAGTGTACATTAAAGCACTCTCAGGTCCCAACCCTCCATGAGGACAAGAAGCACATTGTTGTCAATGTGAATTTGGATCATAAATGACAGGAAGTAGTAGCTACTTAGCAAAAGTTTCCAGAAACAAATGGTTGTGTTTGACTGTAAAAATGTAAGGTTGCAGATTGAAGCAAAAGGAGAGAGAGAGAGAGAGAGAGAGAGAGAGAGAGACAGAGAGAGAGACAAAGAGAGAGACAGAGAGAGAGAGAGAGAGTGCCCTCGTAGGAACAGACCTTTCAATACAGGTACATAAATGCATATACTACATAAGACATAACGCGTTCATAACCTGTTTACAAAATTAGGAGTACATCTTAATGAATGTAGTATCTCTGAACAATGACTGGAGAAAAGTGTCAAGTTGCTGTGCTATTCTTTTCTATAACTGCATGAAAACCACAGCAGAATGTCCATTTATGCACAGAGTGTAAGCATAAAACACTACACTTGGATCAAAGATTGCGAAGTTACCAAGCACTAACCCTGTCCAAAACATTTATCATGAACTACATGGCTTTATAACTGTGAAAATAAAATTTTATGAGTTAAAATAAACTAACATGTTTAAGAGATTTTGGACAAATATAAGGAGAATCTACAAAGGCAGCCACTAAGACAGACTTGTTTGGCATTTATCATTTAAGACTTAGAATTATTATATTATTCCAAAATAAATTACATGCCACAACATGACATTGTGTGTTTGTTTGTATGCTGTGTGTATGTGAGCTGTACATAGATACATGTGTGGAGGTGTCCTGAAAGGGCATAGGAGGATTTGAAGTGTCCTGCTTTATCATAATTTACGTTATTCCCTTATGACAGAATCTATCAATGAACCTGGAATATCCTGTGGACTAGTACATACTAGTGATTGTCCTGAATCTGTCTCCCTCAGTACTGGGTTACAAGTACCATCTGAGACATTTGAAAAGATAACATAGATGCATACTCAGTACCTCATTTTGTTCACCCAGCTCTCTTTAACCACTGAAACTTCTCTGTAGCCTGCAGCAAACACTGCATTTTAAAGCATCATTTACAATCCTTTATTAAAAAGGAGAAAATATTTTGGTTAATTTCTTTCTTTTAAGATTCTTTTATTTATTACAAATACAACATCCTGCCTCCATATATGTAACACATCAGAAGAGGGCACCAGATGTCATTACAGATGATTGTGAGCCACAATGTGGTTTCAGGGAATTGAACTCATGAAAAGCAGTCAGTGATTTTAACCTCTGAGCCATCTCTCCAGCCTGGTTAATTTCTTAAATCAGTTTAAGTCTAAGTAAAAATGCTTATATTTACAAAGTATAGTATATTAAGTCAATTAATGGAAATTTTTTATAGCTATTAGTTGTTTTATCTCTTCATTCTGCAGCTCCCTGTGGTAGCATATGAACTTGCTTACCCTCTGCATGGGCATGTAGAAATGTTAGAAGAGCTGCTGCAATGAACTTGTCCATTTTTCAACTAAATAGTTATTTAATCTGAAAATTGGGAGAAAGTGAAGAAGGCTCAACTTCCCTGTCCTTTTACATTTTATTAAACAGTAGTTCCTTTAATGTGTGAAAGGAAAACTCTCACTGTGAAAAACATTGGCAAGGCTCTTCCTCTCAGATAACAAATATTGAAGGACAGGGATTAGTTTAGGAGCTAAATATGAAATTCTATGAATAAAACACATTTCCACTAATTAATTTTTAGTGTTATGGTGTTAACTCAAATAGGAATTTTTATGAGATAAGTAAATTTTCTGATTTAAGTAGTCTTTCATCGACTTTATTGATGCATAATCTTTCTAGACCTCAATGGTTATATACTTTCAGTATGAAGATACAGATTTTTCTTTTAAGATTACTGTCATTGCTTAAAGTTTGTAAGTTTTCCAAGGATTTTAAGAAGAAACATTGCAAAAGACATGTGTAAACACTGCTGGTAGCCAGCATGTATTTTCTCTCTTATTTGAATCAGAAGTGGAATAATTTTGTTCCTTGAATATAAGTGGTGCTATATGGTGAATTATCATTGATAAAATACAATTAGAAGTGCGTGTTATTCATTGGATAAAGCAGGTAAGACCACAAAGAAATGTGTCTTCCCCAAACCCCAGTTCTTATGGACTCTACTTTCTACCACCTAAAATAAAATAATTTAAGACTTAGAAAAATGAAGTAAATCATCATCTGAAAACTATTCAAATCCCTTGATTATGTGTAAGATAGACACCACTATTTCACATTTATTCTTAATTTTTGTCTTGTCTGTCTTTCTTAAAAGTCTTTATTAATAATTAATGATTCTTTGTTGTATAGATGCATTATAGAATCAGTCACAACATCCAAGATCTATGTGAAACCTAAATGCACTTTTACATTTAAAAGGATAAATCAAATGTGATGTAAATATACAATATGGTATTATTGAGTTTTCAAAATCAAATCTTCCAACACTATATATTAACTTATCTCCAGGATCCCCAATTCTATATATTTTCTATACTCTGGAATAAAGTTGAGCTGAAATGATAATGAAACCATCCAGACAGAAAGACAACTACTATGTAATTTCATATGCATTCAGAATTTAAAAGTTGTAAACTCATATAAGCAAGGAATTAGGACAGACATTTTGGGAAGAAATAAATCAGTGGTGTGGACTTGGGATTTTTTGAAGTACATAAAACTTCAATTTAACACATGGTTTCTCTGTCTCTGTCTCTTTTTCTGCCTCCGCTGTAGATCGGATATAAGCTCTCAGTTGTTACTTGATTTCTAATTGGTCTTATTGGAAAGGAGACAGTCAGTAGAGAGACTTTTTCCTTTCCTGAATCCTCAGACCTAAAGGAGCAAGATCCTATCACAATGAAACCTCAGACTGAATGCAACAGGCTCTGGTCTCCTTCTGCCTTGTAGTAATACCTCTACCCAGCCACATCACACCTGTGTCCTACTCTCTAATGCTCTTATTAAAGGCATGTGAATCCCAAGTACTGTGATAAAAAAGATGTGAGATACCACCACCTGGATAATACATTGATTTCTTTCTAATTTGTTGGAATATGATTTTTTAAATGCATTTCCTTATGATTCGCTGGGTTTCCTCAGTGTGTATTATATGCCACTTTTCAGTTTTGATTTTGTTAATCTGGTTATTCACTCTTTGTGTTCTAGTTAATTTGGGTAAAATCTTGTCAATTATTGAATTTCTCACTGAAACATCTTATTTCATTGATTATTTGTGGTTCTTGTTTTCCATTGTATGAGATATCTCTGAGTATTTAATGTAATAACTTAGGGCTGTGAACTTAACACTTAGAGCACTTTCATTTGGTCCCATTAATTTGAGTATGTTGCATATACATTTCCTTCAATTCTACAAAGCCATTTATATATATATTATGTTTAGAGTATTTTCTGATATAGCATTAATACTTTTTAATATTTTCATCTTGACTCATTTTTCACTCAGTGATGAGTTGTTCAGTTTCCATGAGTTTGTAAACTTTATGTTATTGGTGAATCTAGTTTTAATATGATGCTCTGTTTGGATGCAGGATACAGAGGGTTTATTCAGTTTTTTTATATCTGTTGATATTTGAATTTTGTCTGAGTGTGTCATCAAATTTTCACAAAGTTCCATGACAGGAAGAAAAGGTATTTTGTGTTTAAGTCATCTTTTTCTAAAAATTTCTCTTAAATCCATTTTGTTTGATATTATTTGTTAGCCGCAAAATTTCTCTGGTTAGTTTTTGTTTGGATGACTTGTCTGTTAGGAAGTGTGGAATATAGAAGTATCTGACTCTCAGTGTGTGAGAGTCAATGTATGCTTTAAACTGTTAGCCATGGGTATTTCATGAAGTTAGATATACATCTGCTTGGGGCATAAATGTTAAGAATTAAAATGTCATCTTGGTGGACTTTTACTTCCCCATGTGTTCTGATTTGTTTTGTCTTGAAGCATATTCTTTCAGGTATTAAAAGCAACTACTCCAGCTTGCTTAGTTTTTCTTTGAATATATTTTACACTTGATGAAATATCCTTTCCAAATATTTACACTGAGCTAATGTCTATCCTAGAAGTGGAGGTGTTTTTTGGTTTTGTTTTTATTTTTTTCCATGCATCAGAAAGGTATATCCTGTTTTTCACATCCATTGTATTAGTCAACTTTTTATTAGATGATTTAGTATGTTGATATTAAGAGATATACATTACTAATGATTATTCATTACTGTAATTTTATTTTTGCATGATTGTGTTTCTTGTCACTTTATTTTTTATTATGGTTATATATGGTTGCATTAAATACATATATATATACATATATATATATATATATATAGAGAGAGAGAGAGAGAGAGAGAGAGAGAGAGTATGTGTGTGTGCATGTCTAAGTACGGGTGCTTCCCTTCTTTGAATTTGGTTATCTGAATTTATTTGCCGTGCTTTTGAGATTGTAGTTACCTTCTTTAGATTGCCATTTCCCTTACATGACATTCTGTCAGTATGTATTTGTATATAGACACTGCTTAAATTTGTATTTATTATAAAATATCTTATTTTCCCCATCTATGGTGATTGTAAGTTTTGCTGGATATAGTTGTCTAGGCTGGTTTCTATGGTCTTGTAGAGTTCCCAGTAGATCTGCCCAGCCACTTCTCATTTTTAGAGTCTCCATTGAGAATTCAGGTGCATTTCTAAGATGTCTACCTTTAAATGATACTAGATCTTTTTCTTGACCAGATTTTTATATTCCTTATTTATTCTATATTTTAGAGTTTTGATTATCATATGCTATGTGGAATTTCATGTCTTGTCCAGTCTATTTTTTGTTCTGTATGCTTTTTGTACCTTTTTAGACATTCCCATTTTTCAGTAAGGTATCTTCTTTGGTTTTTTTAAAGTATTTTCTGTGTCTTTCAACTGTGTTTCTTCTCCTCCCTCTAGTCCTATTTTTTTTAGTATTTGTCTTTTTCAAAATGTTCCAGATTTTGTGCTGGGAGGTTTTTGTATTTAACATTGCGTTTTGACCAATGTATCTATTTTTTTTCTATTGTGTCTTCAAAACCTATGGTTGAGCCTTCCCTCTCTCTTATTTTATCAGTGATATGTCTCTGTCATTCAGATTTTAATTCCTAAAGTTTTCAGTTCCAAAATTCCCTCAGCTTGAGGTTTTTTTAATTTATTTATTCTAATTCCACTTTTAGGTCTGAATAGTTCTGTTCATTTCCTTCCACTGTTTGTGCTTTGCTGGAATTATTTAAGCGATTTGCTCATTACCCTTTAAAGTGTATCTTCCCTATTGAAATGGCCTATCTTAGGTCATGTCCCTTGTGCTTCAGCTATATGGCAATACTCAGGACACACTTGGTAGTGTTCCTGAACTCTATTAGAGACATGGTGCCCAGGCTGTTATTGATTGTATTTTATGCTTATATCCAGATATCTGAGATTGTGAAGATTATAGTTATAGATGCTGATATATGTTTTTGTCTTTTTTGGGTGGGTGTTTTGTTATTTGCTTTCTATGTCCTCTCTGATTTTTATCTGTGTGAGATGGCTATGTATTTCATGTTAGGAAATTTTCTCTGGTCCTGTTAGGAGTGGTCACTGCTTTGGAGTTGCAAGTAAAATGGGTTTCGAGATACTGGGAGCTAATACTTAGGAATGGGCATAGGCTAGATATGTGGTGGGCTCATCTGAGTGAGGAAAGCAAAGTGTCCCACCAGTATCTGCTTATTTAATTTCCTTGCAATGGGGCCAGAGAATGAAGAAAGGATACCATAGAGTGTCTGCTATAGTGCTGGGGATGAAACAATGGTATTATATCTGGAGGAAAGGAAAGAGATGTGAATATTTGCAATCAGTCTTCATGCTTCCCTGCCAGGAGTGGACTGTGGGTTAGCAAGTTGGGCCTATTTGGGTTAGGGACTAGAATAACGATACTATTTGGTGTGTGGACACTAGGAGGGAAAGGTCTATGGGATCCAGATGATATGTTGTTGCAGGCAAGGAAGGAAAGATACTGTGGCAGAGGTAAAGATGAGATTGGACTATTTGATTTGTGCCCGTCTCAGCTGCAGTGTGCCCAAGGAATCCTATACGTGCTTTTTCAACTGTAAAAAACATGAAATGACTATTTCCTAACCTACCTTACGTTAAATGTGGTAGCACTTCAACACTTAAGAAGGGGAGACTTATATTTAAAATGTTTCTGATAAGTTCTTGGCCTAAGAGCTAACTGGAATAGAGAATTATGAAAAGAGATTATCTCAGAGCATTTTGGTTTTTAAGTATTACTGTGGTCTCTTGACCCATGCCTAACCATACTCCCTCTTCACTGAAGGAACATTGCAGATGAAACACTGTATTTAGAATATGGAAGATCTATTGGTCATATGATCTTAAGTAGCCATTATTACCTACATAAGATCTATGCAAGATTTATTCTACAAAATCCTGGCTGACATGAAGTAGATAGCTTCTAATTCCAATCCTTTAATAAGTAACTAACACAAGACAGTAAATTGGTGATGAAGAAGCTTTGTTCATTGAAGATTTGGCTACTATTAGGTTTTTCCATCAACCGGTAGATGACCCCACATGCATATTTCACTATCTCTAACTGGACTTAATTAAATAAATAAAAGACCTGAATGTAGTGGTGTCTTGTTCTACCAATAGAACTGAAGAAACAGACTTATTGTGTGACTTCAGTCTGTGGATCTGACCCCTTATGAGGAAGAGGAGTGGCCTTGCTTGCACTCTTATTGTGAACTGAGCATCCTTCATTGTAGATCTTATGCCTCCAGAGGCAGAAGACTACATTGTAATTGCTGAAAGCCTCAGAATTTCATAAAAGTACCATGTGAATAACAAAGGTTTAAAAGGATTTTCCTCAGCATTCAGGAGGCAGAGGCAGAGGCAGAGGCAGAGGCCGAGGCAGGATGACTTTTATGAGTTCGAGACTAGCCCGGTCTACAAAAGCTAATTTCAGGACAGCCTCCATAGCCACAGAGAAACCATGTCTTGAAAAACTAAAAGAACAAAACAAAACAAAACAAAAACAACAACAAAAAAACTTCCCATCACTTGGCAACAAGCTGGGATTTTTAAAAAATATTCTACTTGTTCGTTCTATAATTAAACTCCTTTATCTGTAGGAAGTAACCCTAAAGATATGCATAAAAACGGAATTTGGAAAATGCAGGTGCTTCATTTAACAGAATTTGGAAAACTAAAGCATGTACACCATAAAATAGACACATATTTATGATTTCAATGGGCAACTGCTTTGAGCTCTAAAAGGACTGATTCTGTAATTACATACTGAAGCCACACCCTGTAGTCATTATTTCAATTCTATTAATGGAATAAAATGCCATCACATGTAAAGTTGGGAGAAAGGAGATACAGAATATTGGGTAGGAGGGTACATATGTTTATACTTTATTTTATACATGTATTTTGTATGAAACTCTAAAAAGTTAAAGAAAATGAAGGTCATATATTATATAACATATAATAAATATTACTTCAGAGATTTAGGGTCATTTAGAATCCACAAATACTAAATTGTTTTTTAAAATCTTTCTGCATGTCTAGACTAATTGTCACGTCTGCTGCGCGGCCTGTGTCCGAGAACGTGCGGAGGGTGTCGGGGATTGACAACACAGAGACTCGTTCAATGATATAAAGAAAACTTTAAACAGGCTCCAAAAAGGTTCAAGAAAACCTCCTAAGAAAAGCTCCCACCAGAGAAGCTTCTGCTCTCTCCTCTACCCTGGCTGGTTCTGCTCTGACCCAGAGGTGGGTGTGTGTGGGTTTTTGAAGGTGCGGTTAGTCTTTGGACAAGGTCGAGGTCAGGGCGGTTTCCGTGGGAAGGCCTTTCCCAGGAACTTATTGTATCATTTTTAGTAAACATGTTTTTACTAAACATTGTCTTACAGCTGCCTACTCCCAGGCAGAAGGGGAAGTGGCCAGGAACATATTGTATCATTTTTAGTAAACATGTTTTTACTAAACATTGTCTTACAGCTGCCTACTCCCAGGCAGAAGGGGAAGTGGGTCTCTGCTCAAGGTCTGGTGTTCCCACAATTCACCCCTTTTTATTTTCAAATGAGGCACTCCTGGCTTAGGTCAAGTAGGGTCACCCTCCCTTTCCCGTCTTTGGGGGACCTTGAACCCCTGTTTTAGGTGGGAGGGGTCTTCCCCACAGGTTGCCCGTCATCGGAGATACCCCAACCTTAAATCATCTGTAACCAACCTTCATGGCTATCGGGATTGCCATGGGCTAAGCTAAGCAATACTTGGTTACGGATCTCTTGTCTCTGGAACAAGGCACGTTTGAGCTCGGCATAAAGCCAGAATGCCTACCGCCACTGCCACCATTTCCAGGACCCCCATTGACATAGCGCCTCTCCATTACCATACCCATCACCAGATCTGGGCCATAACATTCTACCAGCCTTCGTCTGTTACAAGGGTAACCTGCACGTGATTTACATTCTGTTACAAGGGTAACCCACATGTGATTTACATTTACAATTTGATAAAGTTTACAATCGTTTCAAGATCTGCTCAGGAAAGCATTTAGAAAGTGCACTTGCACAGATACATTAGGTACAATCATTGATGTTACACATGTAGCATTACGAAAAATATGAACAATAGTTGTCACATTAGGACAAGTTGCATTTCTCCAGAAAAATACACTGGCCTAGTCGTGATTCTAGAAACAGGAACCATCAAGTCTGATATTTCAAGTGACCATGTCCTGTTCAAATACTGAAAAGAGGCTTTTGCCACTCATCATAGTCCATACCAATGTCCAAATGCTTTAAATGGGTCCTTTTTTCTCTGTTGGCTTCACGATGAAAACTCATGGGTCCAGAAGGTTGATGCAGTAGGTCTGTTGAGAAACTGGAAATCTCGAACCGACTGTTTTCTTTCTTTCTTGGGCTCTAGATTCGATGACATCAAGGGTCAGGAACACTGATTTAGGAGATCTCACTCAAACTGGCTTAGGTAGGCTCCCATGGTCTCAGGTCCAGTTTTTCTCTGCTCCATGCATCTCACTAAATGGTCTGACAGCTGCCGAAGCTTTATTCTTTTCCTGCAAGAAAACACAAACATGCCCTCGACCCCAAATTAGGGTCTTCTCCACTGTCTAGTGCATGGATGTCTCCATTTGACCTGAGCAATGGTTGTTCAAGTTCCATCATGCCAGAATCTGTCTGAAGCTTACTGGCATTCACATTATAAAATTTTTAAATGAGGAGTGTATTATTTGATGAGTCATGTGGGGACTGGGGGCATTATTCCCCCTTTTTTATTTTCTAAAAAATTTTTCCTTTTTTGAACTGTTGAAGCTGGACCATAACAGTAGAAGGATTTGTCTACCCTCCTTGGTTGACTATCTAGGTAAATTGGGATTACTACTTAGATTATTTGTAGATGCCCATTAAAAAGGACATATCCATTAAATATTTCCCAAAAACTTCTGAAAATCACTCAAAGATTGTAAACTATACTGTGTCCAAATAAGTTTTTAAAATTATTTGAAGTCTGTGAGCAGTCTTTCCCAATCTAACCTGTAGAGCTCTCACTAGCTGACAAGGCCTCGTTTGCATCTTAAATTTAACAGACTGGCTGGATGTTCCTTTTGGCTATATTTAAAGCAATATAGGTAGCTTCTTAACTATTTTTGAAGGGATTTAAGTATCCTTTTAATCATATAAGCAGTTTACACTCACGCATTCACAATCGCATTTCATACATACCGGTGTGGCCACACCATACATTCAGAACATACATGCATCTTTCAGTCATCCTTTTTCCCTAGGTCATGATTAGTCTGTTGCAATGAAGCTTCCTTAATTGAAATCTATGTAAAAGAACTCCAGCCAATCCTTGAACTAAAAAGGTTAAAAAGTCCTATATGTTTTTATCATTCCTCCATTTGAGCTACAGTCATGGGGTACAGCCGTACCTACTCCTTGTAACTCTGTAGATGCAAGGTGGAGAGGCCAGGCTTTTGGCCAAAAGTTTTTAGAGATGACTCACAAAATAGAACTTAAATGTAAACAAAATTTTCCATTCCATATACCTTTGTCTTTTTCTTTTTCTTTTACTTAATACCAGTACCTCCTTTATTAACCGTTACCAATTTTCAATTTACTCACTTTTAATCCATCCTCCAACTGAGGGTGATCTCTCAGGTTCCCCTTTCTTTCCTGACCTTGGTGTCAGGCGAAGGCCTGGAGATTTAATCCAATTCACCCCCCCATCTGAGGGCAATCTCTCAGGGTCCCCTTACTTTCCTGACCTTGGTGTCAGGCGAAGGCCTGGAGATTTAATCCGGTACCCCTAGCTTGGTACCCCTTTTTAACACATCCGCATAGCCTTACTGGCCAGCCTTTTAGATCTCTCAGTTTCCCTCAAAAATGACCAAAACCCTTCCTATCCCCTGGGGCCCTGGTCTCCAAAGGGAGGGATGCCACAGGGCAAACCTCTCCCTGTTCTAGTTTACCTAGTTCCCTCCCCGGGCTCCAGCCCCTCCCTTGCATCATCTGGGGGCACCTGCTTTTGGACTTGGGTGCCTGAGTGGTGAGGACCACTCCCATTTCTTGCATGAGGTCCCGTCCCCAGGGGTTAATAGGGAGGCCAGGCAAAACATATGGCTGGAAAAGCCCTGTGTGGCCTTCAGAGTCTTGCCACTTTAAGATTCTGAGGCTTTTTTTGGGGCACAGCCTGTCCTATTCCCTGGAGGGTCACTGTCCCTTCCTCTTTCGGCCAGGCGGGGGGGCCAGAATTTATCTGAGAGGACAGAAAAATCTGCCCCAGAATCTAAGACGCCCCTAAAGAACTTGCCTTCTATCTTTAATGTAAGCTGGGGGGGTTCTCCATAGTGGCTACCCAAAATGCTGCCGGGCCGGTACTTCCAAAACCTTGGTTGCCCCTTTTCTCTTTAATTTTTCTAGCCTCACAAGGAGCTGTAGGGAGAAGGAGTATCTGAGCAATCCGTTATCCTGCAGGGATGGCAACAACCCCACTGCCCACTGATGTCATTATTTTAATCTCCCCCTCACTATCCTGGTCTATAACACCAGGGTGTACCTGGATGCCTCGAAGAATAGTACTGGACCGTCCCAAAAGTAGTCCGACTGTGCCTGGGTGCAATGGCCCATGCACCCCAGTAGGGAGGGCCTGGATCCCCATTTCAGGTGTTAGGATTGCCCGGGCAGAGGGAGCGAGGTCCAATCCTGCACTCCCTGAGGTGGCTCTAAGGAGGTCTGAGATATGAAGGGGTTGCTCTGGGGAGAAAATGAGTCCTGCCACTGCCCAGAGCAGGGGTCATTGCCCCGTACACATTGGTTTTGGGGCCCTGGGGCGGGGCCCTCCTCCCGTTTCCCTGATTATTATTAGCAGAAAGGAAATTTCCCTCCCTGTCAGTTTTAGAGTAGCAGTTATTGGCCCAATGATATCCCCTTCGACAACGGGGGCATAAACCAGGTCTCTTGAGACCCGTAGTACTATTTTGAGGGCACTCTCTATGGAAGTGTCCCTCCCTACCGCAGCTGAAACATGTTTTTCTCCCTCCCAGAGTAGGTCTTTCTTTCCCCACTTGGGGCCGAATGGCAGCAGCTAACACTTGGCCCTGGATGAAGTTTCCATCAATGTCCCTACAAATCCGGATATAGTCATTTAGACTTTTATTGCGATATGGGCGAAGGGCTTCCTTACAATACTTATTTGCATTTTCAAATGCCATCTGCTTTATGACTGGCATCGCAGGCCCAATGCCCCCAAATATTCTTTCTGCTACCTGACTGAGATGGTCTACGAAGTCTTGAAAAGGTTCGGAAGGTCCTTGAAGGACTTTGGACAGATGATCCCCTCCTTCCTTGGAAGGCAATGCTTTCCAAGCCCCTTGGGCCGCTGCTGCCACTTGGGCATAGACTGCGATGTCATATTGTATTTGTTGCTGAATGGTGGCATATTGACCACTTCCGGTAAGCATCTCCACATTTCTCTGGGGCTGTCCGGCCTGTGCATTTCTTTGAGCTGTCTGGCTGCATCTTTCCTGAAACTCACCTCTCCAAATCAAATAATCTCCCCCCGACAGAGCTGCTCTGCAAAGCTGCTGCCAATCGCCAGGTGTCAAATTAAGAGACGCAAAAGATTCCATTAAGGAAAGTGTAAAGGGAGCCTGTGCTCCATAATTTAAAGTTGCCTCTTTAAGTTGTTTTATATCCTTAAAATTTAAAGGGTTATGACGCCTAATGACCTGTCCAGAATTGTTCGGATCTGGAACTTCCATTACTGAGGCCACCGCCGGGCAGCATTGGACCCCTCCTCTTGGTCTTCCCTCCAGGTCTGAGAAGGACTGGGTTATCTCATAGGAGGAGTCCCTTTTTTCAGAATATGGGGGTTTCTCTCCCTGTCCAGTCTTTCCTTAATTAGAATCTTTTTTAGTTCTTTTTTAAGGGTCGCGATCTCAGCAAGTAACCGTTCCTTTTCAGACTGTGACGAGTCTGAGTCTGAGCTACTTCCATTTTCTAGGTCTGATAGAGAAGGATATAACCAATTCTGACCGGAGTCCTTTTTGGGTCGCGCCCGGAGATCTCTACCCATTTTTTTGTTGTTACTAAGAGACTCCTCCTCATCCTCACTAACAATGGAGCCTCTAGTTTCAGTCACGGTCTCTTCATCATCACTCTCTGCCCCTGAACTCAAGGAGGCTTGAGTCTCAGTCTCTTGTAACTCTAAAAAAGCCTCTTTTGTGTCCTGAACTACCTGGCGGTGACGAACCTTATCTGTCAAAAGTGCACCCCTCACTAATCTCCATAAGGAGAATGTCGTAGGGGGCAAGGACTCAGATCCCTCTTTTCATAAAAGTCTATGGAGATCATGGCGAACCTCCTCCCAATCTGGAATATTTAAGCTTCCCCCAGTAATGAACCATGGACTGGCTCGTTCGACCGATTTTAGAAAGCCTTCTAGGGTTTTAGACTTGACTGCAGTCCCATGTTCTTTAAGTAACTTTTTTAGTTGATACTGCAATGATTCCAGCTTCCCGGAACTATTCCCCATAGTTTCTTAACCCCGTCCACTTACCTCGCTTTCACGATCTCAGTGGGACCTCCAATTGTCTCGTCTGCTGCGCGGCCTGTGTCCGAGAATGTGCAGAGGGTGTCAGGGATTGACAACACAGAGACTCGTTCAATGATATAAAGAAAACTTTAAACAGGCTCCAAAAAGGTTCAAGAAAACCTCCTAAGAAAAGCTCCCACCAGAGAAGCTTCTGCTCTCTCCTCTACCCTGGCTGGTTCTGCTCTGACCCAGAGGTGGATGTGTGTGGGTTTTTGAAGGTGCGGTTAGTCTTTGGACAAGGTCGAGGTCAGGGCGGTTTCCGTGGGAAGGCCTTTCCCAGGAACTTATTGTATCATTCTTAGTAAACATGTTTTTACTAAACATTGTCTTACAGCTGCCTACTCCCAGGCAGAAGGGGAAGTGGCCAGGAACCTATTGTATCATTTTTAGTAAACATGTTTTTACTAAACATTGTCTTACAGCTGCCTACTCCCAGGCAGAAGGGGAAGTGGGTCTCTGCTCAAGGTCTGGTGTTCCCACAACTAATAATCACAGTGAGTACTTTGCTCTGCTAAAAAAAATCAATGGATTTAAATTTTACCCTAAATGGACACTTACTTCAATGTCTTCCATAAGTGACATCAGATTTCTCTTTTATTAGCCAATTATTACCTGCTGCTTGGATCTTCTGTCATTTCTCTACACTGTCCAAAGTAATTCAGCCTGGAAAAAAGCACTAAATAAAAGCCATGCAACAGGAAACTATCTATCTCACATGATTCCTTTTCAGTGTCTCATGGAAACTGTACTTTAGTGATATCTGTCTATGTGATTATTGATGAGCATGTGATATCACAGCATATTCAGGTGCTTATATAGATATTCTCAAATGCTGGTTGCTGTTATTTGGCTTTGAAGGAAAGGCTCTATTAGTTCAGCCAGTAGATCAGAGGCAAACAGCAAAAAAGGAGTCTTCATTTAAGGTTAACAAAAATTCAACTTTAAGTATAAAGTTGAATAGGTATCCCTAATAACATTCTTTTTTTTAATTTCTAATATATCTTTTTTTAATTTTATTTTCCAGTTTAAATTTAGATAAGAAACAAGGTTGCTTCACAAGTCAGTTCCAGGTCCCTCTCCCTTTCCCTCCCCTCCTCCCGTTCCCTCCCCCTAACCCCCCCCCCGTTATCCCCTCATTCCCTCAGGGAGGGTGAGGCCCTCCATGGGGGTGTCCATAGTCTGTCATTTCATATAGGGCAGTGCCTAGACCCTTCCCCAAGATATCAGGGTGAGAGTGCACCTCTCATTGTTCTATGGGAGTCCAAAGTCCGTGTGTATACTTGGGATGGGTACTGATCTGCTGCCCAAGGCTCAATAGATTCCCTAGGCCTCCTCACTGACACCCAGATTCAGGAGGTCTTGATCAGTCCCATGCTGGATTCCCAGGCTGATGCCTGGGATTCAAGAGTTAACCTTTGTCTGGTCAGCTGTTTCTGGGGGTTAAACCAGCCCAGTCTTAATCCCTTTGGTCATCAGTCCTCCCTCACTGTTACTGGCTTTCTTGAGTTCAGCTCAGTACTTAACCAAGGGAGTCTGCCTCTTCTTCGATCAGCCACTAAATGAAGTTTCTGTTTCCCAGACTCTCTGGCCATAGGATTGTAGGCTGGCACTCCCCAGATCTATGTCTAAAATCCATATATGAGAGAGTACATGCCATGTTTCTCTTTTTGTGACTGGATTACCTCACTCAGGATGGTTTCTTCTAGTGTCATCCATTTGCCTGCGAATCTCATGATTCCATTGTTTTTTTTTTTCTGCTGAATAGTACTCCATTGTGTAGATGTACCACATTTTCTCTATCCACTCTTCGGGTGAGGGACATCTAGGTTGCTTCCAAGTTCTGGCTATTACAAATAAAGCTGCTATGAACATAGAGGAACAGACATCTTTGTTGTATGAATGGGCATCTTTTGGATATATGTCTAAGAGTGGAGTTGCTGGGTCTTGTGGTAGGTTTATTCCCATTTTTCTGAGGAATCTCCATACTGATTTCCAAAGTGGCTGAGCCAGTTGGCACTCCCACCAGCAATGAAGGAGTGTCCCCCTTTCACCACATCCTCTCCAGCATAAATTGTCATTGGTGTTTTTGATTTTAGCCATTCTGACAGGAGTGAGATGGTATCTCAGAGTTGTTTTGATTTGCATTTCCCGGATGGCTAAGGATGTTGAGCACTTTCTCAAGTGCCTCTCAGCCATTTTAGACTCCTCTATTGAAAACTCTCTATTTAGTTCTGCAGCCCACTTTTTAATTGGGTCCTTTGATGTTTTGGAGACTTGCTTCTTGTGTTCTTTGTATATTTTGGAGATCAACCCTCTGTCAGATGTGGGATTAGTGAATATTTTTTCCCATTCTGTGGGCTGCCTTTTTGTCTTGCTGACTGTGTCCTTTGCCTTACAGAAGCTTCTCAGTTTCAGTAGGTCCCATTTATTAATTGTTGATCTCACTGTCTGTGCTACTGGTGTTATGTTCAGGAAGCTGTCTCCTGTACCAATTCGTTCAAGGGTACCACCCACTTTCTCTTCTAAGAGGTTCAGTGTGGCTGGATTTATGTTGAGGTCTTTGATCCATTTGGACTTAAGTTTTGTGCATGGCGATAAACATGGATCGATCCGCATTCTGCTACATGCCAGTCTCCAATTATGCCAGCACCATTTGTTGAAGGTGCTTTATTTATTCCATTGTATATTTTTAGCTTCTTTGTCAAAGATCAGATGTTCATATGTGTGTGTGTTAATACCCGGGTTTTCAATTCGATTCCATTGGTCTACCTGTCTATTTTTGTGCCAATACCAAGCTGTTTTCAGGACTTTAGCTCTATAATAGAGCTTGAGGTCAGGAATGGTGATGCCTCCGGACGTTGCCTTGTTGAACAGTGTTGTTTTGGCTATCCTGGGTCTTTTGTTTTTCCATACAAAATTGATTATTGTTTTTTCAAGGTCTGAGAAGAGTTGTGCTGGGATTTTAATGGGGATTGCATTGAATCTGTAGATTGCTTTCGGCAGGATTGCCATTTTTACTACATTGATCCTACCTATGGGAGATCTTTCCATTTTCTGAGGGCTTCTTTAATTTCTTTCTTTAAAGATTCAAAGTTCTTACGATACAGGTCTTTCACTTGTTTGGTTAGCGTTACCCCCAGGTATTTTATGTTGTTTGTGGCAATTGTAAAGGGTGATGTTTCTCTGATTTCTTGTTCAGCCCTTTTATCATCTGTATATAGTAGGGCTACTGATTTTCTTGAGTTGATCTTCTAACTCTTTAAAAACTACTGTGATGCTTTGCAAGGGTTGGTGGCAGAGCTCGAACACACCACGAGTGGTAGGTACTAAACAGAATGCACTGTGGAAGTAACCGCTAAGCCAATGTCACATGAAATACTTATACAATTAGATATTGTATTTTTGAATATTCAAACAGTTATCCAGTTACAACTTGTCTGAGGTAAAAAAAACTCTTGATATTTCAAAGACAGGTAAATTTTTGAAATCATACCTGCATCTACATATACAAAGAATTTGTTTCTATGTCATTTCATGCTAGCTTGAGTACAATATGTTTATGCTTTTATTTATGAGTAATTTATTTATCGGTTGTTTTCCTGGATGGTGGGATAAATGATGTGCTTTTGCAAAGAAATTTGTAACTAGAGGATAAAGAGGTTGTTCAGTGAGTAAAACTGTGGAAGGACTTGAGTTTGAATCCCCACAACCCATATAAAAGTCAGGCTAGATGGGAGTATTTGGAATCCCAGGACTTCAGGAACATATAGAGAGGAAATACTCAGAAGCTTGGTGATGGGGGATGGACAACTAATCTCATACACACAGAGGAAAAATAGCCGGGGCGGTGGTGCCACACACCTTTAATCCCAGCACTCAGGAGGCAGAGGCAGGCAGATCTCGGTGAGTTCGAGGCCGGGCTGGACCGACAGCCTCCAAAACAATACAGAGAAACTCTGTCTCATTAAACAAACAAACAAAAATAATAATAATAGAAATACCCTGACTTAAACGAGGTGGAAATTAGGTATAGCACCTACAGTTGTCCACTGACATCCACACATACACTATAACACAAGAGAATCTATATTAATACACACACATGAATTCACTGTGACACATACATAAACACACACACAAACACACACACACACCAAGAACTGAATTCTGAAAGGTAACACTTGCTTTTTTACCATTACGTCTTAAAATACAACTGTTTACTTCTAATTTATTACAAATTATAGAATGAGTTGTTTATGTTTCTTAAAGGTAATTCAGTAGCTTAACATGCACAAGGGTCTGGATTCAATCTTGAACATAGATGAAAAAATTGCAGAAAAGAAAGCAGTTGATCAAAGCAAATTAATGATGAGCTAATGTTATTCACTTGATTACAAACATAAGTATTGCCTCTATTTAATTTGAAGAATCAAGCTCAGGGAAGTATGACAACCCTGAAAGTATATATCAGACTGAAGGCCCTTGGCCAGTAAAGTCCCTTTATCAAGTAGTGGTAATTCACTTTATTTCCTTAAGAAAGGCTGTGAATGTCCAGACCTTTATCATTGTTTTATGATATACATTTCATGCCATTATGAATGTCACCAGGGCCCCAATAACTTTAGTAATGCCAGTAGAATGACACTTTCCTTTCTCTTTTAAAATTGAAAATAGATTCTTTTCTCATACAATATAAACTCACTAAAATTTCCATTCCCTTATTTCTCCAAGTTCTTCCTCACCTCTCCATTCCCCCAGATCTACTTCCTTTCTATCTCTCATTAAAGAACAGACTTCTAAGACATAATAATCAAACATAATAGAATAAAATACAATGAGATAACAAGCAAAATATTACATCAATGGTGGAAAAGGCAACCCAATGAAAGGAAAAGCCTCACGGACAGGCACAAGAATCAAAGACACCCTTTTTCACACTCTCAGGAAACCCATACGGATACCAAGGTAAAAACTACAAGAGGACCTGGTGTATACCCATGTTGGTCCCATGCATGCTGTTTCTTTCTGCGTAAATTAATATAAGCCTTTCTCAGTTGGTATGTGTTGCCTTTACTATCTTCATCTAAGTAACAGTCAAGTATCATAGTAAAAGTGATGTATGAAAAATTACGATTAACTAATGAATAAATCAAACAAAGGATACTATAATTTTAAATCAATACCTTATTGGACTTTAGAAAATGTATGTATTATGATACTGAAAGAAGAAAAATCTGGGAAAATAATAGTGTATACAGCATAACAAATGAGTCTATTGTATGCATCAAGTGCAGCAGGACAAACACAAAATGTACTGGTCAAGTTCAATGAACCTAAAATTACAACTTAAATTCATTTATCTTTCTTTATACTAGTAATTAATGCTGAAATTGACATAATATATATGTATATATATACAGAAAGTTTAGAATAGCAATATAATTTATTTTGAGAAGCAAAACATGTAAAATATTAGAATTTTGTTAAAAACACTACTGAGAAAAATAATAGAATTTTGCATGTGTATATTCCTTAAAAAATGGCTAATAGTTTTGTTTATTACAAATTAGGTTACATGATTTTTATTGTTGCATTTAGAGACTTTTTAAATATTTTAATGATTACTCTTTATCAGATATAGAATTTCTGATTGACAAGATTTATAGATGCTTAATCCCAGATAGTTCATGAAAATCTTTTCAAATATTGAGATACCACCTTACAGCTGTTAGAGAGGTACGTACACATGGTTAATGTGGAGAAATTACAGTATTTAAAATCTGATACACAACATAGGAAATATGGTCACCTCTCAAAAAAAATCAACGTTAGTGCAAACATAGAACTACCCATCTCACTTCAATAGAATACACACACACACACAGGTGTATATATATATATATATATATATATATATATATAGAGAGAGAGAGAGAGAGAGAGAGAGAGAGAGAGAGAGATAATTATATCAAGATCTTGAAGAGAAGAGATATTTATACTCCCGTGTTACTGGAAGCATTAACTATGATATTCAATATATGGAGAATAATCCAATATTCTGTTGTCACATGAAGAGATAAGAAAATGTTGTGCATTCACATAATAGAATTCTGTTTGTCCTTCAAAACAGGAAAATCTTATATTTGTGATGATATGTATTTACTTTGAGACTTAAAGATAAAACAGACACAAAAGGACAAACATAGAGTCATTCTATTTCTATATAGTGTATAAAAATTGATAGAGGCAGAGAACAAAAATAGTTGTCTGTGGTGATAGATTATTTATGATTCATTAAAGCTTTCTTAAATATGAAGAAAGCACAGAGATCCCCAAGCTATAGTGGTCAGGTAGTGTTGATGTATGCTTTTAATCCCAGCAGTCACACTGGCTAGCTAGGAGGTGGTGGTACACACCTTTAATCCCAGGACTCAGGAGACATAGGCAGATCGATCTCTCTGAGTTCAAGGCCACCAAGGACTATAGGAGATTGAATCAGTCTGAAAGACTCACACCTTTTATCCCAGGACTAGTGAGCAGTTTCTAAGACAGGAACAGGTTCTCAGGGATAGGACTCATTCTCCAGTCACATTGCAGATAGAAGGCATTAATGCTCTCCAGCCTTACTGAGGAGAGGCAGCAGTTTGAGGTTTGGTGGAGAGCATGTGGAGACAGGATCAGTTCTTTCAGCCTGAGGTACAGTTAAGAGCTACTGGCTTGGCTGATTTGTTTTCCCACCTTAATCTTGAAGCTTGAACTCCAATATCTGTCTTTGGGTTTTTAATATTCATGCAACAGTTGTCAGAGTTTGGGCGAGAAAGAGCTTTGGTAGATGGGTAAAAATTTTGGTTTTTGTGGATGAGTAAGTTCGAGAGACTTAATGTCAAATGTGTCATCCATAATTGGTAATAGATTTTGAAAGTTTGCTGCCTTCCACACCGTTGATGATGATGGCACCAAAGTGCTTACATATGTGCAGATTCATCAAATTCATTAAAATGAATAGTCGTTTGTATATACGCTTTGAGCCAATACTTGAATCCTTTAAATATTTTCATTTTTACTTTTATATATTAAGCATTTAAATTGCTTTTATTTTTTAGTTTATTATGTAATTATTCCATTTCCCCTATTTTTCCTTATGAACACTCCCAGATACCACTCCTTGCATTGTTTCAATTTATGGAGGGCCTGGAAAATTTAAGAGTATCATTTATTAGTAGTTAGTGTATGAACCTTGTACATAAATGGCATGTGACTCTCTAATAGCTAAATATGCATGTTTGGTTTGTTATTCCTAATTTTTGGTTTTGTATATAATAGTTTCAACCCTAAAATGGCTTATTTTGTTTTGATTCCAGACAAAAGAACACTCTGGAGTGGATGGGAGATCTTATAGTTCAATTTCTTGATTGATCACAGACCAGTCTGATGGGCAAATTTTGTCCATTAAGGTCAACTATTCAAAAATGACTCTAACTTGTGTCAAATTGACATAAAACTTGCAAGCACAGTTTTATATTCTATATTCAAAATTAAAATGCAACAAAAATAAAATTAAGGTTATATTAGGAAGAAAATACTCTAGCATATATCTAAAAGTGAAATAAAACTGTGTCCTGTAGCCTGCACAATGCGAGTTAAAGAATACAAACAGAAACATGTGTACACATACAGAGAGACATACCATATGATATATTTAGGAAGTAATATTTTGGTTTCTTTTTTCAACATTGAGAAGATCGGGGATAAAGTTTCTACATGAAATTATACTTCTCATGCTATTCTTTGGTAACTAAGTTCCCTAGAAATGAGGAATACATTTTAGTATCTGTTTAAAACTGTTGGCTTTACGGACGCTGTAACGATACGCGACACACAATTACTGAAAATAAGGCTAAGTATTTTATGTAGAAAATTACTCACAAGATACCAAACCCCGAGAAGCCCAGCAGATCTCCGCTAGCGACTGGACCGGAAGCCGAACTCCAGGAAAAGAGAGCGAGACTTCCTGTGCGCTGTCTTTTATGCCTTCCCCGTAACGCCCCCTAGCCATGCCCAAAAGTGGGCTTGGCTAGTGACGTAGTTCCGCCTACGTATGTATACGTCTTCACGTCCAGCCGTATACGTCTTTAGTCCTGCCTAAAGTGGGTGTGGTTAGCGGTGTGGTAAACCGCCCTTTTATTACCTCATCTGTATGCGCCTCTAGTAAGTCACATGTTTCATGGCGGCATAGACTTCCTCCTACAATTCCCCTTTTAGTCTAAAAAAAGGACAACTAACTTGTGTCTATGAACAAAATGTATCAAACATCTATTCTATCTAAACCTAAACTTATCTTAAAGAAACACCCAAATATGAACACCTCCTTCCAATCCCAACTCTAAAATAATTGAAAACTAACACTAACAGGTGTAATCTTATAATATCAATAGTAGGGAGAGGGGGCGTGGAATTCTCAAAACTACTTCCTGCTGAGATGGGATGATGATAATCTCATGGGGACCTGTGAAAAGAAAATGTTAGTATAACAAAATCTGAGTAGATCAGACAGTCTCAGTATGGCAGGAGCTGCTTGATTGAAGTTCCTGACTGAGGTTCTAGTGTTGATTGAAGCTCTTATCTTGAAGCTCTGGTCAGATTGTAGAAGATGTGCTATTTCTGTTCCTTGGTCTGGAGTTGTGTCAAGTGATGTAGTTTCAAGCCAGTTTCAGGATAGTGCTTGTCAGGTGGAGTCAATGATGTGGGGCAATTCAGATGCCTCCAGTCGAATCAGGTGAAGTCAAGGAAGTGGATCCTCATTCTCTTTCGGAAGCAGTTGAAGATTGCTGTCAGGAAATCCCTTGTTCTCTGGAAAACTCGAACATTACTGTTAACAAAGAAATATTTTAACTTTCATATGTAAGCATACAGAAGAGGTGACAATAGGGAAGATGGAAAACCTGGAGGAAATTAGACTGTTCAGAAAAAGAAATCCATAGATAACAGTCCCTCATTTTATTTCTTCTGTCTTATATCAATGGCTCTTTGATATAATACAGAAATTCTGAATTGTATTTAAATAACATGCTTGGGTTTAGAGTAGGAGAGCCAATCCAACTCCAAAGCCAGTTTCAGTTAAATGAATGGGAACTGAGGTATGTGAAGAAATAAAGATAAAGGTGTACTATGAAAAAGCAATATAGAGAGATTTAGACTTTGATACCACACAGTGTGTGTTTGATGTTCCTCAGGTAGCTATTCATTCTTCTACAGGAATCCATATGTCCAGCATTCTTTGCTGAGTTTACCTGTGAATACAAAAAACAAAACACTTCTCTTTCCTTTTAGGAGGTCCCTTCACCCATGGTGGACTATGAATTTGTAGATGGGCTGTTATCTTCCTCCTCCTGAGATGTTTTCTGTTCTGATCGAATTTTAATTAATTTTGATGGAACCCAAATCTTTTCTTCTCCTGTGGAAACAAAAGCATAACCCCTTCCCCAACGTAACACATATCCTGGTTTCCAGACTGAGGTCATAACATCCTTAAAATACACCGGTTGGTTCAGTTCAGAAGTCTTCTCTGTAGCCCAGTGTCTTTCTGCTGCAGTTTGTCCTTTTTCATCAGCATTAAGAAAATTCAACGTTAGTAAAGCATTGTGTAACCTGTGTCTAGGTGTCTTTGTTTTCCCTGGCTGTTTATGAAGCATCTCTTTTAAGGTTCGGTTAGACCTTTCAATTATTGCTTGTCCTGTGGGATTGTAAGGTATACCAGTTACATGTTTTATATTATAATATTTGAAGAATTGTTCCAATTTACTGGAGACATATGCTGGACCATTGTCAGTTTTTATTGTTTTAGGTATACCCATAACAGCCATTACCTCTAAGAGGTGTGTAATAACAGAGTCAGCTTTTTCAGAGCTGAGGGCAGTAGCCCATTGGAAGCCTGAGTACGTGTCTATAGTATGGTGTACATATTTCAAACTGCCAAATTCTGGGAAGTGAAATACATCCATTTGCAAAAGTTCATTTCTGTGAACACCTTTAGGATTACAACCTGCTGGTAATGGAGTTTGAGTGTACAATGAGCAACTGGGACAATTTCTTACTATTTCTTTGGCTTGTTGCCAGGTGATAGAAAAATCCTTCTTTAAACCTTTGCTGTTAACATGGTGTTTCTTATGAAATTCTGAAGCTTCCAACACATTACCTACTAATAAACGATCAATTTCATCATTGCCTTGTGCCAGAGGACCTGGCAGACCTGTATGGGATCTGATGTGTGTTATATATATAGGATGAGTCCTGTTTCTGATGATTTCCTGCAATTGTAAAAACAATGAGGTTAATTCTGTATTATCAGGAACAAATTCTGCAGTCTCAATGTGCAGGACAACTCTTTCTGCATACTGAGAATCCGTGACTATATTGAGAGGCTCTGTAAAGTCTTTAAGTACCATCAGAATGGCATATAACTCTGCCTTTTGTACGGAGTTGTAAGGGCTTTGAACTACTTTACTTATATTTCCTGATTTATACCCTGCTTTACCTGACTTGTTTGCATCCGTGTAGAAGGTAAGAACTCCAGAAATAGGTGTTTGCCTCACGATACATGGAAGAATCCAAATTGTTTTCTTTATGAATTTGATTCTCTCTGTTTTGGGATAGTTATTACTAATACTTCCCAAAAAGTCACTGCAAGCTATTTGCCAATACTCATTATCCTTCCATAAGGAGGAAATTTCCTCATTCGTTAACGGTACAATAATTTCAGCTGGGTCTTTCCCAGTCAGTTGACTGAAGCCTTAATTTACCTTTTAATATCAAATCAGATATCTTTTCTATATATGTTTTCAATTTTTTATTTTGTTTATGTGGCAGAAATACCCATTCTAGAATGATGTCGTCCCTCTGCATTAATATTCCTGAGGGGTATTCTCTAGATGGTAAAATAACCAGAATACAGTCCAGATTTGGATCCACACGGTCCACATGTGCTTCTAATATTCTCTTTTCTACCCATTCTAATTCTTTTTCAGCCTCAGCTGATAGTACTCATGAGCTGTTTAGGTCTTTATCTCCTTTTAAAGCCAATTTCAGGTGTTTTAAATCATGCCCTTCTACACCAATAATCGTCTGTAATTGAGAGATTTCTCCTAATAGTTTTTGAAGATCATTAAGAGTCCGGTAACGATCTCTTCTGATCTGTACTTTCTGTGGTCTAATTTTCTGAGCATCTATTTTATAACCTAAATAGTTAATAGAATCTCCTCTTTGTATTTTTTCTGGGGCAATTTGTAATCCCCAGCGAGGCAAAATTTCCTTTACTGCCTCAAACATCTTTTCCAAAGTATCCTTATTTGAATCAGACAATAATATGTCATCCATATAATGATATATTAACGAATGTGGAAATTTTTTACGAATTATTTCTAGAGGTTTATTCACAAAATATTGACACAAAGTTGGACTGTTTAACATACCTTGAGGTAGTACCTTCCACTGGAATCTCTGTACCGGACGGGAATTATTATAGGTAGGTACTGTGAAGGCAAACTTTTCTCTGTCGTTTTCTTGTAACGGTATGGTGAAGAAACAATCTTTTAAGTCTATAACTATAATTGGCCAATCCTTAGGAATTAGAGAAGGTAACGGCATCCCAGGTTGTAGAGACCCCATAGGCTGAATTACCTTGTTGATGGCTCTAAGATCAGTAACCATTCTCCACTTACCAGACTTCTTCTTGACAACAAAAACAGGCGAATTCCACGCACTAGTTGATTCCTCAATGTGTCCAGCATCTAGCTGTTCCTGAACTAACTTCTCCAAAGCCTCTAACTTCTCAGATGTCATAGGCCATTGACCCACCCAGACGGGTTCATCTGTCAGCCATTTTAATGGTAGAGCTTTTGGTTGCTCTGTAGGTTTGGCACTAGTATCTTGCTTCTGCACAGCCTGTACATTTGGCATCTGTTTTCTGTACTGTCTTACTATATTCTTACTACCACTAAGAGCTTGTCTATAATTCCTAGCTGATACAGGAGGAATTTTAATCTGCGTATTCCATTGCTGGAGTAGATCACGACCCCAGAGGTTTATAGCAATATCTGCAACATATGGCTTTAACCTTCCTCTCTGTCCTTCTGGCCCAATAAAGTCAATCCATCTAACGCTCTGTTTAACTTCAGATAGGGTTCCGATCCCTAAGAATTGAACATTAACCTCTTTTAAAGCCCAGTTTTGCGGCCAGGACTGCTGATTAAGGATAGTGACGTCACTTCCGGTGTCCAGTAATCCGTAAATCACCCTATTATTTACCTTAACCGGAAGTTTGGGTCTATGATATTGTATAGAAGTTTGCCAAAATATATGTTTTGTATCTCCTCCTGATGTAATTGATTCATCCTCTGGAGCTAATGTATTATCCAGTGCCGTATTATTTACAATGGGCAGTGGATCTTCTAATTGTCCTGGGAGAGGCTGTCCTCCACTGTCACTGGGAATGACCGGATAATCTTCCTCTTCGGGGCTCCATGGAGCCCCGGAAGCCCGTTTCCCTGCTGTAAAGATCTACCTTGTCTGTCTATTGTGGAAAAGCATTCATCAGTCCAATGGCGCCCCTTCCCACACCTCTTGCATAGACCAGGAGGCTTAGGCCTTCTGTTTGATACATTCCTGGTAAAAGCATTATTTCTAGGAATGCGTTGTCTACAGTTCCTACTAAGATGTCCTATTCTACCACAGTTAAAGCATTTTGCATCTTTACGCCTATTTAAATTCTTTGAGATTGCCTTCCCTACCCATGCCTCTATATCATCACAGGTAGGGTATTTGGCATCCTGGTGCCTCCTCAAACCCGTAGAAATAGCTTCACCTACCCAAGCTCCTGTATCCTGACTTTTACATTCCAGGTTCGCTGTATGCAGAACCCATTCCTCCAATGGCGCTGATCTTATTTTTAATGGCCAAATTACCTGCCTGCATTGAGGATTCGCGTTCTCATACGCCAAAGATTCTATAAGAAGACGCCTGGATTCTGGGTTCGCTACCTGTACCTCTACTGCTCTGGATAATCTCTCTAAAAATTCAGTGAACCTTTCCCTTGGGCCCTGTAATACCTTGGTGTAGGGTTGCATTATCTCTCCTGTTTCACAAACCTTATCCAAGGCATTTAAAGCAGCTGTACGGCACAAAGACAACATGTGCTCATCATATGCAGATTGAACCTGCGTGTCAGCGTAAGGACCCTCCCCAAGAATCTTGTCTTGGGGTACTTCATGACCGTTCTGCAATTCCTGAATCTCAATTGCTTTTGCTTCTTGCCTCCACAAAGCTCTCCATTGAATTTGGCAAGAATTTTCGAGTACTGCAGAGGCTAATTGGGCCCAGTCTTTTGGGGTTACTTTATTTACAGTAGCCCATGAGGTTAGGAGCTCTCTGACAAAGGGAGAATGAAGACCATACATGACAATGGCCTCCTTAATATTTTTTAGATCCTTCATCTGTATAGGCTCCCAGTGATAAGCAATGGGACCATTTGATTGTTTTTCGTTGCTGATTTTTCTGATACAGATACTGGAAAAACCATAGGGAACGCATAGCAACCTTAGGAAATCATTCCGGCATTTGAGAAGCTTTGGGAAACTCCTGTCCTGACCTGTTGCCTGTATTTCTGATTCTGAAGTATCAGATTGAGCGTCTTCTAAATCCTGCAGTCTATTCATCATTGTTTCTCTGAGCTCTTGAAGTTCTTGGGACAAATGATTTTCTAAGGATGTCATGGAATCTTTCATTTTTTTACATTCATCATTTACATGTGATTCCAAATTTCTAATATTCTCATCCTTAGCAAGTACCTCAATAGCATGTAAACTGCCTTCAACAAATGATATTCTATCAGTTAGTTTACCATTGCTCTCAGACATGGAACAATTCTTTTCTGCTAGCATTTCAATTTTATGTTCCAGTCTTTGTAATTTGCTAGTGAAATCATCAAACATGGAACCGTGTTTGTCGTTAAATGTTTCCACATTATGTTCCAATTTTTCAATTCTATCTATGGAACACATTTTTCCTGAAAATAATTCAATTTTGTGTTCCGTCTCTTTAAACCTGTTCGTCAGACCTACATTATCATTTTTAATATCCTGAATATTTTCTACCAACCCTTTCTTACTCTCCTGCAATGAATTTTGCATTTCCTGAATCCTTTGTATTAAGATTTCAAAACTATCCTGCGATGACTGCATGACCTGTATAAGTTTATTCCTATTTTTGAGCCATTTCATTAACAAAATTATATTGATTATGAAGCTAATAGTCACCATCGTGGGTAGGAAGTACCTTTCCGGTAGGTCCTCAACCCTTTCTAAAATCCCATCCATACAAAAAACAAGAAAATTCTTAACATCCTGCATCATAGTGTTAGCTGTTGACATTGTATAAAGCAGTTACGTTTGTTACCAATGGAATAATTCAGGCCAAAATCAACAGGCTGCCAGCGAAAGAGCACGTGGCCGGAGTCAGCTGGCCGCCAGTAAAACAGCACGTGGCCGCGAGAGAAACCTTGGAATTCCGCCTAACCTTACTGGCAGGTAGAAGGTGCTGGTTCCTGGCGGCAGGAATCGTGCCTTGCCGAGCGAAGTAGTGAGGAACTTAGCGAAAGGAGAGTCCACGTGTGCCTGGCCGGGCCAAGAGAAGCCGCTTTTCCGGGGTGCCTGGATCCGGATTTCAATCCCGCTCCCGACACCAAATTGTTGGCTTTACGGACGCTGTAACGATACGCGACACACAATTACTGAAAATAAGGCTAAGTATTTTATGTAGAAAATTACTCACAAGATACCAAACCCCGAGAAGCCCAGCAGATCTCCGCTAGCGACTGGACCGGAAGCCGAACTCCAGGAAAAGAGAGCGAGACTTCCTGTGCGCTGTCTTTTATGCCTTCCCCGTAACGCCCCTAGCCATGCCCAAAAGTGGGCTTGGCTAGTGACGTAGTTCCGCCTACGTATGTATACGTCTTCACGTCCAGCCGTATACGTCTTTAGTCCTGCCTAAAGTGGGTGTGGTTAGCGGTGTGGTAAACCGCCCTTTTATTACCTCATCTGTATGCGCCTCTAGTAAGTCACATGTTTCATGGCGGCATAGACTTCCTCCTACATAAAACAAAGAAATTTTCTCTCTACAGCAAGAAGTGAAGAAAAATGTAAAGTTAAGAACATACATGCACATATATCATAATGCAATAAATTGCTAAAAATGATTACATGCAGATTACAATTAAACCTGACATACAGGTAAAAATTTCACTTCCTTCCTCCTTGCATGTGGTCATAAATGAAGCAAAAGAATATTTAGCTATTCCAAAATATAAGAAGTAAGGAGCAAGAATCAAGAAACATGATAGTTTCTTATCAAGCTTTAAAAATCTCTAAAGTGTTACCTGGAATTCATTTGAGGCAATTAAATACATGTATCCACAGAAGCAAATGCCTTCAGGAAATGAACTAATTAGCTCAAGTACATTGGCTTATAGTCTCAAAGCTTGAATGTACTGTAGGAAGCAAGAACTGCTTACATGTGTATTTGGCTCTCTATAGCCCTCCTCAGTCTCCTGCAGGAATTTAGTCTTCTTTATGATACCATGAAAGACAAGGTGTTCTATACCATGAAGCAAAAGAAACCAAGATAATTGAGGGGAGAAGACAGGTACCTACAGAAAGAATATTGTGAAGGTAATCCTTAGGAACCAGGACCCATTGCCTGACCTGTACTAGCTTCAAAATTACTACCCAGACACATTAAAATAACCGTCAACAAGAAATATATTGAAATGTGGGAATTTTTCCATAGAGGATTTGGATGACAAAGAAGAAAAGCCCCGTCTAAATGAAACTCACATTTCCTTCACTTTTACCAAAAAAAGGTACTGTTTACAGTATCTGATCACTTTTTTAAATGCCATCATAGAGCTAAAGGTTGATATATTGCCTGAGGCCCCAAAGGATGCTGAGGCCTCCTCACTGGCACCCATGTTCAGGGGGTCTGGATCAGTCCATTGCTGGCCCTTCAGCTATCAGTCTGGGGTCTATGAGCTCCCCCCTATTCAGGCCAGCTGTTTCTGTGGGTTTTCCCAGCCAAGTCATAACCCCTTTACTCAGCACTCCTCTCTCTCTGCAACTGGGTTCCAGGAGTTCAGCTCAGTGTTTAGCTGTGGTTGTCTGCCTCTGTTTCCTTCAGCCACTGGATGAAGGCTCTAGGATCCATACAAGGAAGTCATCAATCACATTATCAGGGAAGGGCATTTAAGTTATCCTCTCCAGTAATGGTTAGATTGCCAGTTGGTGTCATCCTTGAGGACTTTGGAAGCCCAATCCATGTGGAGGGATGTGGTCTCGGCCCCGGGCCTGGACACATGGGGGAGGGCCTAGACCCTGCCCCAGATCATATGACAGACTTTTGAGATCCCCATGAAGGGCTTCACCCTCCTTGGAAAGTGGAATGTGGATAGGAGGAGGGCCTGGGGGAGGGTTGAAGAGGAGTGGGAGAGGAGTGGAGGGAGAGGAAGCTGGGTTTGACATGTGAAGCAAACTTGTTTCTAATTTAAATTAAATAAAAGAATTTAAAATAAGAAAAGAAAAAATGCCACAATAAAGCCCTCATCCAGTAGCTAATAGAAGCAAAAGCAGAGATTCACAGCTAAGCACTGAACTGAACTCCTGGTATCCAATAATAGAGACGGAGAAGTGATGAGCAAAGGTGTCAAGATAATGCTGGGGAAACCCACAGAAACTGCTGACCTTAGCAAGCGGGAGCTCATGGACACTAATCTGACAACTGGGGAACCAGAATAGGACTGAACCAGGTCCCCTGCACGTGGGTGTCAGTTGGGGATTTGGGCAGTCTATGGGGCCTCTGGCAGTGTAACCAGTATTTATCCCTAGTGCATGAATGGGCTTTGGGAGACATTTCCCTATGGAGGGATATCTTACATCCTAGATGCACAGGGAAGGGCCTAGGTCCTGCCCCAAATGATGTGAGAGACTTTGATGATCCCCCATGGGAAGCCTCACCCTCTCTGAGGAGTGGATGTGGGGGTGGGTTAGGTGAATGTTGTGGGGGGGGGGATGGATGGATGAGAGGGAGGGGGAACAAGGATTGGTATGTCAAATAAGATTGCTTTACTTTAAATAAAATTAATAAAAATAAATAAGAAACAAATGAATAAATAAAGTGAACATTACTTTGATCAATAACATTGAAGGCTTGAATAATTTCAGAAAGGCACAATTAACATGTATTTGCTCTGTCTATCACATTTGCCTGCCACACAGCACCAACATACTCCCCTGCTCTGTACAACTGTAATGAATTGCTTCCAGCCCTATCTTAAATTCTGTGCATACTTGTCAAATATTGGTTATCAGAAATCAAAAGTGTTGCAAGGAAGTCTGTAGGTCAACATTATAAAATGTTCCTAATGCATAATAATTTCAAAACTGAATTTTCTATCATATTTCTATACAATGTCAGGATAGATGTGAACAGACCCACAATGGAACTTACAGCTTTTATGTTTTTGCTCCAGTGAAGCTAAACCAAATTATTAAAGTTGATAACTTACCTTTTCAAATTGTCAGCATCAGCATTCATGAAGGTTTTACTAGAGTTTCAGTCCAGCAACTAAAAAGACATTGATAGTCTGTGTATCCATAGAAACAGAAATGAGTACACTTTCTGATAATGCATTGCCATCTTTTGGATAGGTCATAATGACACCTAGAGAGGAAATCCAGGACAGAAAAGGGCCTCAAGCAAATCTGTCCTTATTAATTTTCTCCCAGTGTCATTGCTTTCTCTTGTGATGGGTAATGTATTCTTCCACCATCTGCCTCCATTAGTAAATTCTAACTTGTCTTTGAGATTCAACGAGTTTCATTTATCATGAACATTTTTTTCTTCTATGACTCAGTTCCAATTTTATGGACAGGGTTAACGAAATGAAGATGCTTTATTATATTAATTTATTGGCTACAGAGTCATTTAATTTTAGAAGACATCATTATATTTTGATATAATTTCCTTATTAAAGCATCAATACTTTTAAAAAATTCTGAGTTTTATCCACACACTGCCTCATTTACATTTGTGAGGATTGCTTAATGTTTTGACAGTGTCTCAGACAGTGTGAGATTCAGCTAAATGCATATTAAGCATTTGTGGTTGAAATTTCTAGTCAATATCTGCAAACATTATATATGTTTTATGCCTGACAATTTTTATTCTAAATTCTCAGAAACCATTGCATGTTTTTCTTCTTGTGATGGAGAGATGACTCACTGTTGAAGTGAACTGGACAATCTTTCTGGTCTTGGCTTGATTCCCAGCACCCACATGTTGACTCACAACCATTCCATTCAAGGTACTCCAAAACCTCTTCAATCCTGTGCTTGTGCCTATCATATGGCACACTGACATCATGCAAATGAAACATGTATATTCATAAAACAACAATAATGACAGTAATAAATTGTTATCTCCATATAGTAGTTCTTTTGAGAAAGTAGCTATTAAATAACGGGATGTGTTTATATACTTAAAATATGCGATTTCATACATATTACTACACTGTTATGTCTGGATAACATGGTTTCTCTGTAGGCAACAAGTGCCCCTCATTCTCACTCTAATTATTCCCCATTCTACAATGATCTCTGAACCTTTCAGGGACTAATGTGTATATGTGTTCTCTGTAGGGATGTATATTTCAGAGTTTCTTCATTTCTGGAGCTGCCCTCTTGAGGATCTCTGTGAAAACCATAGCCTAATACATGTTAAAGCTTCTCTAATGAGGGTTGTGAGGTGCCTTGATCTGTGACTCTAATCATAGTTCATTAGGAGTTCACTTTAATACTCTATCCATTTGGCAGAATAATAGCTGCCATTTCTCTCCTAGTGTCTATCATCTGTCTGATCATAATTTCCTGACTGGTGCAAGGTTTGGGTTCCATTGTGTAAAGTGTGACTTAAATCCAAAATGACAAACACTGCACATTTCATCTCATTTGTGGATGTTGGATTTGAATTTTCAGATATGTGTGCTTCATTTGGAATACCCAGAGAGATGAAGAATTCACTAATGACTAATAGGGCTAGACATTGACAGGATAGGAGATATAATGGACTGCTATAAAAACGTTAAAAGGAATTAAGTAGCAGTCCGGAATAAATTATAATTCGAAGGGAAGGATTGGCAGAAGAGAATAGCCAATAAATAATACTATAGTCTTTGCAAAAGGACATAGAAGCTATTGTAGATTTTTGAAAAATAAGTGAATACATGCATAAAATGGAGTTATCATAAAATAGAGCAACAAAGGCTAACAAATTACACCAGAGGTCTACAAATGAAAAGTTAAGTACCAAGAATGGGTTACTTATTTTGGAATTGTGGGCAGTGTTGTTCCAAAGTTGTCCACATATTAACAGATATTGACAATTATCTTGATTATAATTTACAGTTTGACAATGAGATTATATGACTGAAGACAGCTTATATTTGAGTCATAGAACATGGAGAAACAAAGTCAGTCCTAACCAGAAAGTTTCATTACTATTACATAACTTTCATAATGATAGTAGGATCTCTGTATACTACCAGAGATTAAGAATGATGATCACATGCCGGGCGGTGGTGGTGCACGCCTTTAATCCCAGCACTCAGGAGGCAGAGGCAGGCATATCTCTGTGAGTTCAAGGCCGGGCTGGACCGATAGCCTCCAAAACAATACAGAGAAACCCTGTCTCGTAAAAACCAAAAAAAAAAAAAAAGAATGATGATCACACTTACCCAGGTATAAACTTTGTGAGATAAAACAAGACTAGAGAGACATGGCATGCCTGTGGGTAAAATACTGGCACAAATGTCCAGGGAATAAGTAATTATTTTATTATTTTAAAAGTGATGAAAAGAAAATGATTAAATACAATATACTTTGTTCTCTGAATTTTCTATACTCAGAGATATTTGTCTCCATATTAGAAAACATGCTTGGTACTGAGCATCTGTCCATGAACCTGGGAGCTCATAGGCCCCACTTGTGAAATTGTTACTATTATTTTACTAAATGTTCACAGTATTATACTGCCCTCTAATTTCACGTCTTTGTACTCAAGATTGACTGCAGTATACAGTCTTCTTCAGAGAACCCTATTTATGTAGTAGATAGCAATTAACAGAGAAGTTCATAACCTGTCAAGTACAGACAGTAAGGGTTTGTGGAACACTGAACCACAATTGAGAAGTCTCTATCACAACACTCTACCCCCTAGGATCAGGGACCATTAAAGGAGAGAGTGCAGAAAGACTGTGAGTGACAGGTTTTTTACGATAGTCTGCAACTGTTTCTATTGAAAAGAACACTAGCATTTCTCTCATGAACTCAGCAGCTTTGGTTGCCAATAAAAAAAATCTGAAAAGATTAATCCAGTAAACATCACAGCATAGAGAATGGATGTACTCAGAAGTTTCAATCACTAGCTGAGGAGATATTGACCCTTAATGTCTTCTTGGGTAGGAAATGTCAGTTTTCTTTATTAAGGGTGTGGCCTTTCATAGGTCATCCACATTGCAGTGTAAGGATTCACATCTTTGAGCACATGGGCAGCACAAACTCGACATGGTGTGTTTTAAAACAAAACTGAAGGGAATTTTGGAGAAGCTGGAATTGTAGGTAGGGAGGACTTGAAAGAAATGGCAGGTACATATGTTCAAAATATATTGCATGCATATATGACATGTTCAAATAATTAAAATATATGTTTTAGAACTTGTCCCTCCTCTGCCCTCTGTATGAGGTGAATGTGGGCTCTGCTTGGGCTGAACTCCCTCCAAACACCCTTGAAACTTCCTGGGTCTGTTCTGAATGTTATGGACCCACCTCAGCAGGACAGAACACCAAGAGTCTAGCCACACCTCAGTCTTTTCCCCCTTATGCCCTCTGCTCTCTGGCTTCCACTTGAGTCTTGGGCCCCTACATCCTCCACTTGAGTGAGGAGAACACCAGGAGAGACAGACCATCCATATTTGCCAACATTGAAGTCTTGGTCCACCTACACACACCAGGAGAAGTCCAATAAATCCTTAATACAAAGCGTCCAGGAAATATGGGACACTGGGAAAAGACCAAACCTATGAATAATAGGTATACAAGAAGGTGAAGAAATACAGCTCAAGGGTACAGAAAACATATTCAACAAAATCATAGAAGGAAACTTCCCCAATCTAAGGAAGGCTATGCCTATAAAACTACAGCAAGCTGACAGAACACAAAATAGACTGGACCACAAAATGATCAGAAGACCAAATTTACAGAATAAAGAAAAAATATTAAGAGCAGCAAAGGAAAAAGGCCAAGTAACATATAAAAGCAAACCTATCAAAATTACACCCAACTTCTCAATGGAAACTCTAAAGGCCAGAAGTTCCTGGAGAAATATTCAACAAATATGAAGGGAACATGGATGCCAGCCCAAACTACTATACCCAGCAAGGCTTTCAATCACTATAGATGGAGAAAACAAGATATTACAAAACCAGATGCAAACAATACATATCCACAACCCATCCTTGCAGAAAATACTGGAAGGAAAACTCCAACCTGAGGAAGGTAACTACATTTGCAAAAACATAGGCAATACAGCCAGGCATTGGTGGCACACACCTTTAATCCCAGCACTCATGAGGCAGAGAGAGACAGATCTCTGTGAGTTCAAGACCAGTCTGGACTACAGAGTAAGTGCCAAAGTGAGATCCAAAGCTACACAGAGAAACCCTGTCTCAAAAAAAAAAAACAAAATTAAAAAAAATAGGCAACAGATCATCCCACTTTACCAAACACCAAAAGAAAAAAAAAGGGTGGGGGAATCCATGCACAATACAACTACCAATAAAAATACAAAAAGGACAGGAATTAACAATCAATGGTCATTAATATCCCTCAATGTCAATAGACTTAACTCTCCTTTAAGAAGACAAAGGCTAACATAATAAGAAGACCGAATCCATCCTTATGCTGCATACAAGAAACACATCTCAGTGTCAAAGACAGATGTTACCTCAGAGTAAAGGGTTGGGAAGAGATTGTCCAATCAAAAGGATCAAAGAAACAAGCTGGTGTAGCAATCCTAATATCTAACAAATTGAACTTCAAGCTAAAATCAATCAAAAGGGATGAAATATCATTTCATATTCATCACAGGAAATGTTCAGCAAGATGAAGTCTCAATTCTAAACATCAATGTCACAAATACAAAGGAACCAACATTTGTAAAAATAAACAATTTTTAAATTTCAAATCATACATAAAACCTCCCACACTTGAATGGAAGGCTTCAAAACCCCACTCTCAACACTAGACAGGACTACCAGATAGAAGCTTAACAAAAAAATAAAAGACCCACCCACATAGGAAAGACTATATACAGTAAACTAACAGCTATCATCAAACTAAATGGAGAGAAACTCAACGTAATTCCTCTAAAATCAGGAACAAGACAAGGCTTCCACTCTCTCCATATCTCTTTAGTATTGTACTTGAAGTTCTAGCTAGAGCAATAAGACAACAAAAGGAGATGAAAGGGATACAAATAGGAAAAGAAGAAATCAAGCTTTCACTATTGGCAGATGATATGATAGTTTACATAAGTGACCTGAAAAACTCCACAGGGGAACTCCTAGAGCTGATAAACACCTTCAGCAAAGTGGTAGGATGAAAGGTTAACTCAAAAAAATTATTGGCCCTATTATATACAGATGATGAAGTGTCTGAGAAAGAAATCAGAGAAACATCACCCTTTACAATAGCCATAAACAGCATCAAATATTTGGGGATAATGTTAACAAAGGTAGTGAAAGACCTGTATATCAAGAATAAGTGCCTTTAAAGAAAGAAATCAAAGAGGATACCAGAAACTAGAAAGATCTCCCATGCTCTTAGATTGGTAGTATCAACATAATAAAAATGGCAATCTTACCAAAAGCAGTCTACAGATTCAACGCAATCAAAATTCTGGCACAATTCTTCACAGACCTTGAAAGAACAATAACCAACATTATATGGAGAAACAAAAGGCCCATGATAGCCAAAACAACCCTATACAATACAGGAACTTCAGGAGACAACATCATACCTGACTACAAGCTCTATTATAGAGATATAGTCCTGAAAACAGCTTGGTATTGGCACAAAAATAGACAGGTAGACCAATGGAACTGAATTTAAAACTCTGATTTTAACCCACACACCTATGAACACTTGATTTTTGACAAAGAAGCTAAAACTATACAATGGAAAAAAGAAAGAATCTTCAACAAATGGTGCTGGCATAACTGGGTATTGGCATGCAGAAGATTGCAGAAAGATCCATGTCTATCACCTTGTACAACACTTAAGTCCAAATGGATCAAAGAACTCAACATAAATCCAACCACACTGAAACTCTTAGAAGAGAAAATGGGAGATACTCTTCAACGAGATGGTATAGGAGACCACTTCCTGAATATAGCACCAGTGGCACAGACAGTGAGATGGACAATTAACAAATGGGACCTCCTGAAACTAAGAAGCTTCCGCAAGGCAAAGGACACAGTCAACAAGACAAAAAGGCAGTCCACAGAGTGGGAAAAGATATTCACTAACTCCCCATCTGAAAGAGGGCTAATCTCCAAAATTTACAAAGAAATCAAGAAGCAAGACTCCAAAACACCAAAGGGTCCAATTAAAAGGTAGGGTACAGAACTTAATAGAGAATTATCAATAGAGGAGGCTAAAATGGCCAAGAGACACTGAAGAAAATGCTCAACATCCTTAGCCATGAGGGAAATGCAAATCAAAACAACTTTGAGATACCATCTTATGCCTGTCAGAATGGCTAAAATCATAAACACTGAAGACCATTTAGGGTGGAGAGGATGTGGAGAGTGGGGAACCCTTCTCTACTGCTGGTGGGAGTGCCAAATCGTACAGCCACTTTGGAAATCAGTAGGGAGATTCCTCAGGAAAATGGAAATCAATCCACTACATGACCCAGAAATTCCACTCTTAGGCATATATCCATAAGATAAAAATTCATACAACAAGGACATCTGCTTCACTATGATCATAGCAACATTATTTGTAATAGCCAGAACCTGGAAGCAACCTAGATGCCCTCAACTGAAGAGTGGATAGAGAAAATGTGGTACATTTACACAATGGAGTATTACTCAGCAGAAATAAACAATGGAATCATGAAATTTGCAGGTAAATGGATGGCACTAGATGAAACCATCCTGAGTGACGTAACCCAGTCACAAAAAGACAAACATGGTATGTACTCACTCATATATGGATTTTAGACATGGATCAGGATAGTGCCAGTCTGCACTTCCAGTGACAGAGAGTCTGGGAAACAGGAAAGAATCTAAGAGAGATATGCATGGTATCCCAGAGAAGAGGAATAAGAGGAATGAGGCAAGATCTTCTGAACAGATTGGGAACATGGCGAGGAGTGGGAGGGAGTGGGAACTGAGAAGAAGAGGGGTGGAGAAGAGGAAGAGAGAGTAGATCATTGGGTAACAGGAAGGTTCAGTGGGGGTAGAATAGGGGGTAAGAGGGAATCATAGGTTAGAAGACAGATATGGCACCAGTGAGACCTCTAATGATCTAAAGGGATGACACCAACTGGCAAGCTTAGCAATAGTGGAGATACCACCTTGAATGTCCATTCCAGATAATGAACTAGATGTCTATAACCATCCTGGAGCCTTCATCCATTGACTGATGGAACCAGAGGCAAACACCCACAGTTAAACTCTGAACTGAACCCAAGGAACTCAGTGACACAGAGAGGAGCGATGAGCAAATTGGCAAAGAATGGGCTGGTGAAACCAGTAGAGACAGCTGATCCGAACAGGGGAGAGCTCTTGGACTCCAGACCGACAGATGGGAGGCCAGTATGAGACTGATCGAGAACACCTTAATGTGAGAGTCAGTGAGGAAGCCTGGGCAACCTATGGCGCCCTGGCCAGCGGATCAGTGTTTATCCCTGGCATATAAACAGGCTGAGGGATTCTCTCTCAGCCTGGACTCTTAGGGGGAGTGCCTGGACCCTGCCCTGAGTGAAATGACAGACTCTAGATATCTCCTATATGGAAGGAAGTGGCAATAGGGTGGGATGCTGGGGGGGATGGTGGGGTGGTGGGGGAGGAGTGGTGGGAGAGGGAACTGGGATTGGCTTGTGAAGCAAGCTATTTAAAATTAACATAATAAAAAAAATAAAAGAAATGACAGAAGTTATGACCCAGTTTGGATTAACAGATATCTGTAGAACATTCCATGCAAACATTAAAGAATATACATTCTTCTAAGTGCCATATGTAACAGTCTCTAAAATCTACCACATAATTGGCAACATAGCAAACCTCAACAGATAGAAAAAATATAATAACTGCTTGTATCCTATTGGATCACCATGGTTTAAAGTTATAATTCAACAGCAACACAAAATACAGAAACTCTACAAACTCATGGAAATTGAACAAGGGCAATTGCACCATTCCTGGGTCAAGGGAGAAATAAATAAAAAAAAAGAAATTCAAGACTTCCTAGAATTCAATGAGAATGTAGATACTTATGGGACACTTAGAAAGCAGTGCTAAAAGGAAACTCCATAGCACTAAGAAAACACATGAAGAAACTGAAAGCTCTAGAACAGAAAGAAGAAACCTCAGTCCAGAGGAGTGGACCCCAGGAATTAATCAAATTGTGCCTAAAATCAATAAAGTAAAAACAAAGTAAACAACACAAGGAATCAATGTAACAAACAGTTGATTATTTGAGAAAATCAACCAGATAGACAAACCTTCATGCAAACTAACTAAAAGGCAAAGCGATACCATGAAAATTAACAAAGGGGGACATAACAATGGACACTGAGGAATCATCATTTCATATTTTGGAATCCTATAGTCCACAAATATCAAAAATTTAAAGGAAATGGATAATTTTCTGGATAGATACCACTTACCAACATTAAAACAAGAACAGATAAGAAATTCTAATAGAACTATAACCCCCCCAAAAAATAGAAGCAGTCATCAAATGTCTCACAACCAAAAAAAAAAAGCCCAGACTCAGATGGTTTCAATGCAGAGTTATACCAGAAATTCAAAGAAGAGCAAATACTAGGAGTATGGAAACTGTTCCACACAATAGAAGCAGAAGGGACATTGCCAAACTCCTTTTACATGGCTACAATTATCTGGTATCCAAGCAACACAAAGACACAACTAAGAAGGAGAACCAATATCCCTCATAAACATTGATGCAAAAATACTAAATGAAAGACTGGCCATTCAAATCCAAGAACACATCAGAAAAATCATCCACCATGATTAATGAGATTCATCCCAGGAATGCAGGAATGGTTCAACATATGAAAATATCCATCAACGTAATCCACCATATAAACAAACTGAAAAAGAAAAGTCACATGATGATCTCACTGCATGCTGAAAAAGACTTTGACAAAATCCAACACAAATTCTTGATAAATGTCTTGGACAGATCAGCGATAACAGGAACATATCGGAAGATAACAAAAGCAATATACAGCAAACCAACAGCCAACATCAAACTAAGTGTTGAGAAACTCAATGTGATTCCTATAAAATCAGGAATAAGACAAGGCTGTCCTCTCTCTCCACATCTCTTCAATATTGGAGTATAAGTTCTAGCTCCAGCAACAAAAAGAGGTCAAGGGGATACAAATTGGAGAGGAAGGAGTCAAACTTTCACTGATTGCAGGTGATATAATAGTTTACATAAGTGACCTGAAGAATTCTAACAGGGAACTCCTCCAACTGATAAACATCTTTAAAAAGTCAGGATGCAAAATTAACTCAAAACTATCAGTAGACCTATAATACATAGACAATAAATTGGCTGAGAAAGAAATGAAACATCACCCTTTACCATAGTCATAACAGCATAAAATATATTGGCTTAGGCTAACCACACAAGATAAAGACCTGTATATCAAGAACTTGCAGTCTGTGAAGAAAGAAAATAACAAGATACCAGAAAATGGGAAGATCTCCCATATTCTTGGATAGTAGGATTAGCATAGTCAAATGGCAATCTTGACAAAAGCAATCTAGAGATTCATTACAATCCCCATCAAAATCCCAACACAATTCTTCATAGGCATTGAAAGAACAATACTCAGCTTTATATGGAGAAACAAAATCCCAGGATAGCCAAAACAACCCTGTACCATAAAGGAACTTCCAGAACCATCACCATCCCTGACTGGAAACATCCTGGAAACAGCTTGGTATTGCTAAAAAGTAGATAGGAAGACCAATGGAATCAAATGGAAAGCAATGACATTATCTCACACACCTATGAGCACCTGATTTTTGACAAAGAATGTACAGTTTACAATGAAGAAAAGAAAGCACCTTCAACAAATGGTGCTGGCATGACTGGATTCAGATATGTAGAAGACTGCAGATACAGCCATATCTACTACCATGCACAAAACTAAAATCCAAATGGATCAGAGACCTCAAAATAAATCCAGTAACACTGAACTTCTGAGAAGGGAAAGTGGAAGGTACCCTTGAACGAATTGCTACAAGAGACCACTTTCTAAACATAACAACAGTAGCACAGACACTGAGATGGACAATGAATGGGACCTCCTGAAACTGAGAAGTTTCTGTAAGGCAAAGCACACAGTCAGTAAGACCAAACAGCAGCCCAAAAATGGGAAAAGATCTTCACCAACCCCACATCTCACAGAGGTCTGATTTCCAATATATATAAAGAACACAAGAAGCTAGTCACCAAAACACCAAACAATCCAATTACAATGTTGGATACAGAACTAAACAGAGAATTCTCAATAGAGGAATTTAAAATGGCTGAAAGACTCTTGAGAAAGTGCTCAACGTGCTTAGCACTCAGGGAAATGCAAATCAGAAAAACTGTGAGATACAATCTTGCACTGGCCAGAATGGCTAAAATAATTTTAAAAAACCAACAACAATGACAGCTTTTGTTAACAAGGATGTCAAGAAAGAGGAACACTCCATCATTGCTGTTGGGTGTACAAACTTGGGCTGCCACTTTAGAAATCAGTGTGGTGGTTTCTCAGAAAAATGGGAAATTCACTCTTAGGCATATTCCCAAATAATGCATATTCATACGACAAGGACATATGTTCAGCTATGTTCATAGTAGCATTATTTATAAGAGTCAGTACCTGGAAGTAACGTAGATGCCCCTCAACTGAAGAATGGATGGAAAAAATGTGGTACAGTTATACATTGGAGTATTAATTAGAGGAAAAAAAAACAATGAAATCATGAAAGCCACATATAAATGGATGGAACTGGAAGAAAACATCCTGAGTTAGGTAAACCAATCACAGAAAAACAAGCATGATATCTACTCACTCACATATAGACATTAGACCTAGACCAAAGGACTACCAGCCTAAAATCCACACCACCAGAGGTACTAGGAAACAAGGAAGACAAGAGGGAAACACATGGTTCCCCAAAGAAAGGGAAAGGAGCACGAACCCCTAAGGAAATTGCGAGCACAGGATGGGGGTGGGAGGAGGGAAGTAGGAAAAAGAGAAGTAGAGAAGAGGAGGGGAAGGAGAACAAAAGGGATCAGGAAGACTGAGACAGAGGAAGAATAGAGAAGGAGATCAAGAAAGGAGATCCCTTAATAAAAGGAGCTGATATAGATTTAAAGATAAATCTGGCACTAGGGAACTGTTCAGAGATCACAAGTACGATCCAATTAAGAATCTAGGCAAACGTGGGGAGGCTGCCTCTGATGCCCTTCCCCTATAATGAGATTGATGACTGCCTTAATTTCGATCCTAGACTCTTCGACCAGTAGCTGATAGAAGCAGAAGCAGACATTCACAGCTAAGCACTGAGCAATACTCCTGGAATCCAGTTGTAGAGAGGGAGGAAGGATGAGCAAAGGAGCCAAGACCGTGCTGGAGAAACCTGCAGAAACAGTTGACCAGATAGTGAGAGCATAGAGACCCTAGCTGTAAATCTGGGGAACCAGCATTGGACTGGGCCAAGCCCTCTGAATGTGGGTATCAGCTATGTGGCCTGGGCAGTCTTTGGAACCTCTAACAGTAGAGCCAGTGTTTATTCCTAGTGCACAAATGAACTTTGGGAGCCCAATCCCTGTGGAGGGATACTATTGCAGCCCAGAATCAGGAAAGAAGGCTTAGGTCTTCTCCCAAATGATGTTACAGACTTTGGTTTTCCCCCATGACAGACATCACTTTCCTTGGGAAGTGAGTGGTAGGTGGGTTGGGGTGTCGGTGGGGGGCATGGGAGGACAGGAGGGCAAGGGAATGGGAGATTTATATGTAAAATAAATAAAAATTAAAAAGTATTGCCTTTTATTCCTTATAACTTCTTTCAGAAATATATACAAATCATGTAGATTAGAGGTATCATATTTTGACATAGATATTCTTCTTAGCTATATTACCTGTATTGGTATATGTTGATTTTTGTTTGATATAATTTCTAATATACAGCCAAATATAATAAAGTCTATCTGTCATTATAGTAATAATTGCCAAGCACATTGTTATACTACAGAACCACTATTTATGATACTTCCTTAGCATTTCATCTACATTAAAGTTACTCTTGGTTTTTATGTTTTAGAAAGATATAATAACACTTGCACATAATTTGTGTCAGCATGGCTTTGGCAGACTACCACACAGAATTTTAATTTCCACATTGTTCTTGATTGCTGCAATTTAGAAACTTTTCAACTGTTAAAGAGTCAATAAAAACAATTGTTCTTCTACCATGGTCTAAAAACCAAGTAACATTTTATGCATAATTATTTAACGTATGTGTTGTGGGAATATTTGTAGACTGAGTTTTTACTGCTGTTATTAATGTAAGAAAGGCTTAACCGTTAATATCTAGGCAAGATGTATAGGAGAGATTTCTGGGGAGAGAAAGAGGAATATAGGCATATGGGAGGAGCCAGGAGACATGGAGAAGAAATAGAAGGTGCAAGATGGATGAGAGGTAATGACACATGATAGGATGAAGATTAACAGAAATGGGTTGATTTAAATATTAAAGCTAGCAAGTAACAAGAATAAGCTATAAACTGAGCATTCATAGTAAATCTCTCTGTCATTATTTGAGAGTTTACTGGCTAGATAGAGAAAGACTCTTTACATTCACATAATAGTTAGAGCACTTGTTCATGAAACAGAAGTTCTAATATTATAACTGTATCACCAAACACAATAGTCAGAAATTTTGAGAGCTACAGAAGCCATTTATTCATACTTGCATTTATATAAGAAAGAACTGCCTGAGCAGTTACAATAGTTTAACTTATTTAAACCAATACCCTCTAATACTCCATGTGCAATTATTCTTTCTATGAATAAATATGAGTTATATTTAAATATTTATCAAAATCACCACCTTCTTGGGACACTTCAATATTTGCATCTTGATGATTATTCTAACAATACTTTTAGATTTCAGTTTATTTCCTCATATGGATTTATGGTTATGGAATAATGTAGCTGTTTTGGTGGTTGTTTGAGAAAATGTTGAGTAAATATATATTTATCACAATTACTCAGTCATAATCATTCAAAATGTCCTATTTTTATTTAAATTGGAAACAATCTTATTTTATATATCAACCCCACTTCCCTCTCCCTCACATCTCTCCCATGTCCTCTACCCATCCCATCCTGTGCCTCTTCTGCACCATAGAAAAGATGAGGCCTTCCACAGTGGATCATCAAAGTCTGTCACATCATTTTGCGCAGGGCTTAGGCCTTGCCCCATATGTCTAGGCTGAGAGAGTATCCCTCTGTAGATAATGAGCTCCCAATGTTCATTTGTACTCTAGGGATAAATAGTGTTCCACTACCAGAGACTCCATCGATTGCCCGGGTCTCTTAATTAACAAACACATTCACGGGCCCTGGTTCTATCCTGTTCTGGATTCCAAGCTATCATTCTGGTGTCCATGAACTCTCCCTGTTCAGGTCAGCTGTTTCTGTTGGTTTCCCAGTCTTGTCTTGACCCCTTTGCTCATCACCCCTCCTTCTCTACAACTGGATTCCAGGAATTCGACTCAGTGCTTAGCTGTGGGTCTCTTCTGATTCCATAACCTACTTGATGAAGACTCTAGAATGGCATATAAAGTAGGCATCAATCTTATTGTAGGGGAAGGGAATTTGGTATAGCCTCTTCACTATTGCTTAGAGTTTTAGGTGGTGTAATCCTTGTATACGTCTGGACAGTTCACTAGTGCCAGATTTCTCTATAAACCTATATTGACTACATCTATTAAGGTATCTCTTTTCTTGCTCTCCTATTTTCTTGCCCTGACTCAATATTCCTGGTCCCTTGTGTCTTCCTTCCCTTTCCTCTTGTCCCCTTCTCTATCTTCTTACTCCCTCTCCCCATGTTCCCAATTTTCTCAGATCTTGTCCCTTTCCCCTTCTCTAGGGGAATATTTATGTCTCTCTTAGGGTCCTCATTGTTTCCCTGCTTCTTTGGAAGTGGGTGTTATAGGCTGGTATTCCTTTGCTCTATGTCTAATATCCATATATGAATGAATACATACCATGTTTGTCTTTTTGTGACTGGGTTACCTCACTCAGGATGGTTTCTTCTATTTGCCTGTGAATTTCAGGATATCATTGTTTTTTTTCCAAAACCATTATTCATTCACCTATATATAAAACAGAAAATTTTAAAAATCAAAACATTAGATGTAAAACATTCTAGCATACATTTTTTTTGTTTCCACTAGTTACTTGATTTTGATTTTGAATAATTCTTTACGTGTATTTCAACCCTTTGAGATTTTTCTGCTGAGAATTCTGTTTAGAACTATATTTTTCCTTTTAATTTGATTGTTTTGTTTTTTTGAAATCTAATGCTGTGTGTTCTTTGTAGATTTTGGAGATCAGTCCTCTGGCAGATTTTGGGTTCTTGAAGATATTTTCAAAGTCTGTAGGCTGCTATTTAATCTTATTGACAGTGTCCTTTACTTTACAGATGCTTTTCAGTTTCATGAGGTCCTGTTTTTTGTTGATCTTGAGGTCTGTGCTATTGCTATTCTATTCAGGAAGTAGTAGTTGTCTCCTGTGTCAATTCATTCAAAACTATTTCCTACTGTCTCTTCTATTAGTTTCAGTTTAGCTGGATTTATGTTGAGGTCTTTAATCCACTTTGACTTGAGTTATCACAGGGCAATTGATATGGATCTATTCTCCCTCCTCTGTATGCCGATATCCAATTATGTCAGCACCATTTCTTGAAGATGTTCTCCTCTTTTCAAATTGTTTAATTTTTGCTTCTTTGTCAAAATTAGGTATTCATGTATGTTTGGAATTATTTCAGGTTTTTTATTTGATTCCATTCACCCATGTCTATTTTCTTTTTCTTTTTTAATATATCTAATTTATTCTTTGAAAATTTGATACTTACATATAACATGTATTTTGCCCATATCCACCTCCTTCCTGTCTCTAGCTCTCCACAACTGCCACAGTATTTCTTCCTACCAACTTTCTATCCTCCCTACCTTTTAAAATACAAATTAGTGTTGTCCATCTGCGCATGATTATCATCCAAGTCTATTTTCATGACAATAATGTGCTGTTTTTATTATTATAGATCTATATTTGAGCTTGAATCTTGGATGCTGATGTCTCTGAAAGTTCCCTGTGCTACAATATTGTTTTATCTATCCTTGGTTTTTTGTTTTTCCATATAGATTTTAGTATTGTAATTTTGAGGTCGATAAAAATGTGTTGGGATGTTGCACAGAGTGGATCAAGAGATAAGCATCTAGTCACCAAGGTGGAAATCCCTGTCTCTAGGCCCCACACCCTGGGAAAAACCCTTGGCCCTTCTTCTACCCATCTTTTCTACACTAGCTAGTCAACAGGCAAGCCTCATACAGACAGGCTGCTCCACCTCCCCATTAGACACTGCAATCCACAAGTCCCACTAAATACCTAAGCCTACCCATCCCCTGTGACCTCAGTAGTGCCATGAACACACAGCGAAATGCCGACCCACCAGAATAACACAGAACTTCTCAATGGAGACTCTCAAAACCATAGGGTCCTGGACAGAAATTATGTAGACATTAAGAGCTCATGGATACCAACCCAGAAGACTATAACCACCAAAGCTTTCAATTAACCATAGATGGATAAAACAAGACATCCCATGTCAAAACCAGATTTAGACAATACCTATCTACAAATCCAACCCAACACAAAGCATGAGAAGGAAAACTCCAACCCAAGGAAGTTAGCAGTACCCATGAAAGCATAGGCAGCACATAACCCCACACCAGAAAGTTCTGAAAAAGGGAAACATGCTACCACTAAAAAATTAACAGGAATCAGTAATCACAGATCATTGATGCCTCCTAATATCAAGGAATCAACTTGCAAGTAAAAAGATAAAGGCTAAAGGCAAACAGTATGGATTAAAACTTTCTTCTGTTGAATACAAGAAACAAACCTCAACCTTAATGACAGACAATTCCTCAGTATAAATGATTGGGAAAGGGCTTTCCAATCAAAAGTACCTAAGATACAAGCTGGTGTAGCTATCCTAATATCTAACAAAATAGTATTCAAACTAAAGTTAATCAAAAGAGATGATGAAGGACTTTTCATATTCTTTACAGGAAAATTCCATCAAGATGAAGTCTCAATTCTGAATTCTATACCCCAAATAAGAGGGCACCTACATTTGTAAAAGAAATCTTACTAAAGCTTAAGTTCTCCATCAAACCCCACACACTAAAACTTGAAGACTTCGATCATCAGGTAAACAGGCCAGCTTCCCGGCCTGAGTTCCAGAGCCTGCAGATCGCCTGGGAACTGCACAGAGCTCCCAATCCCGGCGGGAGCATCAGGTAAACAGGCCAGCTTCCCGGCCTGTGTTCCAGAGCCTGCAGATCGCCTGGGAACTGCACAGAGCTCCCAATCCCAGCGGGAGCCAAGCACCCCAGACTCCAGATCTTCTCTCCCACCAACGATTCCAGGAAAGGAGAGGAGGCTAGGCGCACAGGGAAGTAGCTGTCCCTCTGGCATCATCAGGTAAACAGGCCAGCTTCCCGGCCTGTGTCCCAGAGCCTGCAGATTGCCTGGGAACTGCACAGAGCTCCCAATCCCAGCGGGAGCATCAGGTAAACAGGCCAGCTTCCCAGCCTGTGTTCCAGAGCCTGCAGATCGCCTGGGAACTGCACAGAGCTCCCAATCCCGGCGGGAGCATCAGGTAAACAGGCCAGCTTCCCGGCCTGTGTTCCAGAGCCTGCAGATCGCCTGGGAACTGCACAGAGCTCCTAATCCCGGCGGGAGCCAAGCACCCCAGACTCTAGATCTTCTCTCCCACCAAAGAGACCAGGAAACTACAGGAACCAGGGAGACCAGGGGAGTAGCTGTTCCGGATCAGGTACAACAGGACCCAGCATAGGGTCCAGGGGACCAGGTAGGAGGCTAAGCGCCCCAGATTCCTGTTCTTCTTCTCTACCCACGGACCAGCATTTGGACAAGGCATAGAAGAACCACCAGATTACTGGACTTACTAGCACCCACCAAAAGGGAACTCTGGTCCCCAGACCAGGAAGGGGCTCTTTCTGCACCCACTAAAGGAAGAGATGGGAAAGGGACAATACAAAAACACAGTCAGCAACAGAAAAACAAATATGACACTGCCAGATTCTAGAGACTCCACACCAGCAAGACCCCAATATTCCAACGCGAAGGAAGCAGAAGAGAACGATCTTAAAAGCACTTTAATGAAAATGATAGAGGCCCTAAAAGAGGATATTGGAAAATCCCTCAAAAAATGGAAGAAAAAACAAACCAAAAAATGCAAGAAATGGAAGAAAAAACAAACCAAAAAATGCAAGAATTGGAAGAAAAAACAAACCAAAAACGGCACGAAATGGAAGAAGAAATGAAGCAAAAAATGCAAGAAATGGAAGAAAAAGCAAAGCAAAAAATGCAAGAATTAGAAGAAGAAACATACCAAATAAGGCAGGAAATGGAAGAAGAAACAAAGCAAAAAATGCAAGAAATGGTAGAAAAAACAAAGCAAAAAATGAAAAAAATGGAGGAAGAAACAAACCAAAAAAGGCAGGAAATGGAAGAAGAAACAAAGCACAAAATCCAAGAAATGGAACAAAAAGCAAACCAAAAAATGCAAGAAATGGAAGAAAGAACAAACCAAAAAATTCATAAAAGGCAACAAACGGACGAACAGATAAACAGAAAATTGCAAGAAGCAATGCAAACGCTGCAAGGGTTGAAAACTGAAATAGAGACACTAAAAAAAACACAATCTGAAGAAAGGCAGAAAATAGAAAAGCTGGACAAACAGTCAGGCACTACCAATACAAGCATTACCAACAGAATAGAAGAGATGGAAGAGAGAATCTCAAGTGTTGAAGATACATTAGGAGAAATGGATTTATCAACCAAAGAAAACCTTAAATCCAACAAATCCTTAACACAAAACATCCAGGAATTATGGGACACCATGAAAAGACCAAACCTAAGAATAATAGGTATAGAAGAAGGAGAAGAAATCCACCTCAAAGGGGCAGAAGGCATATTCAACAAAATCATAGAAGAAAACTTTCCCAACCTTAAGAAAGACATGCCAATGAAGGTACAAGAAGCCTACAGAACACCAAATAGAGTGGACCACAAAAAAAATCCCTCGCCACATAATAATCAAGACCCCAAACATACAGAATAAAGAAAGAATATTAAGAGCAGCTAAGGAAAAAGGTCAAGTAACATATAAAGGCAGACCTATCAGAATTACACCTGATTTCTCCATGGAAACTCTGAAAGCCAGAAGGTCCTGGATAGATATTCTACCTACACTAAGAGACCATGGATGCCAGCCCAGACTACTATACCTGGTAAAGCTCTCAATCACTATAGACGGAGAAAACAAGATATTCCATGACAAAACTAGATTCAACCAATATGTGTCCACTAACCCAGCCCTACAGAAAATTTTGGAAGGAAAACTCCAACCCAAGGAAGCTAACTACAACCAGAAAAACATAAGCATTAGACAATCCCTCTCTAACAACACCCAAAAGAACAAAGGGGCGAAATTCCACCCATAATTCCACCAACAACAACCATCGCAAAGCGAAGAAGGATGAGCAATCAATGGTCATTAATATCCCTCAATATTAACGGCCTTAACTCACCCATAAAAAGACACAGACTAGCAGAATGGATTCGAAGACAGAACCCTTCCTTCTGCTGCATACAAGAAACACACCTCACCCTCAAAGACAGACATTACTTGAGAGTTAAAGGTTGGGAAAAAATTTTTCAATCAAATGGACCCAAGAAACAAGCAGGGGTAGCAATCCTAATATCTAACAAACTAGACTTTAAAATAAAATCAATCAAAAGAGATGAAGGAGGTCATTACATACTCATCACAGGTGAAACCCACCAAGACGAAGTGTCTATCCTGAACATCTATGCCCCCAATACAAAGGCATCCAAATTCGTTAAAGAAACATTATTAGAACTTAAATCTCATCTAAAGCCCCACACAGTTATAGTGGGAGATTTCAACACACCACTCTCACCACTAGACAAGAATACCAGACAGAAACTCAACAAAGAAGCAAGGGGTCTAATAGAAGTAATGACCCAACTGGGATTAACAGATATCTATAGAACATTTCATCCACATAAAAAAGAATATACCTTCTTCTCACCACCACATGGAACCTTCTCAAAAATCGACCACATACTTGGCAACATATCAAACCTCAGCAGCTACAAAAAAATTGGAATAACTCCATGCATCTTATCAGACCACCATGCCGTAAAATTAGAATTCAACAACAACACAAATTGCAGAAAAACTACAAACTCATGGAAATTGAATAATGCTCAACTGCACCATCCCTGGGTCAAAGAGGAAATAAAAAAAGAAATTAAAGACTTCCTCGAATTCAATGAGAATGAAGACACAACATACCCAAACCTATGGGACACTTTGAAAGCAGTGCTACGGGGAAGTTCATAGCACTAAGTGCTCACATGAAGAAACAGGAAAACAGTTATACCAGAGAATTAACATCACAGCTAAAAGCTCTAGAACACAAAGAAGCAAACTCCCCAGGAGGAGTAGACGCCAGGAAATAATCAAATTGAGGGCTGAAATCAACAAAGTAGAAACCAGGAAAACAATACAAAGAATCAATGCAACGAAGAGTTGGTTCTTTGAGAAAATCAACAAGATAGACAAACCTTTGTCCAAACTTACCAAACAGCAGAGAGTGAACACGCAAATTAACAAAATCAGAAATGAAAAGGGGGACATAACAACAGACTCTGAGGAAATCCAGAGAATCATTAGGTCATACTTTGAAAACCTGTACTCCACAAAATTCGAAAATTTAAAGGAAATGGATGACTTCCTGGACAGCTGTCATTTGCCAAAACTAAATCAAGAACAGATAAGCAATTTAAATAGACCTATAACCCCTATGGAAATAGAAGCTGTCATCAAAAGTCTCCCAACCAAAAAAAGTCCAGGTCCAGATGGCCTCAGTGCAGAATTCTACCACAAATTCAAAGAACAGCTTATACCAATTCTTCTCAAAGTGTTCCACACAATAGAAGCAGAAGGGTCTTTGCCAAACTCTTTCTATGAGGCTTCAATAACCTTGATCCCCAAGCCACACAAAGATACAACCAAGAAAGAGAACTTCAGACCAATATCCCTCATGAACATTGATGCAAAAATACTCAATAAAATACTGGCAAATCGGATCCAAGAACACATCAAAACAATCATTCACCACGATCAAGTAGGTTTCCTCCCAGGGATGCAGGGATGGTTCAACATACGAAAATCCATCAACGTAATCCACCATATAAACAAGCTGAAAAACAAAAATCACATGATCATCTCACTAGATGCTGAAAAAGCCTTTGACAAAATCCAACACCCCTTCATGATAAAGGTCTTGGAGAGATCTGGGATAACAGGGACATACTTAAACATAATAAAAGCCATATACAGTAAACCAACAGCCAACATCAAAATAAATGGACAGAAACTCAACGCAATTCCTCTAAAATCAGGAACAAAACAAGGCTGTCCACTCTCTCCATACCTTTTCAACATGGTACTTGAAGTTCTAGCTATAGCCATATGACAACAAGGGGGGATCAAGGGGATACAAATTGGGAAGGAAGAAGTCAAACTTTCACTGTTTGCAGACGATATGATAGTTTACATCAATGACCCAAAGAACTCTACCAGGGAACTCTTACAGCTGATTAACACCTTCAGCAAAGTGGCAGGTTACAAGATCAACTCAAGAAAGTCAGTAGCCCTACTATATACAGATGATAAAAGGGCTGAAAGAGAAATCAGAAAAACATCACCCTTTACAATTGCCACAAACAACATAAAATACCTTGGGGTAACGCTAACCAAACAAGTGAAAGACCTGTATCGGAAGAACTTTGAATCTTTAAAGAAAGAAATTAAAGAAGCCCTCAGAAAATGGAAAGATCTCCCATGCTCTTGGATAGGTAGGATCAATGTAGTAAAAATGGCAATCCTGCCAAAAGCAATCTACAGATTCAATGCTATCCCCATTAAAATCCCAGCACAATTCTTCACAGACCTTGAAAGAACAATAATCAATTTTGTATGGAAAAACAAAAGACCCAGGATAGCCAAAACAACCCTGTTCAACAAGGCAACGTCCGGAGGCATCACTATCCCTGACCTCAAGCTCTATTATAGAGCTATAGTCCTGAAAACAGCTTGGTATTGGCACAAAAATAGACAGGCAGACCAATGGAATCGAATTGAAAATCCGGGTATTAACCCACACACGTACGAACATCTGATCTTTTACAAAGAAGCTAAAAATATACAATGGAATAAAGAAAGCATCTTCAACAAATGGTGCTGGCATAATTGGAGACTGGCATGTAGAAAAATGCGGATCGATCCATGTTTATCGCCATGCACAAAACTTAAGTCCAAATGGATCAAAGACCTCAACATAAATCCAGCCACACTGAGCCTCTTAGAAGAGAAAGTGGGTGGTACCCTTGAAAGAATTGGTACAGGAGACAGCTTCCTGAACATAACACCAGTAGCACAGACAGTGAGATCAACAATTAATAAATGGGACCTACTGAAACTGAGAAGCTTCTGTAAGGCAAAGGACACAGTCAGCAAGACAAAAAGGCAGCCCACAGAATGGGAAAAAATATTCACTAATCCCACATCTGACAGAGGGTTGATCTCCAAAATTTACAAAGAACTCAAGAAGCAAGTCTCCAAAACAGCAAAGGACCCAATTAAGAAGTGGGCTGCAGAACTAAATAGAGAGTTTTCAATAGAGGAGTCTAAAATGGCTGAGAGGCACTTGAGAAAGTGCTCAACATCCTTAGCCATCTGGGAAATGCAAATCAAAGCAACTCTGAGATACCATCTCACTCCTGTCAGAATGGCTAAAATCAAAAACACCAATGACAATTTATGCTGGAGAGGATGTGGTGAAAGGGGGACACTCCTCCATTGCTGGTGGGAGTGCCAACTGGTTCAGCCACTTTGGAAAGCAGTATGGAGATTCCTCAGAAAAATGGGAATAAACCTACCACAAGACCCAGCAACTGCACTCTTAGGCATATATCCAAAAGATGCCCAGCCATATAACAAAGATGTCTGTTCCACTATGTTCATAGCAGCTTTATTTGTAATAGCCAGAACTTGGAAGCAACCTAGATGTCCCTCACCCGAAGAATGGATAGAGAAAATGTGGTACATCTACACAATGGAGTACTATTCAGCAGAAAAAAATAATGGAATCATGAGATTCGCAGGCAAATGGATGACACTAGAAGAAACCATCCTGAGTGAGGTAACCCAGTCACAAAAAGAGAAACATGGCATGTACTCTCTCATATATGGATTTTAGACATAGATCTGGGGAGTGCCAGCCTACAATCCTATTGCCAGAGAGTCTGGGAAACAGAAACTTCATTTACTGGCTGGTTAAGTACTGAGCTGAACTCAAGAAAGCCAGTATCAGAGAGGGAGGACTGATGATCAAAGGGATTAAGACTGGGCTGGTTGAACCCCCAGAAACAGCTGACCAGACAAAGGTTAACTCTTGAATCCCAGGCATCAGCCTGGGAATCCAGCATGGGACTGATCAAGACCCCCTGAATCTGGGTGTCAGTGAGGAGGCCTAGGTAATCTATTGAGCCTTGGACAGCAGATCAGTACCCATCCCAAGTATACACACGGTCTCTGGACTCCCATAGAACAATGTGAGGTGCACTCTCACCCTGAACTCTTGGGGAAGGGTCTAGGCCCTGCCCTATATGAAATGACAGACTATGGACACCCCCATGGAGGGCCTCACCCTCCCTGGGGGAATGAGGGGATAACGGGGGGGATGGGGGGAGGGCACGGGAGGAGAGGAGGGAAAGGGAGAGGGACCTCGTACTGACTTGTGAAGCAACCTTGTTTCTTATCTAAATTAAAAATGGAAAATAATAAAAATATTAATAAAAAAAAAATAAAAAAATAAAAAAAAAAGAAGTGAAGCTGTCATTCAGAATTCATCACACACACACACACACACACACACACAGTGGGGCATATTTGTTTTGATTTTGTTTCTTGAGGCAATTGTTCATGTTGCCTAGGGTGATCTCAAATTCTTTAAGTAACAAGTAGTGCTTTGAACTCAAAGATCCCCAGTTTCCCAGATCTCTAGTGCTAAGAATGTGGGTATATGGGATTCCATGTATATTATGAAGCAGATATTTACATGAACAAAGTTTTTGTATCTTCTGGCAAGTTAACTTGCAAATAGTATTGATGAGTATAGAATGACTACTAAAGAAATACTTCAGGCAGGTTATGGGTAAACATAAAAAGTAGTGCTGTGATTTCAGTATCCTCTTAGGAGCAAAATCATATAGGAAGAAAGTGGGTCTCATTCAATAACATTCTTTGTTAATAATGAATTGGAATTTCCACAACCCTGTATTTACTAAAAAATCATTATGGAGTGTATAAAGGACTGACCTTTCAACTCTCTTTACCTATATGAAAGCAGCAAAGCTTGAGCAAAACAAAAACATAACATAGGAAAATCACAAACAGTAGGAAAGACAATGACATTATTTCACCTTCCCAAATCCACTGAACCGATCTAAAGTTTCTTAAATGGGAATAACCTAGGTAATCTTCCAGACAAACTTATAAAAAAGATGAAATATAATCAAGGATTTCACAAAAATTTAAGCACATGAATAAACACTTCAATCCGTTAAAGAGAATAGCAAACATCTCCTAATTGCATTTCAAGAAAACACAGATATATGGGTGAACTAAATCAGAAAAAATACTCAGGTTTGGGAAACTAAATTCAATAAACAGACAGAAATGTTGGAGAATACTCTAACTATACAACTGAAAATCTCAGTAACCCAATTAGTACAGTCAGAGGAAAACCTTAACAGAGTGGAAAAAGTTAGAGAATATTCAGATTTGATGTTAAAAGAAAATAGTTTAAACAGCCAAATATATGAATATTTTAAGCACACAAAAGAAATATGTAGAATCAAGCACTGATGAAGAAGAATCCTGTGAAAATAGCATATATCAGACCTTCAGAGGGGTGAAGGAAGGAAAATTCCCTAGTTAAAGTAAGGTATATCTATACAGATATTAGAAACTCACGGAACACAAAATAGAAATAGGAGAAAAGAAAACTCCCCATGGAATATTTTATCTGAGACAGAACAAGCAGATCCTATTGAAAGCTGTGAGAGAAAAACCAGAAGTCCTGTAAAGGTAAATGAATCAGAGGGCTGACATCTCAATGGAAACTAAAAGAAAAAAATACTTTCAAGCAATAAAGCCAAAGTTCTAAAACTCTACAAATCACTGACAAACTACTTTCCAAAGTATATTATCTGCTGTAGCTGAAGGAGTGATAAAAGCTTTCCATGAAATAAACAGATTCAGGTAATCCATGTTTACTAAACCAGATCTACAGAGAATATTAAAAGGAACATATCATCCTGAAGAGAGGAGTAAAAACCAATAAAATGAAACTAAAATTACTGGATAACTATGAAGATCAACAAGAAAAAACAGTAAAAATTGAAAACACTCAAGCTTTCAAAAATGACGTGAAATGTTAATGTTAATCCTCAATCAAAAATGAAAAACTAGCTGAGCAAGTAAAGAAAAATTATCCATCGTGTGTGTTTGTATGTTATGTCTGCCTGCAAGAAAATACCTTACTTTAAAGACAGAAAACAAGACCAAAAAAGAAAAAGAGAAAGAGAAGAAAAGAAAGGAAAGGAAAAGGACCAGAAAAGGTCAGGATCCTAATATCTTGGGAAATGGAATTCAAACTAAAAGGTAGGTTGAACCATCCCTGGATCTCTGGGAAGCAGCCTACTTGGACATTGTTTATCTAATATTTTTATTTTCATCTTTTATTTGTTTGCAAGTATTTTATTTAGAAGCTTTGAATTCTTCATTGTCTTCTAGGACTTTTAGTTATGCTATGTATGCTGTTAAGTTGCTAGAACAACATCTATCCAATTTTTTAATGGAAACACTTTATTCTATGAACTTTCTTGGAACTGCCTGTGTATCTCTTACTTACATTTGGGAGTATTGAGTATTCATTTTCTTTCAATTCTAAAAAATTTTAAATTCCTTTCTAATTTCTATCTTGAAGCACTTTTCACTCATTGTTGAATTGTTCAGTTTCCATGAATTTGTAAGCTTTTTGAAGCTTTTGTTGGTGTTGACATTCAGTTCAAATAGACTGCAGAATATTATTCCATTTATCTTGTGTCTGTTATGTGTTACACTGTGTTTGAGTATGTTCCATGAGTTGCAGAGAAGAAACTATGTTATGTTTGTTTGTGTGAAATATTATGTGAATATATGTCTGAATTATTTGGTTTATGGCATCAGTTACCTCCAGCATTTCTCTGTTTAGCTTTCGTCTGGATGAGCTGACTATTAGCAAGTGTAGGGTATTGAGGTCTCCCAATATCTTTTTGTGAGCATCGATGGGTGATTTAAGCTGTAATAGTGTTCCTTTTATGAACTTGGTTGTTCTGTGTTTGGGACATAGATGTAAACAAATAGAATACCTTGCTGGATCTTTTCCTTTGATGAGTATACTGCCCTTCCCAATCTCTTCTGTTTACTTTTGACTGGAGTTATATTTTCTCACATATTAAAATGGTTATGCCAAGTTTCTTCATAAATTCATTTGCTTGGAATATCTTTTTCCATTTTTTACCCTTTGGTGCTGTCTACGCGTGACGTTAAGGCATTTTTATTGGATGCAGTAGAAGGATGAATATTGTTTTAGCCTTCATATTCTTATATTTTTGGGGGAGATTTGAGATTATTGATGTTGAGAGAAGTAAATGAGTACTGTTTGTTGCTGCCTGTTATTTGCTTATATGTGGCATTTATGTGTATGCTTTCTCTCTTGATTTCCTGCTCTGGTATTATTTATTCTTTTTGTTTTCTTGGGAGTGTATAACATCATTAGGCAATAATTTTCTTCTAGGACCTTCCTTAGCCCTGGTGGTAGAAATCATATAAGAACCAGAAGAGATGGAGAAAATCCGAATGCAAAAAAGAATAAAGTCCTTTAATTCAGTATGATTGATGCACATATGAATTCACAGAGACTGAGACAGCATGCACAGATTCTACACAGGAAGGCACCAGTTGGAGTCCTAGAGGTGAAAACTGAAGTGAACATATCCCTATTCCAGAAGGTGTCACCAATTTATAACTACTTGCAAATGAAAATATAGTTTTATTCAAGGAGGTTTCACTGCAGAAATAAAGTATTCTAAAATGTGGCTAAAAATCCAGCAATAGATGGCCAACACAAATTGAAGTGAAAGGCATCTCTGGAGGTTCATTTTCTCATAATGTCATGCCATGGTTCATACCTTTTAGTTTTTAAAATTTTATCATGTTATTTTTATTTGCTTCTATTTTTTTTACGAGACAGGGTTTCTCTGTATTGTTTTGGAGGCTGTCGATCCAGCCCGGCCTCGAACTCACAGAGATCTGCCTGCCTCTGCCTCCAGAGTGCTGGGATTAAAGGCATTCACCACCACCGCCCGGCTTGCTTCTATTTTTATATGCTATAAGTCCTTTGCATATAAATCACACTTTTCACAAGTATTATGGTTTCTAGTTTCATGTTTAATGGGATCCTGAGTGTGCAAACCATTAGGTCTGTTTCTTGTGCTTCCTTCTGTCAATTCCCCTCATGTTAGGTTTTGCTTGATACTTTGTATTTTATTATTGAATGTTATATGTAGTATATAGTTATTCCATATAAGCCTAGTTGCTTTCTAATGGAACACAGAAATGAGTTGGATCTTTACATCAAGGAGTTTGGGAGGAAATGGGGTAAGTAGAGAAAGGGAAATCCATAATCAGGATACTTTGTGTGAGAAAAAAAACTATATTCAAAGCAGAAAAAAATAAAGACAGAGAATTTTTCAGTGGACAACTCTGTGTGCCTTCAAAGCTGAGGCAGGTAGAGCCGGTCTTACTCCAGAGTTTATTTAAGCCCAGACTTGATTATACAGTAAGACCCTTGTATTGTCTAATAACAAATAAGAAAACAACAACACCCACCCAGGTATACAATAAATAAAAGTAAAATAAATATATTGAACATGTCAAAGGAAAACACTTGAAAGCTTTCTAACCTACTTAAAAGCAAACAAAAATTGATTCACCAGAGGTGAAACTTAAATTATAGACTCAGATTTTTTATCACAGAACACTTTGAACATGAAATGAGTAAAGCATTAAAAAGAACTTGATAAAGAACTCACAGTGAATCACAAAGTTTTTAATTCAGACGAAAATAAAATCAGTAATATTTCCTTCAAGTTTGACACAAGTTGACTAGTTATTAAAATTCACAGAGATTATTACATTTGAGCTAATAACAGATTTTGTGGTATAAAAAATGATTACAAGCCCATTTCCACTTTCTCCACATCCTCTCCAGCATAAACTTTTATTAGTGTTTGTTTATTTTAATCATTCTGACAGGAGTGAGATGGTATCTCAGAGTTGATTTGATTTGCATTTCCCTGTTGGTTAAGGATGTTGAGCGCTTTCTCAAGTGTCTCTCAGTCATTTTAGACCCCTCTATTCAGAATTCTCTATTTAGTTCTGTACCCCAATTTTAGTTGGATCCTTTGGTGTTTTGGAGACTTGTTGCTTGAGTTCTTTGTAAATTTTTTAGATCAATCCTCTGTCAGATGTAGAGTTGGTGAATATCTGTTCCCATCCTATGGGCTGCCATTTTGTCTTGAAGACTGTGTCCTTTGCCTTGCAGAAGCTTCTCAGTTTCAGGAGGTCCCATTCATTATTTGTCAATCTCAGTGTCTGTGCCATGGGTGTTATGTTCAGGAAGCAGTCTCCTGTAACAATTCATTCAAGGGTACTTCCCACTTTCTCTTCTAAGAGGTGCAGTGTGGCTGGATTGATGTTGGACTTCAGTTTTGTGCATGGTGATAGATATAGATCTATGCTGTCTTTCACATGCCAGCATCCAGTTACACTAGCACCATTTCTTTCTTCCATTGTGTAGTTTTAGCATCCTTGTCAAAGATCAGGTGTTCTAAGGCGTGTGGGTTGATATTAGGGTCCAATTCAATTCCATTTATCTAGTCTGTTTTTGTGCCAATGCCAAGCTGTTTTCAGGACTATAGCTCTATAGCAGAGCTTGAAGTTCACTTATTGTACAGTGTTGTTTTGGCTATTCTGAGTCTTTTGTCTTCCATATAAAGTTGAGGATTGTCGTTTCAATGTCTGTGAAAATTTGTGCTGGTATATTGATAAGGACTGCATTGAATATGTAGAATGGGAGGGAAAGAGAACTGAGATTGGTATGTAAAATAAGATTGTTTTTCATTTATATAAGAGTTTATCAGATTAAAAAAATGACACAACAAAAGCTCTCACATGCAGGCTCGACAAGGCAGCCCAACAGGAGGAAATGAGTCCCAAGGAAAGAGAAAGAAATTCAGAGATAAACCTACTTCCAGTTTAAGGAGTCCCACAAAAATAGCAAGCTGACTGCTATATCACATTTGCAGAGAACCTGGTACAGACTCATGCAGGCCCCACATTTGACGTTTCAGTCTTTTGTGAGTCTGTAGAAAATCTGCTTAGTTGATTCAGTGGGCCATGTTCTGCTAGTATCCGCTCTCCCCTCTGACTCTACAATTGTTTCTCCCTTCTCCAACAAGTTTTGCTGATGTTTGAAAGAAAGGAACTAAAGGAGACTTCCAGTTTAGCCTCTCAGCATATTTCTTCTGCACCCATTCCCATCTGCTTCCTGTAGTTTTTGTGTATGGTATAATCTTTCTTCCATTCATGTTATTATGTCTCTTGGTATCGTCCTTTGACAGGTTATGTTAAACAGTAGCAAGCATACTTCTTCTGGTGAGACTTTTTTGGGGTAGTTTCTGACATTACTAGGGCAAACAGTGTCCAACAAAAACCACTGATCCTCTGGCTCTTATACTCATTCCACTTTCTCTTCCACAATTATCTCTGAGCCATTTGTGCAGGAGTTGTGTTGCAGATGTATTGGTTGGGGCTCACATCCTCAACTCTGCAATTTGACCAGCTGTGGTTTTCAATAACAATTTCCATCTGTTGCAAAGAGAAGATTCCTTGATGGTCCTTGATGTGGGGTGAGAACTATGTTTATATATGGGTATAAAGACAAACACTAAAATGTAGCTAGTGATTATATAAGTTTACAGGTGAACCAGACAAGAGCCATAGTTTCTCTAACAAAACACCAAGTACCAGGAACAGGAAACCTGTCTATAATCTGTTAGTCTGGTGAATTCAAGAGATAACAAAAGCAAACAGGCCATTGCTAGCACCCTTGATTCCACCTGGATCTTCAAAATAAGACATTATTGCTGATGATAATGCACACATTATACACAGGACTTGGAGCAATCCAGTTGAAAGAAGCCTGAAAGTCTTCTTACTGATTACTCTCAATGATAATTTTGGAAAGTGCTAAGGCAAACTGCCAAGAGGAAAAAAGGAATTAATACTGCTATCCTCTATAATGCCTACAAACCACAATGAATGGTCTATCAAGATAACCCTAATGGTGTGATAGAGATACTTTTATATCAGGGAAAATCAACAGCTATCTAATTGTACACAAGGCAATGGAAGGGAATTCATAGTTGCTAAAGTAAACTTAGTCAACTACCACTGGCCTGAGATGCCTTAAACCATAGAGCTTCACTTACTACTGCCATTTTCCTAAGCAAATATCATTTTCACTTGTGTTGTAAACACGTATCTTGTCTACACATATAAGTATAGCTCTTGATTCCATTCAAAGATACTTCATTGTTTTAAAAGATGGAGACTACGCCGGGCATTGGTGGCACATTCCTTTAATCCCAGCACTTGGGAGGCAGATCTCTCTGAGTTCGAGGCCAGCCTTGTCTACAAAGTGAGTTCCAGGGCAGCCACCAAAGCCACAGAGAAACCCTGCCTTGAAAAACCAAAATAAATAAATAAATAGAGACTACTTGGGATCCACAACTGGTTCAAATGAGGATATTAAGTTGTAATGGAAGCCCAGCTGATACATCTAGAGTTAAGACATTACACCTATGTGTTAGAGAAATTCATCATGGAAGGTCTGGAAAGAGTCTAAAATTCAGAGTCCCAGAAAGTCTGATGTGAGATTGTGTCCCTTATACGTGACAGAGAAGTTACATGCATAAACTGTCAACAAAATGGTGCCCAATTAAGTTAAAAAATGACAACATCAAAAGGGATTATCACCATGGAAGGAAGAACTTTTACAAGGCCTCATATCTAGAGCTACAGAAAATCAATGACTCCCAAGAGAATCAACATCTTGTTGTGAGCTAATTGACAGATTATCCAATCCAATAGGGACAGCCCTAAACATTTGCAAACAAGAGCTATACTGGATGGACTCAGTAGTCAAATATATACATCCTTGTACTATAAACCAATTATTGGAGAAATTGTAGACATTACAGCAAATGAATACTTTTAAAATTTAAACAGAAAAGAAATGTTATTATTTTAATTAAATTTTTGTTGTTTAGAATTTCACATAGAGAACTATGCTCATATCTTTGCTATCATTCCTCCCTCCATGTCTTTCTGTGTACACCTATTTCTTTTAAAATTAATGTATTTTTAATTATTACTATTACGGACACACATGGAGACATAACATACACTTATCACTATATATATCTACATATGTGTATGCATATATGCATATTATCTATTAAGTTTATAAAAAATATGCCCAGTAGCTCTTTTAAACATTCTCAGTGAAAATTATCCCTTCATCCTCTCCCTCTGTATTACTCAGACTACCCTCTCTGCTCTGCCCTGTTAACATTCATTCCCTCACATTTCCCATTTCTCCCATCATCACAACTCTGTCCTAGTGCCATAGTGTCACCTAGGATCCTCCCAATTCCCAGTGGCTGCATTTTAATTTTCTGATTTCTGTGATTACTAAATCTAAAGATTTAGAGGTAGGATCAATAAATAAAATAAATGTATTATTTTTCTTTCTAGGTCTGGGTTAACTTACTTAGTGAAATATTTTCCAGTATCACTAATTCCATGCAAATTTCATGATTTCATTTCTCTTCAGCTGAATATAATCCCATTGTGTAAATGTATCACATTGTCACTATCCATTCAATAGTTGAAACACATTTAAGTTGTTTCTGCTTTTATAAAGGATGAACAGAGCAGCAAGAAAAATGGAGGAGTAAAGAACATGTGTCTCCATGACCAAAGCATAATACCTTGCTGCCAGTATCTAGCTCTGGTAGGGTTCAGATCACAAAGATGTGATGTAGGATCAACAAAGCAAAGGAGGAGACTGACATGAGCTTGCCATGTGGTCCATGCCACCTTGACTTTATGACTCTTCTTTGAAGGTCTTAAGGTTGCAATGACTGAGATCTCCTGCACTGTGGAATTTATGATTTCAATTGTCAGTGTAACTCTGGAGTTTCAGTTTCTTCAAGTCCTGTCACCCCATATTTCAGAAGAAAGGTAAGAAAGGTAAGAATATATGTGTACCACAAGTTGTCACCTCCCTCTCCACTCTCATGGCTGTACCAAGAAACGAGAGTAAAGCTTCTCACTTCTTTTTTTCAGGGTAGCATAGGTTTTACCTATATCACAACCTCCTGTCTTCTAAGGAAAATTCACACATCCTTAATTCCAATGACAATAGTTTCAGTAAAACAGACTGAGAACATCATTCCTTAGAGATACAATGAATGACAGAAAATGAAATATTTACCAAATACAAGTTACCATTAACCTGCCAAGGTAGGAAAGCACATGCCCAATGAAGATTAGGTATGTTAATTTGATCTCATCCTATTTTCCTAAGATGATTTAATATACCACAGCGACACACACTGTCTTGTATTTGATGCCATGTAGGAAAGTGCTTGGGACATCTGACTGTTGGGTGGGTGATATTCTGTTCTTATAAAAAATGTGACTCTCTATATGGCCAATAATCTTTTTTGCTCTTTTTTTTGTTTTGTCATGAGAAAATTACTTTATTTTAAAATACAAAAAAAAGTGTATGAGTGTTTTACCTAAATGTGTGTCTGTATAATATATGCAAGCATGTTGTCCATGAAAGCCGGAAGAGTCTGTCAGATGCCTGGGAAGTGGAGTTACAGATGGTTCTGAAAAAACAAATAGGAACTAGGAATCAAACTTGGATGATCCAAGATCATCAAGTGCTCTTCATCACTGACCCATCTCTTCATGACGTAAATATTTTTATTTATTAATTTTGTGTCCTTTTCAGAGTCCTTGAGCTCCCCTTAGCTCATAAAAGCTGTCTCTGGTTTTTCCCATTATGATCTTGACATCCCCCACCCACTCATATGATCCTTCCTTGCTCTCTTCAACTGAACTCCAGGAACTCAGTACAGGGCCCGTCTGGGGGTCACTGCATCTTCTTCCATCAGTTACTGGATGTAGGTTCTATGATAACAATTAGTGTAGTTACTAATCTGGTAATAGGGGAAGAGTCCTTCAGGCACTCTCTGCACTATTGCTAGCAGTCTTAGCTGGGGTCATTCTTATGGATTCCTGGGAATATTCCTAGCACCAGGTTTCTTCCTATCCCCATAATGTCTCCTTCTATCATGATATTCTTTCATTGCTCTTCCCCTTTGTTCTTCTCCCACCTGGGGCTTCTGCATCCCTCATGCTCCCATCATCCATCCCTGGCCTTCTACCTCCTTTTCCATTTTTCCAAGGAGATCTATTTCCCCTTCCTGGGGGTCCTCCATGTGTGTCCCTCTTAGGGTTCTCCTTTTTCCCTAGCATCTTTTGAGTTGTGGATTGTAGTCTGGTTATCCTTTGCTTCACATGAAATATCAAATTTTGAAAGAAACTGACAGCTGGGGAGACTACACGGGAGCAGAAGAGGCCCTCTGCATGTAGGTGACAGTTATGGGTCTTTCTCTGATTGGAGGTTCATGGCAGAGGGACCAGTACATGTCCTTGGCACATGAACAGGCTTTTTGGAGCCCATTCCCTATGGTGGGATAACCTGCTCAACCCTAATACAGGGGGAAGGGTCTTAGACCTGCTCAACTTTGTATGCCAGGTTTTGTTGACTCCCCAGGGAAGGCTTTACTCCCTCTGAGGAGTGTATGGTGATGGGAAAGGGGAGGGGGTATCAGAAGAAATGGTAGGAAGGAGAACTTGGGTTGGCATATAAAGTGAAAAAATGTAAATATAATTTTGTAGCTTTTTTCAGAAATCTTATCTTTGTTCCATAAAATTGTGTTACTTAAAAAAAATAAAAGTCAATTGGATACTTCAGGTGGTGTTTTGAATTAAAATGGTCCTTTAGACCAAAAGAGAATGAATTATGAATAGGTGTGGCCTGCTGGGACTACATGTGTCATTGATGGAAGAATTGCCTCACTGGGCATGAGCATTGAGTGTCCCGGTGCTCAAGATAGACCCAGTGTCTCACTGCCCTTCCTGCAGCCTTAGCATCTATGTGTTGAGCTCTCAGCTACCTGTGTAACACCATGTCTGCTTGCATGCTACCATATTTCTTGCTGCGACACAACAGACTAAACTTGTAACCTTCATGCCTCCCCTAATTAAATGTTTTCCTTTGTAGGAGTTTCCATGGTCATGATGTCTCTTCTCAGCAATAGAAACCCTAACTAAGACACTGTGTAACTGTGCTGGCTAGCTTTTTGTCAGCTTGACCCAAGCTACAATCATTTTGAAAGATGAAACATCAACTGAGAAAATGCCTCCACCAGAGTGACATTTGGGTAAGCCTGTGAAGCATTTTCTTGATTGAGGTTGAAAGGTACAGCTCCCTATGTGTAGTACCACCACTAAGCATGCAGTCCTAGAAACTGTGAGGAAGCAGATATAGCTTCTGCTTCAGTTTCTGCCTGCAGGCTTCTGTATGATTAATTTCCTGCTCTGACTTCCATCAATGATAGACTATTACTTAGAAGTATAAGATGAAAACCACCCTTTCATCCTCAGGTGACTTTAGTCATGATGTTTTATTATAGCCACAGAAACCCTAAGATAACACACAATGATAAGTCACCTGTTTAAAGTCATTTAGTGTGGAAACTGGTCTACACCTAAGTTCTAAATAGCTTCCCTTCTACCAAAAGGGTTTTTTTCCTAAATAGCTTTTTCAAGAGGAAAATATGTCCACTAAATTTGATATGCTTCAAGAGCATGTTGACCCTGACCTCTGCTTCATGGCAATTTTCACCAAACAAAAGCATCCAAAATGCACTTGGTGGCCTCTTCTTCTGGGAATAAATGGAATCACATACTTCCCTTCAGTATGTAACATTGGAGACATGCTACTGCCTGATGGAACTGGACTTCAATGACTGAAACAATTACCGATTTGAAAATTCAGAACACATTGTGGTAAAATGAAACTACTTCCCCCAATTCTCTTGCTCCCTAAATTGGATCAGTCTTTTTGTTACATAGTTAAAAAAGCTTCAGCATGAAGGTGACTTTTCCTTGTTTAAATTGCAAGTTGTTTGAGGAAAGATCTAAAGGAACACTTTTATGTCTTACAGTATTTAGTGCAACATGTTGCCGCCTGGCTCTGAGCAAGCTGTACAGTGGGACTGCATGATGGGCAAAGATATTTTCAATCATGCAAGCATAATAAGAACTTTGTTTGCATTTTTATGAAACATTTATTTAACTCCCTAAGCTTTTCTGGAAGCTCCAAGACAGAGATGAAGGAACTGAAAGACAAGACAGTAGTTAACTCATTATGTAAGTAATATATTCTACCCATGTTCCAGGGTGGGGATCAGATTGTAAAACAATAGAGAACAATAAATTTAGTAGATACCTTTTTCTTGTGAATTTAAAAAGCTTGGTTGCCTTCTATGTGTGCTAAGGATAAGCAGGTCTGTCTGTAATTAAGTAGTTCTTGTGAAGGCCATGATATCCAACACAGAACACTTGGTGCCTGACACATAATTGATACCAGTATTGGCTTTATTGTCCTTGGTGAATGTTGCTCTATCATCACTGAATTCTTTACAAAATTCAGCCATTTGTCACACACTATCAAAGAGCACCCTCATATCTTTTGCAACACTACATCTTCTGTGAGCTTCTCCTAATTGTATTATATTCCTCTGTGTGCATTTTCTAGGCTTAACGTCTATAAGCCTCTACACTAAACTACCTACAGTTTTACAGGAATGCTTCTGCGTACTGAGAGAAAACAGCAATAAAAACTTATCAAGTCCTCTTTTCTACAAGTTAATCAAACTTCAGTCAATCTTTTCGTTGTATATCTGATCTCATGCAGGGTTTTCTTGTTGTTTGATGCTGTCGTTTCTGTTTTTTTTTCTTTTTGGTTGTTTATTTGATATTTTTCTGTTGTTTTGTATGACTGTAGAAGAGTTTTACAGTTATCTAAGAAGCACTGAGGAAGGTGTCAGTCTAGGTCACCTATCTTAATTTTGTATGTCTCGAGACCGCTATTAAGATTGCTTTATCAACAATGACCTTGGCTCCTATTTTTCACTTGTAAAGAATAAGTCATCCCAGTTTGGTCTCCTCTTGTAAGTGATGCTGCCAATGACCCCTTTCTGACTCTTCTTTTCTTTCTTGTTTTACTGACTCACAAACTAAACCTATAGGAACAGCAAGTGTGGCACATCCCACTTGGCATTCTGTAACTCATTATTTTAGGAAATGACCACACAAAAGGAAAATACAGACCACATATTTGTATATGGTTAAGTATTTCCAGGCAGTAGGGGTTGTTTTATTATGTAATCTTGCTTTCTATGTATTAAACCCCTTTAATTTTATAGGAAATGACCACGGGCAGCATATCCAAAACAGTGGATATCAAGAACATAGTCTTCACCTCAGGTGCTTCACCTCATACTGGCTTAATAAAATTGTACTCCAATTGTAGTGCCATACTTAGTTTATAAGTACATACATGTTGAGAGTAAGCTTGCAATTACAGTGGCATCCGATACAAAGTTTGATATAATACAAAGTTCTTTTATACTGTGCACTGAAAATGTTATGTCATTATAAGTACTAATTTCTGTTTAAAATATCATTTAGGCATTTATTAAATGTTTGTTTGTGTGGCTCAAATTTTTCTATTAGTACCAAAAAAAATTCTGGTAAAAACTCAATTCACAATCCTCAAAGAGGCATAATTTTATATTCTGTTTTAAAAACATTTGCAAATGTTCAATGCCCTCTGCTGTTGGAATTAAGACTCTTAAATTTGGAAATTCAGAAAGCCTTCCAAATTTGCTTACTTACTCAAAACTTGCATGTGAATTTCAAAGTGACATAGTCAATAGTTACTTCTAATATTTCTTTTCTTTAAATATAGTTTATCTGCAAAGCAATTAGTAGCAACAGGGACTATATCAAATTGATTAAATTTTTATTTAATTTCATTCACAATTTTGTTTGTGAGTAACAAGTTGGGCAAAATTCTGCCTACCCTTGTTGAAAATTATTTCTGCTTGTACAAACAAGCAATTCCTGAAGTAACTGTGGTTAAGATGTTTGTTCTAAATTGTTTTGTATGGACCATTTAATAGTTTTTTTTCAAACAAACAAAAAGAAACCTGAGTAAATTGGAGCAGTGCAAATAGTTACTATGAGGCAAACTAGAGTTCTTCTGAGTAATTTTCAATGTAAGCTATTCTCTATATAACACATACTTACCTAAAAAGAGTGAGAAAATATAGAATATGCAGATAATTTTCCTCAAAATTTCTGCAATCATAAAGTCTTATTTGCTTTCTGTTGTCTCGGTTAGGTCTTTATGTATATGCATATAGTCATATGTACATAGATATACAAGATGTACATATAATATGGAAACCACACAAGTTCTTAAAAAAGCACATTAATGACTACACAGTCTTCCAATATGTTGATATAGAATGAGTATGCAATTCCTAAGAATAGGGCAAATTCAACTACTTGTTCATGATGAATACTCCTGTGAGCCTATATTTATTCATAATTGTGGTCTATAATTTTAACTTACACTTACCAAAAAGCTAGTGGAAGTCTAGACATTGTTTGTAACTGTATGGATATTGTAATTTTGAAGCAACTTCCAAAATTATTCATAAGTTTTTTATATATAATTTTTGTTAGTATTGCTATCAACATATGAAATGTGCCTGACCCATCTTGGCCAGTACTGGCCAATGTCACTAATAACCTTTATTATTTGTTTGGTTTTGGTTTTTCATTGGTGATTGGCTAAGACTGAGTTTCACTATGTAGACCTTACTGTCTGGAGCTAGTTAATAAACCATAATGACCTCAAATTCACATAGATCTACCTCCCACTTTCCTCCTAGTGCTGGGATTAGTGGTGTTTATCAAAACATCCAGACAGAATTTTTCTCATCAATATTCAAATTGTAAAGTGTTTCGAAAAAAGGGCCATTTTTCTTTAATTTACTTCAATGAAAATGTTAAATTAATTGTAAAGCTTTAATAGTGATGGAATTGGAATTGGTTGAGAGTTCTTGCAGGTTAACTAGAAGAAATATAAAATCGACAGTTTTAACAGTCTTTCATTATTATATACGAATTGAAGTTATAAGCAAGTACTTTGCAAACTGTAAAAAGTTAACTTTTATATACATATTATGAACAAGTGAGGTAGAATTTCCCCATGGATCCTGGGCAGGCCACCATTATTCTGAGTGTTTCCAGTGTGACAGGTAATAGTAGACATATTGCTAATGCTCTTTTTAATGTATTCTTTGCTTACTGCTGGCTCTTGCTGACAGTTTAGGGAGAGACTTAATTGCTTAATTGGCAAGCATCATCTCTGAATACCACATAAAACAAGGAGATAGAAATAGCCTACTTTTTTATCCTTTGTTAAATTTCTATGGTGATCTTGTCCTTCTTGTGACTCAATTGAACAAAGTGTCAGCCTACAGAATGGAAAAAAGATTAATATAAACCAACTCAAAATCCAATAGTGGCCTACTATCCAAAAATACATAAATAACTTAAAGATTCTTGACATCAAGAAAATGAATAATGCAAAGGGAAGGTGAGACTCAGATTTAAACAGAGAATTTTAATAGAAGATATTCACACAACTGAAAACACTTAAAGAAATATTCAAAATCCTTAGCCATCAGAGAAATTCAAATCATAATTATTTTGCAATTTCATTTTATACCTGCCAAAATGTCTTTGACCAATAAACAAATGTGAGATCATGCTTGCTAGGATGTGAAGGAAGGGGAACACTAATCCATTTCTGGTGAGAGTACAAATTTGTCCATACACTGTGGAAATCAGTGAGCAGTTCCCCAGAATCATAGCAATTATTTACCTCAAGATCCAGATACCAAACTGTTGCTTATTCCTACTACAAGGACACTGACTTGAGCATGTTCATTGCTAGTCATTCATAATGCCCAGATGGAAGTAACCTAGATGTCCGTCAACAGAATAATGGATGGAAAAAAGTAGAAAAATTTAAACAATAGAGTATTGCTAGATTGTTTTTAATAGCACCATGAATTTTGCCAGTAAATAGAACTAGAAAAACAATAGCAAAAAGAAGAAACATCAAACAAACAAATCCTTAGTGAGTTAACCTAACCCAGAAAGACAAATGTATTTGCTTATTTGCATATTAGCTCTTAAATCAGTGAAAACCAAGCTAAAGTACATAGAACCACAGAGGTTAGGTATAGGGTAAGCAACTAAAGGACAGATAAAGATCTCCTTAGGAAAAGGAAAGAGAATTGATAGTCATGGCTGAACCGCATCTCTGCTTTGCTCAGGCCTATAGTGTTGAAAAGATGGGCCTCATCTATGTACTCACAGAAAGGTCCAAAGTTATGAATGAGACAAGAAGTAGCATGATAAATACTACAAAAAAGCAAACTAAGAAAAAAATAACACTCAGAAACAGCCCTGAAAACCAATAATGTTGGAGGTGCTTCCCCTGAAAAGAAAATGGTGCTGGGAAAGTGTGTGGGTCCCCCTTGACTTCTGCAGAACATCAGTCTACAAAGACAGAGGGGCAGAAGAGATGACAGAAATCCTTATACAATCTGTGAACATAGTGGAAACAGCACTCCAGGAGACAGATTTCAGCTCAACTGTATTCCAGAGTATAGAAAATATATAGAATTGGGGGTCCTGGAGATAAACCCTGATTTGCATTAACTGACATGCTTCTATTACAAGTCTTTGTATGTTTAAGAGTGGTCCTAAGCACAACAGAATCGATGCACACATGAACTCAGAGACACCAAGACTTTATGCACAGAGCCTCCATGGGTCAACACAATATGAGGTACTAGAGCTGAAAGGAGAAGATACATGCCCAAACCCTAACACAGAAAGTATCTCCAATCTATAAACACTCACAAATGAAAAATTAGTTGTCTCCAAGGCAGTCACACTGGGGAAAAATGCAGTAAATGGACAAAAAAACCAAACAAAAACAGAAACAAAAAAACCACTAACTCAGGGGCATCTTTGGAAGGTCCCTGTCTCATAAGGACAAGTTAGGACTTTTTCTTTTTAAAATTTTATCCTTTTATTTTTTGTTTTCTTCTTTCTTTTTTCTTCTTTCATTCCTTCCTTCCTTCCATCATTTCTTTCTTCTTTTTCTTATTTCTTCCCCATACAGGTCCTTTGGATCTATATTATGGATTCTGGTTTTGTTTATAAAGAATTCATGAGTTTTCAAGAGTGATTCTCTCTGTCTATATCTATTTCGTACTCTTTGCAGTGAGGTCTTTTTCTGTTTGTTTTCCTATTAAGCTATGTTTGTTTTTGTTTTGTCTTATCTTACTAGAAGACTGGTTTCTAATAAGAGACAAAGACAGTGGATTGACCTGGGAGGGGAGATAGAGGAGAATAGGCAGGAGCAGAAGGAAGGGAACCCATAAAAGCATGATATATAGTATGAAGAAAAGATTCTATTTTCACTAAAAGAAAAAAACTGAGAAAAGAATACAAATAAACAAGCAAACAAAAAAGTAAATGTTAAGATGGGAATTGTGACACATGCTTATAACACCAGCACTCAGGATATAGCAAAGGAAAATAGAGAATCAGGGCTTACTCTGAGCTACCCAGCAAGTTTAAAGCTAGCCTCAGACAAATATTGAGCTTCTTTCTCATAAGCTAATAGTAAGTGTGGGTGATACTCCTCTCTTTATTTAGCATGTTGAATTAGTTGACCAAGGCTCTTGTCTTTTCCTGTTAAATTTATCTAGTCTTAAACCAGGCCTATACCATGCCAATAGAGATCTACACAAGGATGAAAGTGTGCTCCTTAGGATCCATAATCAAAACTAGTGTTTTCTGTTTGTAAGTGTCTGCTTTACTTACAAGAAGAATCTGTGATTAGGAACAGAGTCATTTTCTTACAATCTGTAGTCTTTAGCAACTAATCAATGCCTTGATTTCCAAAGTGGCTGAACCAGTTGGCACTCCCACCAGCAATGGAGGAGTGTCCCCCTTTCACCACATCCTCTCCAGCATAAATTGTCATTGGTGTTTTTGATTTTAGCCATTCTGACAGGAGGGAGATGGTATCTCAGAGTTGTGTTGATTTGCATTTCCCGGATGGCTAAGGATGTTGAGCACTTTCTCAAGTGCCTCTCAGCCATTTTAGACTCCTCTATTGAAAACTCTCTATTTAGTTCTGCAGCCCACTTTTTAGTTGGGTCCTTTGATGTTTTGGAGACTTGCTTCTTGAGTTCTTTGTAAATGTTGGAGATCAACCCTCTGTCAGATGTGGGATTAGTGAATATTTTTTCCTATTCTGTGGGCTGCCTTTTTGTCTTGCTGACTGTGTCCTTTGCCTTACAGAAGCTTCTCAGTTTCAGTAGGTCCCATTTATTAATTGTTGATCTCACTGTCTGTGCTAGTGGTGTTATGTTCAGGAAGCTGTCTCCTGTACCAATTCGTTCAAGGGTACCACCCACTTTCTCTTCTAAGAGGTTCAGTGTGGCTGGATTTATGTTGAGGTCTTTGATCCATTTGGACTTAAGTTTTGTGCATGGTGATAAACATGGATCGAGCTGCATTCTTCTACATGCCAGTCTCCAATTATGCCAGCACCATTTGTTGAAGATGCTTTCTTTATTCCATTGTATATTTTTAGCTTCTTTGTGAAAGATCAGATGTTCTTATGTGTGTGGGTTAATACCTGGGTTTTCAATTCGATTCCATGGGTCTACCTGTCTATTTTTGTGCCAATACCAAGCTGTTTTCAGGACTATAGCTCTATAATAGAGCTTGAGGTCAGGGATGGTGATGCCTCCGGACGTTGCCTTGTTGAACAGTGTTGTTTTGGCTATCCTGGGTCTTTTGTTTTTCCATAAAAAATTGATTATTGTTCTTTCTAGGTCTGTGAAGAATTGTGCTGGGATTTTAATGGGGATTGCATTGAATCTGTAGATTGCTTTTGGCAGGATTGCCATTTTTACTACATTGATCCTACCTATCCAAGAGCATGGGAGATGAAGTAAGTTTTAATTTGTTTATTTCTCTTGTTATTTTTTAGAAAACTTAGAGTTTATTTTAAACCATTTCACAGCTTTTATTTCTTTGGGGATTCTTTGTTATTTGTGGGAGGAAGGAGTAATGCTCTCTTAGTGAAATGTGTCACATTAGCAGAGATAATACCTGTGTAATTACTAAGGGATAAAAAGGACTGTTGTCGAAAATTATTTCAAGATGTGTTATATTTGTTTATGCTGTGAAATATTTTTTAATGATGCAAAGATATGTTGCATTCTTTTATGTTGCACTTGTTTAACTATATGAAGCTGTGCAATTTCGCCTGTCTAAAACACTTGATTGGTCTAACAAGGAGCTGAATGGCCAATTGCAAGGCAGGAGAAAGGATAGATGGGGCTGGCAGAGAGTAAGTGGAGGAGAAAAAGAGAGGAAGGAAATCAAGGAGCAAGAGAAGGAGGCAGACTCAAGTGGCCAGCCACCTAGCTACGTAGCTAGCCTTGGTGTAAAAGTATATAAAAATAAAGATAAATGCCCTGAAGTAAAAGATAGGATAATTTAAGTGAATAAAAGCTGGCTAGAAATAAGCCAAGCTAGGGCAGGAGATTCTTAAGTAAGAATAAGACTCCATGTGCGATTTATTTGGAAGCTGGGTGGTAGGGCAGCCAAAAGAGCCAAAGATTAAAACCAACCAACTAGAGAGAACCTTACTAATTTCATTTTTATTAAACAAACTTTTATTTTATTTTTACATAAAATATTATTTTTTTAATTTTTCTTTGTGTCAATGAAAAGCCATAAGACCAAAAATTTCTTTAATAAACCTGAAGTGAATTCACAAATTTATTTTTTCATGCAGGTGTGTGTGTGTGTGTGATCCCATTTTCTGTATCCAGTATGATAGTATGATAACAGATCCTGCTGTTCAAGGGAGTGATGTAAACCCCATGTGGCCTTTGATACCTTTTCATTAACAGGAGAGTTCAATAGATGCTAATTGTTCCAGATTGAAATTTTTAGCCATTTTACTGGCAACGTTCTCGTTAAGCAGAAGCTAAAGAGAGGAGTAACATGGAGTTATGTGCAAATGTCCCTCATCTGTTGGGCAAAACACTGAATTATATACAAAATATCAATATCAAAATGGCAATATCAAAAAGAAATAAATTACCAAGAAACTGTTGAAACAAACAAACATTTCTCAGGTTCCAATAGTACCAGAAAACATTTAAGAGACCTAGTGACAAAAACATGAACACATGAACACATGAAATGTTTAGCAGTAGTAGAATCATATTTAATAGTTGAACTAAACTAGTTTTAGTATTCAAGAGTGTAATTAGGAGGGCAAAATAGCATTCTTGTTTCTACGGTGGTAGGGAATTTTTTCCAAAAAATTATTTTGTTTAAAGGGTTTACCATTGTACACATTTCAACATCTACCAAAGACAGCAGAAAATTCCCAAGAGGAAGGCATTAATAGTGAGAATCATTAAAAATAAAAGTAAACAAGTGATGGAGAAGTGTAGTCTGCAATACTGAAATACTGAAAATTTGTCAAGCAGCAATGGTTGCCATGCAGTACACATCATCTAGTTAATCATTAAATAATCTAAATACTATAAAAAGTGACTGATAACTGAAAACAGTAGCAGTTACTATATAGAAATTGAGGCAAAAAGGAGGGGTGATTCAGAAAAGTTAAGTGATCAAACATATATGTAATTTTAATCTTAGAGAAGGGAAATGAGAAAAATTTAAATAGAACCTTAATACTCTATAGATAAATAACTAGAAATATAAGATTATAATAAATATTACAAAATTAAGCTCAAGAAATATAGGCAGAATTCCACTAAATTTGATAATAGTCAAATTCCTTACTACTCATGAAAACAAAACAAAAACTAAGCAGGAACCAGAAAAACAGTCATTTTATATACAAATGTCAAATATAAGGACATAGATATGATTTTTCATTTAAAACAATGAAAACAAAAGGCATTGGAGAAAACCTGTAAGTTGTTACAATTAAAAGAGCAAACATTCATCTATAGAAATTGTCATTTTATATACAAATGTCAAATATAAGGACATAGATATGATTTTTCATTTAAAACAATGAAAACAAAAGGCATTGGAGAAAACCTGTAAGTTGTTACAATTAAAAGAGCAAACATTCATCTATAGAAATTTTACTCAACTAATTTTTCCCCAACAAGCACAGCAAAGTAATTTTTTTTAGCATCAAAGTAGTGGAAATAATTCATGCTATGCTAGAATCATGCTGTGAGGATACTAACCTGGGCATCAATTTGAATAGACCTAGAATATGCCAAAAGATTTACTGTTGTGCATAACAATCTCTAAAGGATATTCTTAAACAGATTATTTGAAGTGGGAAGTTTTGCCATGCTAGAGGTGGGTGTTACCTTACTGTGGCAGTCACAGAAAATGTGGTCCAAGGGAAAGTTTTGATACTGTCTCATTGACTAGTGTCTTCTTAACAACTTCATATAACCTGTGGCATGCTGACGCCACCAGTGCTGCTTTATTCTTTTGCTTATACAGAAATCAGCTTCTTTGCCTTCCAACAAGAACTGAAGATCAGGCTCTCTAGGTCTTTAGCAATACACTCAGACTACAGTGTCACCAGTGGATGGACTGAGCAACTATTAGTTTTCACCATTTCCAGTGTGAAGACAGTCATTGTGGACTATCTAAACCCTGCCATGTAACCCAATCTAAAAGATCTCATTGTATGTATCCATTCTATCCAAATTGGTCTCTCTAGACAATCCTTTATATGCTAATACTTCTCAATAAAAGCCAAAGTAAAGCCACATAAAATCCCTACATAGGAATGAGGAACACTTCATTTTAAATCTTTCACATATAACTGCTTGAAGAGAAATCATGTACTGTGATATTATATTATGAAGACAGAATTTATGACACCAATAGTGAAAACTTAAGGGAAGGAAAACAGCATAGGAAGGTACATAGCATTAAGTTCTAATATTCTTGTTTCATTCATGAAGAAAGAACATTTCAATGAATGAAGACAGTGATATATTAAAGTTTCAAATTATAAATCCTCAACTAAACACTAAATTAATGAAATTTTCATTATTCAGTCCCTGTGGCAACATTATGGAATTATCAAACTTGCATTCCAGGAGAAGGCAGAAGTAGATGAAGAAGAAAAAATAATGTGGTGCAAACAAAAATTAAGTGACAACATAGATACATAATCAGAATCATACAAGAAATTTTATTAAGTGTAAGGGACTTATATATGCTATTTAAAAATCAGGCATTTTCATTTTTGACCCCCCAAAATAAATATTGTTCATAAGAAGCTAATTTTATTTGCCAAATGCATAATAAATCATATTCAAAAGATGGAAAAAGGCATATAGGACTAACATTGAATACCATAAAGTCATAGATAATATAAGAGATACAATTTTTAAAGCAAAAATTTTGCACAACAAACATAATCAATAAAGCAAACAGGAAACAGGCCAGCTTCCCGGCCTGTGTTCCAGAGCCTGCAGATCGCCTGGGAACTGCACAGAGCTCCCAATCCCGGCGGGAGCCAAGCACCCCAGACTCCAGATCTTCTCTCCCACCAACGAGTCCAGGAAACTAGAGAAGGCTGCGCGCACAGGGAAGTAGCTGTCCCTCTGGCATCATCAGGTAAACAGGCCAGCTTCCCGGCCTGTGTTCCAGAGCCTGCAGATCGCCTGGGAACTGCACAGAGCTCCCAATCCCGGCGGGAGCCAAGCACCCCAGACTCCAGATCTTCTCTCCCACCAACGAGTCCAGGAAACTAGAGAAGGCTGGGCGCACAGGGAAGTAGCTGTCCCTCTGGCATCATCAGGTAAACAGGCCAGCTTCCCGGCCTGTGTTCCAGAGACTGCAGATCGCCTGGGAACTGCACAGAGCTCCCAATCCCGGCAGGAGCATCAGGTAAACAGGCCAGCTTCCTGGCCTGTGTTCCAGAGCCTGCAGATCGCCTGGGAACTGCACAGAGCTCCCAATCCCGGTGGGAGCCAAGCACCCCAGACTCCAGATCTTCTCTCCCACCAACGATTCCAGGAAAGGAGAGGAGGCTGGGAGTACAGGGAAATAGCTGTCCCTCTGGCATCATCAGGTAAACAGGCCAGCTTCCCGGCCTGTGTTCCAGAGCCTGCAGATCGCCTGGGAACTGCACAGAGCTCCCAATCCCGGCTGGAGCCAAGCACCCCAGACTCCAGATCTTCTCTCCCACCAAAGAGACCAGGAAACTACAGGAGCCAGGGAGACCAGGGGAGTAGCAGTTCCAGATCAGGTACAACAGGACCCAGCATAGGGTCCAGGGGACCAGGTAGGAGGCTAAGCGCCCCAGATTCCTGTTCTTCTTCTCTACCCATGGACCAGCATTTGGACAAGGCATAGAAGAACCACCAGATTACTGGACTTACTAGCACCCACCAAAAGGGAACTCTGGTCCACAGACCAGTAAGGGGCTCTTTCTGCACCCACTAGAAGAAGAGATGGGAAAGAGGCAATACAAAAACACAGTCAGCAACAGAAAAACAAATATGACACCGCCAGATTCTAGAGACTCCACACCAGCAAGACCCCAATATTCCAACGCGAAGGAAGCAGAAGAGAACGACCTTAAAAGCACTTTCATGAAAATGATAGAGGCCCTAAAAGAGGATATTGGAAAATCCCTCAAAAAATGGAAGAAAAAACAAACCAAAAAATGCAAGAAATGGAAGAAAAAACAAACCAAAAAATGCAAGAATTGGAAGAAAAAACAAACCAAAAAAGGCACGAAATGGAAGAAGAAATGAAGCAAAAAATGCAAGAAATGGAAGAAAAAGCAAAGCAAAAAATGCAAGAATTAGAAGAAGAAACATACCAAATAAGGCAGGAAATGGAAGAAGAAACAAAGCAAAAAATGCAAGAAATGGTAGAAAAAACAAAGCAAAAAATGAAAAAAATGGAGGAAGAAACAAACCAAAAAAGGCAGGAAATGGAAGAAGAAACAAAGCACAAAATCCAAGAAAGGGAACAAAAAGCAAACCAAAAAATGCAAGAAATGGAAGAAAGAACAAACCAAAAAATTCATAAAAGGCAACAAACGGACGAACAGATAAACAGAAAATTGCAAGAAGCAATGCAAACGCTGCAAGGATTGAAAACTGAAATAGAGTCACTAAAAAAAAACATGATATGAAGAAAGGCAGAAAATAGAAAAGCTGGACAAACAGTCAGGCACTACCAATACAAGCATTACCAACAGAATAGAAGAGATGGAAGAGAGAATCTCAAGTGTTAAAGATACATTAGGAGAAATGGATTTATCAACCAAAGAAAACCTTAAATCCAACAAATCCTTAACACAAAACATCCAGGAATTATGGGACACCATGAAAAGACCAAACCTAAGAATAATAGGTATAGAAGAAGGAGAAGAAATCCACCTCAAAGGGGCAGAAGGCATATTCAACAAAATCATAGAAGAAAACTTTCCCAACCTTAAGAAAGACATGCCAATGAAGGTACAAGAAGCCTACAGAACACCAAATAGAGTGGACCACAAAAAAATTCCCCTCGCCACATAATAATCAAGACCCCAAACATACAGAATAAAGAAAGAATATTAAGAGCAGCTAAGGAAAAAGGTCAAGTAACATATAAAGGCAGACCTATCAGAATTACACCTGATTTCTCCATGGAAACTCTGAAAGCCAGAAGGTCCTGGATAGATATTCTACCTACACTAAGAGACCATGGATGCCAGCCCAGACTACTATACCCGGCAAAGCTCTCAATCACTATAGACGGAGAAAACAAGATATTCCATGACAAAACTAGATTCAAGCAATATGTGTCCACTAACCTAGCCCTACAGAAAATTTTGGAAGGAAAACTCCAACCCAAGGAAGCTAACTACAACCAGAAAAACATAAGCATTAGAGAATCCCTCTCTACCAACAGCCAAAAGAACAAAGGGGTGAAATTCCACCCATAATTCCACCAACAACAACCATCGCAAATCGAAGAAGGATGAGCAATCAATGGTCATTAATATCCCTCAATATTAACGGCCTTAACTCACCCATAAAAAGACACAGACTAGCAGAATGGATTCGAAGACAGAACCCTTCCTTCTGCTGCATACAGGAAACACACCTCACCCTCAAAGACAGACATTACTTGAGAGTTAAAGGTTGGGAAAAAATTTTTCAATCAAATGGACCCAAGAAACAAGCAGGGGTAGCAATCCTAATATCTAACAAACTAGACTTTAAAATAAAATCAATCAAAAGAGATGAAGGAGGTCATTACATACTCATCACAGGTGAAACCCACCAAGATGAAGTGTCTATCCTGAACATCTATGCCCCCAATACAAAGGCATCCACATTCGTTAAAGAAACATTATTAGAACTTAAATCTCATCTAAAGCCCCACACAGTTATAGTGGGAGATTTCAACACACCACTCTCACCACTAGACAAGAATACCAGACAGAAACTCAACAAAGAAGCAAAGGGTCTAATAGAAGTAATGACCCAACTGGGATTAACAGATATCTATAGAACATTTCATCCACATAAAAAAGAATATACCTTCTTCTCACCACCACATGGAACCTTCTCAAAAATCGACCACATACTTGGCAACATATCAAACCTTAGCAGCCACAAAAAAATTGGAATAACTCCATGCATCTTATCAGACCACCATGCCGTAAAATTAGAATTCAACAACAACACAAATTGCAGAAAACCTACAAACTCATGGAAATTGAATAATGCTCAACTGCACCATCCCTGGGTCAAAGAGGAAATAAAAAAAGAAATTAAAGACTTCCTCGAATTCAATGAGAATGAAGACACAACATACCCAAACCTATGGGACACTTTGAAAGCAGTGCTACGGGGAAGTTCATAGCACTAAGTGCTCACATGAAGAAACAGGAAAACAGTTATACCAGAGAATTAACATCACAGCTAAAAGCTCTAGAACACAAAGAAGCAAACTCCCCCAGGAGGAGTAGACGCCAGGAAATAATCAAATTGAGGGCTGAAATCAACAAAGTAGAAACCAGGAAAACAAGACAAAGAATCAATGCAACGAAGAGTTGGTTCTTTGAGAAAATCAACAAGATAGACAAACCTTTGTCCAAACTTACCAAACAGCAGAGAGTGAACACGCAAATTAACAAAATCAGAAATGAAAAGGGGGACATAACAACAGACTCTGAGGAAATCCAGAGAATAATTAGGTCATACTTTGAAAACCTGTACTCCACAAAATTCGAAAATTTAAAGGAAATGGATGACTTCCTGGACAGCTATCATTTGCCAAAACTAAATCAAGAACAGATAAGCAATTTAAATAGACCTATAACCCCTATGGAAATAGAAGCTGTCATCAAAAGTCTCCCAACCAAAAAAGTCCAGGTCCAGATGGCCTCAGTGCAGAATTCTACCACAAATTCAAAGAACAGCTTATACCAATTCTTCTCAAAGTGTTCCACACAATAGAAGCAGAAGGGTCTTTGCCAAACTCTTTCTATGATGCTTCAATAACCTTGATCCCCAAGCCACACAAAGATACAACCAAGAAAGAGAACTTCAGACCAATATCCCTCATGAACATTGATGCAAAAATACTCAATAAAATACTGGCAAATCGGATCCAAGAACACATCAAAACAATCATTCACCACGATCAAGTAGGTTTCATCCCAGGGATGCAGGGATGGTTCAACATACGAAAATCCATCAACGTAATCCACCATATAAACAAGCTGAAAAACAAAAATCACATGATCATCTCACTAGATGCTGAAAAAGCCTTTGACAAAATCCAACACCCCTTCATGATAAAGGTCTTGGAGAGATCTGGGATAACAGGGACATACTTAAACATAATAAAAGCCATATACAGTAAACCAACAGCCAACATCAAACTAAATGGACAGAAACTCAACGCAATTCCTCTAAAATCAGGAACAAAACAAGGCTGTCCACTCTCTCCATACCTTTTCAACATGGTACTTGAAGTTCTAGCTACAGCCATACGACAACAAAGGGGGATCAAGGGGATACAAATTGGGAAGGAAGAAGTCAAACTTTCACTGTTTGCAGACGATATGATAGTTTACATCAATGACCCAAAGAACTCTACCAGGGAACTCTTACAGCTGATTAACACCTTCAGCAAAGTGGCAGGGTACAAGATCAACTCAAGAAAGTCAGTAGCCCTACTATATACAGATGATAAAAGGGCTGAAAGAGAAATCAGAGAAACATCACCCTTTACAATTGCCACAAACAACATAAAATAACTTGGGGTAACGCTAACCAAACAAGTGAAAGACCTGTATTGTAAGAACTTTGAATCTTTAAAGAAAGAAATTAAAGAAGCCCTCAGAAAATGGAAAGATCTCCCATGCTCTTGGATAGGTAGGATCAATGTAGTAAAAATGGCAATCCTGCAAAAAGCAATCTACAGATTCAATGCTATCCCCATTAAAATCCCAGCACAATTCTTCACAGACCTTGAAAGAACAATAATCAATTTTGTATGGAAAAACAAAAGACCCAGGATAGCCAAAACAACCCTGTTCAACAAGGCAACGTCCGGAGGCATCACAATCCCTGACCTCAAGCTCTATTATAGAGCTATAGTCCTGAAAACAGCTTGGTATTGGCATAAAAATAGACAGGCAGACCAATGGAATCGAATTGAAAATCCGGGTATTAACCCACACACGTACGAACATCTGATCTTTGACAAAGAAGCTAAAAATATACAATGGAATAAAGAAAGCATCTTCAACAAATGGTGCTGGCATAATTGGAGACTGGCATGTAGAAAAATGCGGATCGATCCATGTTTATCGCCATGCACAAAACTTAAGTCCAAATGGATCAAAGAACTCAACATAAATCCAGCCACACTGAACCTCTTAGAAGAGAAAGTGGGTGGTACCCTTGAACGAATTGGTACAGGAGACAGCTTCCTGAACATAACACCAGTAGCACAGACAGTGAGATCAACAATTAATAAATGGGACCTACTGAAACTGAGAAGCTTCTGTAAGGCAAAGGACACAGTCGGCAAGACAAAAAGGCAGCCCACAGAATGGGAAAAATATTCACTAATCCCACATCTGACAGAGGGTTGATCTCCAAAATTTACAAAGAACTCAAGAAGCAAGTCTCCAAAACAGCAAAGGACCCAATTAAGAAGTGGGCTGCAGAACTAAATAGAGAGTTTTCAATAGAGGAGTCTAAAATGGCTGAGAGGCACTTGAGAAAGTGCTCAACATCCTTAGCCATCCGGGAAATGCAAATCAAAGCAACTCTGAGATACCATCTCACTCCTGCCAGAATGGCTAAAATCAAAAACACCAATGACAATTTATGCTGGAGAGGATGTGGTGAAAGGGGGACACTCCTCCATTGCTGGTGGGAGTGCCAACTGGTTCAGCCACTTTGGAAAGCAGTATGGAGATTCCTCAGAAAAATGGGAATAAACCTACCACGAGACCCAGCAACTGCACTCTTAGGCATATATCCAAAAGATGCCCATTTATATAACAAAGATGTCTGTTCCACTATGTTCATAGCAGCTCTATTTGTAATAGCCAGAACTTGGAAGCAACCTAGATGTCCCTCACCCGAAGAATGGATAGAGAAAATGTGGTACATCTACACAATGGAGTACTATTCAGCAGAAAAAAATAATGGAATCATGAGATTCGCAGGCAAATGGATGACACTAGAAGAAACCATCCTGAGTGAGGTAACCCAGTCACAAAAAGAGAAACATGGCATGTGCTCTCTCATATATGGATTTTAGACATAGATCTGGGGAGTGCCAGCCTACAATCCTATTGCCAGAGAGTCTGGGAAACAGAAACTTCATTTACTGGCTGGTTAAGTACTGAGCTGAACTCAAGAAAGCCAGTAACAGAGAGGGAGGACTGATGATCAAAGGGATTAAGACTGGGCTGGTTTAACCCCCAGAAACAGCTGACCAGACAAAGGTTAACTCTTGAATCCCAGGCATCAGCCTGGGAAGCCAGCATGGGACTGATCAAGACTCCCTGAATGTGGGTGTCAGTGAGGAGGCCTAGGTAATCTATTGAGCCTTGGACAGCAGATCAGTACCCATCCCAAGTATACGCACGGTCTCTGGACTCCCACAGAACAATGTGAGGTGCACTCTCACCCTGAACTCTTGGGGAAGGGTCTAGGCCCTGCCCTATATGAAATGACAGACTATGGACACCCCCATGGAGGGCCTCACCCTCCCTGGGGGAATGAGGGGATAAGGGGGGGGGGAGATGGGGGGAGGGCACGGGAGGAGGGGAGGGAAAGGGAGAGGGACCTCGTACTGACTTGTGAAGCAACCTTGTTTCTTATCTAAATTTAAAATGGAAAATAAAAAAAATATTAATTAAAAAAAATTAAAAAAAAAAAAGCAAACAGAAAATCTTGCTGAACAACTACCAGGAATGTGTAAGGAAATTTTTACATTCAAGAAAATATGACCTCATTAAAACTCACATTTTGCAGTACATCTGATTATATAAATGACATATTTGTGAAGGAATACAGAACATATACTTCCCTCATTTCTTCAGAGTTTAAAGTAATAGTTACATAAAGAAATGTAATGTCAGTGTAATGTAAGATTTAAAATATATGTAGAAACAAAACAGTATACATAGTATACATTATATACATGGAGTAGTATAGTATTATTGAAGTTAAATGTCTTTATTGAAAGGAGCTTGTTGTATCTGGGTGCAGTCAAATATACCTTTAGTGTATTTGCCCTTAGGAGGTAAAGGAAAGCAGTATTTGAGTTACTAATCAACCTTGTCTACAATGTGAGTTCCATGACAGTCAGGGCCACACAGAAAAACCCTGTCTCACATAAAAGAAAATGTTTAATTCAAGTTTAAGGGAGAACTATGAGTGAGTTATAGATACTTTGATTGGAGACTGGACAAAATGAAATCTTTAAACCCCTAAGCAATTTTTAAGACATGAGTATGGATATGTTGCTGTGTTTCTCTAATCTCAACACTTGAGAAGCTAGATAAGTATGACTGAGAGAGATTGATGCTACCTGGGTGAGTTCTAAAACACACTGACTGGATAGTGAAACTTCACCCGCACACCCACAGTGCACAGACAGAACAATTGCATACAATATGTAATAGCCTGGACTCATTCAAAAGGAAATAAAATATTCAGTGTCATTTGGCTAAAAATGTAGGTCTCAAATAAACACTTCTTATAAAAACTCAAGTTTAATGGGTATACACATAGAAAATAAAACCAAAAGGAGAGAAAAGATTAGGACAAATTGCATTAGAAAAGAGATATGTAACATCACAGACAACAGATAATAGAATAGTCCAGAGATAAAATGTCAAGTTTCACAATACTAAAATAATTGAATCACCAAGAAAACAGAATCCATCAAGAAAACACAACACACATAAATATGCATTTGCCCAACAGGAAATCTTCAACAACAAACTGTCAGAAGTGAAGGAACATCACAATTAGAAAGTGATATTTCAGCACTTCTCAGGAATTGATAGATCAAGTGGATAGAAAATTGATGAGCATATAGAAGAGGTGAGCATTATCATGCTACCTACCCCGATGCTAGTTTATATGTCACACTATCTCACAGCAGTAGCACACATTTTCTGTTACGTTTCATATGCGCAATTTGCATAACCAGAAATTATTCCACAAAGCACATATTTCTTTGATCTCCCTCACTTTTTACACTATTTGAGAATTGATTCTGTAGATAGAAAAACTGTGATAAAGAAGAGTCCAATGTCTCGTAAGACAGTGAGAGGATACAGAAAACACCTACCAATTCTGAGCTCATGAGATTTGTATTACTACTGTATGCCTGGGGACATTATACCTCTAAGCAGCTGGATTGGTTCCTAAATATTTAGATTTGTACTGATCGGTATATTCCTAAATCATGTCTTTTACCCTGGAGTAAGCATTCTTAATCACACTTTCATTCCCAAATATGTCCTTGTTCAAACCATATGATTGTTGTCTTGATTGTCAACTTGATTGTGCCAGTAATGAACTAAGTGACTCTTATCTGATGAATCTGTGAAGGAATTCCCAGAATAGATGAAAGGAAGTGAGAATGGCCTTCTCCAGTGTGGGTGAGACCAGAAGGCTACCTATATGTGAAGAAGTCTCATGGAAAAACATTCACCTTTGAATGTCTACTCTACCTCTTGCTAGTGAGTGCTCTCTAGTCATTGATGATACTTCAACTGATCCCATTCTTCACTAGCATCCGTAAGATCCTAGCTTCTTTGGACTTCCATCGTTTAAAAAGCATCATTTTCCTTACAGGAATACATGATAATCATAGCTATAGATCTGTCTTTCTTACATGTAGTGCTTCTTCCAAGACTGCCATACACACAAGGTCTTATATACAATCACAGTGTTCTACACAGTTTCTGACGAAGGAGTTTACTTTACTGCAGTGAGTCTTTCTGTTTCCTGTCAGACAGCTCCCAAATAATTGTATGGAGATGTCTTAATAATTATGAAAGCTCGACCTATAGCTTAGCCTTGTTCCTAACTAGCTCTGATAACTTAAATTAACACATGTATATTAACCTACAATCTGTTACATGGTGTTACCTCTCTTCTATCATGTACCTCCTGTTTCCTCTCTGGGTCTCCTGGAATCTCTCTCTTGTGAGCTTAGATTCTTCTGCGTACCTCCTATCTCTGCCCAGAAGTTCCACCTATACCTCATGCCTAGATACTGGCCATTCAGCCTTTGATTCTCCAATCCTACAATACACCTTCAGTTAGTACAAATATCCAAATACACCTTACAATCCAAGAAGTATAGAAGACCCTATGTCCATGGGATTCTCTGGGTTACTGTAGTATACACAGTCTCAAAGCAGCTAATTTTGGAGAAGACTAGAATGATATAGTTATATTGTCAACTAATTGTCAATGACCTGGACTGCTGAGACAGGATTTTCTAGAAGATCGTGTTCTCCAGAAAATACATATGCTCTAAAACTTCATGTGATATGTGATACTATTTTTTCTCATGGCCAAGATTCACAGATCCTATAATTAAGAAATAGAATTGAAAATGTTGTTACTTATCTTCACCCCTTGTGAACGACTAGCAAATATTTTGCTTTCTGTGCCTGTAACATCATGATCTGTCTATAAGCCCTGTTTCAGGGAGGGGAGTTCTTCTGTCGGGAGGTACAAAAATGTTATATTCAAGCAGAAGTTAAGATATTTTATAGCCACTTGAGGCTTCTGATGCCCTTGAGAAAACATGCTATCAAGGATTTACATTGTTAGTATGGGTGATTGATCCAGACTAACAAAGGGACTTTGATTGATACTCCACAAGGCAAGCAAGAAAGTTTTTGTCTGTAATAAAGTAGAACCATTAAGGCTACTTTTAAATTACCATGTCCCAAGAATAAAAGTCAATAGCACTGCAATTCAGCCTGGAATATAAATGTCCAGACCTTCAGGAATGAATATGTTTCACTCTTCCATATGAAAACCAAGATCTGTAGACTTGGTTGCTGAAACTGGGGATAGACAGAATGATTAGTAGTTATACGTACCAGCTAAAGCTGCACCATCACTTACAGAAACAATAATTGTAATTGCCAAAAGTGTTTCTGTTTCTTAGTAAAGGGATGTTCACACTTATTAAGGAAATATTTGCATTTTCTTTTCTATTTCTTTACCATGTAATATTATGTCAACTGAGATAAAAATGAGTAGCTAGGTATGATTGCATGTGTATGGTCATATTTAAGTTATGCTATATTAATCGACTAAGCATTCCCTAAGGGTGTTTTCCATCTATTGTTGTGGAAGATTAGTATGTTTAAAGTCACATGTGATATAGTTGCATCATGTTCGACAGACAAATAATTTTGTGATTGGCCTCATTTCAACATTAAACATGACATGAGGTGATATGTTTAGGTGTCAAGTTGGCAAAAAATTGGGCTTGTGATTATTTAACTGAGCACTTGATTGTAAGTAGAATCAACTAGGGTAATGCCCCTTGGTAGGCATTTCTAGGAAGGAGTAACTGAGGGAGTGCTTCCTTATAGAGAGCAAGGAGCAACTCCCAATAGCATCTCAGAGATAAAGAAATCCTACGGAAAAAGCCACATGGTTATTTGCCTGTCTTGTCTTTTTGTGGTAGGTGTACCTATTGATTGTTTCTGCCACTGCATTGACTGCTGTTTCCTGACATCACAACAGCTCCTCAACTTCTCTGGCATTCCAACGTGTACAGAAGTGCAATTGCTCTCCAGGAATCCTTCAGATCTTCAATGTGAGATTGTGATTCTTGAGGAGGCTACATGAACTGAGCCACTAATGGGTTCTCAGCTTTTCCAGTATACAAAGGTATATGATTGGAGCTTCTAGGCCCTATTGTGTAAACCATTCTAATAAATATGTGTTCATATTATATAGTCATTCTATTGGTGATGTTTTGCTAGAGAATACTGACTAATACAATCTGTAAAAACTGTGTTTTCAAATATGGTATGTTCTTTTTTATCATTTTTTATTTTAATTTTAAATAGCTTGTTTTACATGTCAATCCCAGTTCCCTCTCCCTCCCCTCCTCCCACACTCCCCTTCCCCCCTCCCTCCCACCCTATTGCCAAATCCTTCCACATAGGGGATATCTAGAGTCTGTCATTTTATTCTTGGTAGGGTCAAGGCACTCCCCTAAGAGTCCAGGCTGAGAGAGCATCTCTCTTTGTGCTATAGGCACATGAAGACAGTTTGTATACCAGGGATAGACACTGATCCACAGCTCAGGGCCCCATAGGTTGCCCAGGCCTTCTCACTGATACTCACATTTGGGGGGTCCAGATCAGTCCCATGCTGGCCTCCCCACTGTCGGTCTGGGGTCCAAGAGCACTCCCCTGTTCAGATCAGCTGTCTCTGCTGGTTTTGCCAGCCCATTCTTTGCCAATTTGCTCATCACTCCTCTCTCTCTGTCACTGGGTTCCTTGGGTTCAGTTCAGTGCTTAGTTGTGTGTTTGCCTCTGCTTCCATCAGTCACAGGATGAAGGCTCCCGGATGGTTATAGACATCAAGTTCATTATCAGGAATGGACATTCGAGGTGGTCCCTCCACTATTGCTTAGCTTGCCAATTGATGTTATACCTTTAGATCACTCGAGGTCACTCTGGTGCCTGATCTGGTATGTTCTTTTAACACTTATTTTGAGCTTTTGATAAACTACCACAGTCTGACTAATCACACACCCACACACATATCCACAATAAAATTAAAAAAAAATAAACCATCTGAAAGGATATTCTGATATGACTCATCACAGCTGCACAAGTCATAAATAATTTCTCACTGCATGTGCATCTTAATCAATTTTCTATAATTTCTTTGTCAGCTGTTATTTTTGGTTTCAAACAGATGACATAGTTATAAATACTATTTATCTGTGGTCTCACCAAAGTTAACGATAGTTATTAAGCCGCTCCTATATAGTCTTGACTTCTCCCAAATTTGTCATTTGTTTTTTCTGAAAGCATACACTATATTTTCTGTCAAAGTTAACAATTTATGAAAAAACAGTAATGAAAATTAAAATTTCTTAAGTTTGACCCTGTATAAATTTATCTTCCTATTGACCTGGATTTCGTAAAGGCTACCAGCAGACTACTGTTAAAATAAATGAGACTATAGATGTGACTGTTGCCAGTACACCTTTAACATCTGGGTAGTCACCATTAGCTCCTGATACAGGAAGCTGAAGAGTTACAGTTAGGCTATCTGTGTTGAACTTCTTGTTATTCACCTGGGAATTCCTACCTATGCAATTCAGCTGATAACCCTATAGCAAATGCATGTTTATTGTTTGGGTTTCTTTTTGAGAGGTGAGTGTTGTGATTCTGAGCTGACAAGCCTTTACCCTCAACTGGGATATCTTGATTATTAGTAAGTTCTTATTATGGTTTGCTTGCACTTAGTAACAGCCACTTAGTAAAGGAAAATAAATGCTATAGAGGATAATGAAATAATACAATCCAGAACAGTAATTGTTGTAGAATATTATTTTAATTATGCAAGATGTGTTACATTTGTTTAAGCAACCAATGTTAACTATAGTAAGGTATGTTTCAGTTGCATTAATTAAATAAAATTAAGCTGGGCTCAGAGAGGCAGGGATAGCAACTGGCTGACCAGAAGTAGCAGGGAGGAACTTAATGTGAATTTTTTTTAGTTGTAGTGGTGTGGAAGTGAGTGAATTCTGGGATACCAGAAAAAAGAAAGTTAGCCAGTTGCTATTCAAACTCTCTGAGCTCACAGACTTTTTCCTAGCTATTAAATATCAAATTTTATTAGAATGATAGAGATTTAGTAAGAACTACCTTTAGCATTATCAACATAGCTGTTGTCTGAGGGAACAGAATCCCTCCCTGCCAGGAGGAGGGGGCTGTTAGTAGATTAAAGTGCACCCACTGTAATGAAGATAAAATGAATAATCTATTCAAATATATGTATTTTTAATAACGGGTTCCTGGACCATTCACTGACAGAAAGTGTATGTCTTAATCATGTTTTAATGACCTACAATGTGACTCAGTGAGAAGAGATTACAGGATAGAAAGAAAAATAGAACACCAGTAACTAATAGGTCCCTGGAAATTTCCAAGAATAAATGTGAGGGTGACTTACACATGGTAATCATTAGAAAAAAATAAAAGTGTTTCAATTGTGGGTCTTTGGCACATCTTGGTAATATATACATTTCTGATATGTAGCAGATTTCAAAGGTTCTGTTTTGCTAGGGTTCAAAGCAACATAGTTCATCTGGACAGCAAACTCATAGGGATTCTCCCACCTGTTTGTTGCAGTCTTAACAAGCCCTCAGGAGGAGCAATGTCACTAGGCTAGCTTTTTAATGACTTGGATAACTTTTCAAGTGAAGAACAAGAATTATCTCTACCTGGATTTTTATGTGAAAATTCAAAGTTTAAGTCATTATAATATCCTTTTATTTTCCCATTAAAAAGAAAAAAACGGTTGATTCAGATATGTCGTTTTGTACATCACCCATGTCAATACATTTTCATATGTTTGTCACATATGATAATGCATACATCAGAAATATCAGTAATCTTTGTTTATTAAAATGCATTGTTTTTTTAAATCTCCCAAAAGCTTTTGACTAAGAAACATCCATAAGAGTGCAATGGTTACACGGTATGAGGAAAGAGGGAAATAATACAAAAGTCATACAGGTGAACCCTTTTTTGCAACAGAGTTAAATATATTATCAATAGTGTCAGGATGGGTGTGGTAATAGTAGCTGGAGCAGTAGAGTTGGAAATAAGAAAATGATTATTAGGCAAGTCTGAGGGTACATGTCATCACCATACTAAGTGGAGACAGGCAGGACTAAGATTTCAAGGACAATAGATGCTATCAAAATTATGAAAACAAATCAGAACAAAATGACAAAATTAATTTATGTTTAGCAAAAATAATCTGAATTGAAGACATTGTGGCAGACCGTTTTAGCAAAGGTCAGGTTGAGTACATTCTCAACTTTTATTCATATAACCCAAATTCTAAATACTAATGATTCATTTTTACAGACTGGAGGGATCACTCGGTGATTAAGAGCACTGGCTGCTCTTTCAGAGGTCCTAAGTTCAATTCCCAGCACCCACAGTCCCAAGGGACACAATTCCTTCTTCTGATGTGCAGAAGAAGTACATGAGAATAAAATACCTGTATACATAAAATACATGAGTAAATGTGTATAAATTTGCTTTTAATATACTTCTGAGATACAACAAGAAAATTACCAATAAAGCTATAATCAGCATCCTGGTCCTTTAGTATTCACCATGCTGACTATCTTTGATTTTCAGAAGCAACAGTAGTCTGGACAATGGACCATATTAAATTTGGTCTTCTAAAATATTATTGATATGTGGAATTTTTCTCTACAACTTTGGTGCCTCTAACCATCTGTTATCTCATCCTTTCAGTTACCCAAGAGACTGGGAAAAGCTCATCTTAGTTCCATTTATGGGTTGTCACAGCCTATAAGGAAGAGGATGACTGGAAAACTTAGCATAAAAGGTTTTGAGGTTTATTTTATTTTATTTTTTATTTTTTATTTTATTTTTCTGTGACTTTATTTTTGTATATCACCATTGGTTGGACAGAATGCTTTTCCCATGGTCCTTAACTCCCTCTGGGGATTTCCTTAGCCTTCATTCATCAGATTAAGCAGACAGAAAGAATGGGAGAGTGACAAACAAATGTTTCATAACTTTATCTTTATGTATGTATGCATTATGTATGACTTACTATATGTTTTACTTATTATTTTGTTTGATTTTCATGTGTATTTATACTATTAGCATGTAGTTCATCCCATCCTGTGAACCTTTAATTCCTTCATTTTGCCTTTGTCATTATTCCATACCAGTTTCATGATGTAATATTTTTGTTAAACCTACTGAGTCTGTTTAGTACTGCCAGTGTTTGGATAGGTATCAAGGCATGTTTTCGACCATTAGCAGTCTCCAGAAGGCTTCAAACCTGAACAAAACTGACTGACACCTCCTAGATGCCATCAATTTCTCTTCTGATATAGGAGAGACTTCATGAGCCCGCTCTTCTATCCATACTAGGATTATGCCTAGCTTGATCTTGCTCAGGTATTGTGTATACATTAACAACTGATGTGAGTTTATAGACACCTGGAAAACAATGCTTGTTTTGTCATTCACTACCTCTTTCTCTTACAGTTCTTCTGCCTCTTGTTCCATGATGAGCCTTGGTTCGAAGGGGCTATGATAGAGAACTCCCATTTAGGACAGATGTCTTATTTTCTGTATGTTTACCAATTGTGGGTCTTTGCTTTATTTGCCTTTTGTAACAAAACAAAGTGAAAATCTCTAATGAGGACAGAAACGTACACTAATCTGTAGTTTTGATAATACATTTTACAGATACATTTTAATAATATACTTTATAGCCTGTGGTCTACCAACTTACAGATTCCTGGTCCAGCTAATGAAGCCAGAAACGAGTTCTGTCTCATAGAGCCAGCCTTAAATTCAATCATAAAGTGATTGCTTACTCTCATAACATTTGTTACACTTCTGAACCAGAGGGCATGCCTTTCTAATCTACTCATTACTCTAACTTGTAGGGTTCACAGCTGGTAATATTATTAAATACTTCCATCCCTTAGTAACATATACAGCTACTAATAGAAATATAAAAATTGGCCAAGACTTATGCTTCCAGATGAGCACCAGCTTTATTACACCATGTTCTGGTTTTTGTTTTTTGCTTTTGTTTTTTGGTTGGTTTTTCAAGACAGGGTTTCTTTGCATTGTTTTGGAGGCTGTCCTGGAACTTGTTATGTAGACCAGGATGACCTCAAACTCACAGAGATCTGCCTGCCTCTGCCTCCAGAGTGCTGGGATTGGAGGGGTGCACCACCAATTCCGGGCTATTATACCATGTTCTATGACTCAAGTATGTGGTACTTTCAGAAAAAAAGGTATAATCATATAACCGTGTGTGTGTGTGTGCCCTGAGAAGCTGTTCAAAGGCCAGGCATGCTAGCATGAAACGCCAGCACAGGAGGCAGTCACAGAATGATTCCAGGACTTGTGAAATCATCAGTCCATCTGACTGGTGACTGCCTCGCTTTGTGAGAAACATGTCTCAATGTATAAAGTGGAGAACAATAAAGGAAATATCACACAGACACAAACACAAACACACACACATACACACACACACACGGTTATATGGTAGTTTTCAAATGTCTATTTTCAAACATCTTTAGTGTTAATTATCCCCCCTGACTTTCTTGCCTCTACTATCCCTTCTTATGCCTTAACCTTAAGATTTTTTGTTAATTTAAACATAAGAGTCTATAGGTAATATGTGCACAATAAAGAAAAGGGACTTTAAAGCGTATGTGTTTCATATAAGGAATAATGTTGTTGGTTGATTTTCACTCTCTGGGTGCTTTATTCTTTTTGGGTGGCTGCTACCTAGATCCCATAATATAACACATAGAGACATATTATTAACTATGAATGCCTAGTCTTTGCTTGGCTGGTTTCTAGTCAGATTTTCTTAAATTATTCAATCTACATTTTTCCTCTTGACTTTTTCTGTCTTACTTCTGTGTATCTTACTTCCACTCTTACTCCATGGTTGACTGTGTGACTGTGTGGCTAGCCTCTAGTGTTCTCCACCACTTTTTGCTGTTTCTCCTTGATTTCTCTTGCTTTTCCTCTTTTTCCCAGATTTCTCCTCCTATTTTTTCTACTACCTGCCAGCCCTGCCTATCATTAGACCTGCCTTGTTACTGGCCATTCAGTTCTTTATTAGAACAATCAGGTGTTTTGGACACGCACAGTAACCCAGCATAACAGAGGTAGAAAAATTCAACAGAAAATAATGCAACACATCTTTGTGTCATTAATCAAATGTTCAAAAAAATGTAACACATTTTTAGCTATTTTATTTACAACATTATAACTTAGAAATATGTCAGAGGATCACATGTCACAAAATTAGATAGTTTTATAGACTAGTATTTAAATAAGATTAATGTATGAAGCATCAAATACTCTCCAAGAAGAATCTACTTTAGTTTATAATGCAACATAAAATATTGTTGATCTGATAGTTACTATGTGGTCTTTTAAAAAGAATTATGGAGGTTCTCTATATTATTGGGTGTTAAATGAATTCATATCTTCATGGGAATGCTATGTATGTGGAAGAAAAGGCAGTACCCACGTAATTGCCAATTTTTAACTTTTTCATGATTTCACAGTTTTCAAAGGAGGTTTTATTTCATGTTTTTAAATTGTAGTTTGGTTTTTCAAAATTGACACTTCCAAAATACACCTGTATATTTTTAATTTTAATTCTTTCTTTCATTTTTAGTTATTTCTGTTACAATTACATTTCCCTATTTCCATTCCTTGTACTAAAACTTCTCATATACCCCTCTTTGCCCTTTCTCAAGTTCATTCATCTTTTTTCATTAATTGTTGTTACATACATATATATATACATATATGTATATACATATATCTATATATTCCTAGCAATACAAATACAATGCATAGTTAGTTATTCTTAATAAAAATTCTAATTTTTATCCTGTGCTTCTAGTGTCTAACATTTATTAATGATATGACCACTCCCATCTGCAAATCATTTCAATATGTCTCCTCCTTTCACAGTGCTTTTCAGATTACATTGCTATAGATAACTAATAAATGGAATAATTTCCAGACAAGACTTATTTACAGATAAATTTGGCTTTTCATCTTGTAAGGGGTAACCATGATAGCCAACCTGGTAGATGAATACAAATTTTTATATTTACAACCTATTTTTTTATTTCAATAATTATATTAACTTTCAAGATGATGATTTCTTAGAATATAAATATTTAATTTTAATGGAAAAATCAGATTTATTTATTTGTTAATGGATTTCTGAAGTCTTAAGTTCTATTTCTAAATGATGTTTGTCAAAATGGTAGTTAGATTTATGTCTCAGGATTATAAGAATTAAATGTACAGTAGAAATCCTAAATGAAAAGGTTTCCTTTATGGTCTCCTATAAGAAATTTTAATAGTACATTAAAATGTTTAAAAGTATGTAGACTTCCTAGCAATGCAACTAAAGGTTTATGTTGGATTGATGAAAATGCCTACACAGGTAGCCAATGGCACATTGAAAGATCAAGTTTGACCCTGAAGGACAGACTGTGTGGCATCTCATTTAATCAAAGATCTTATTTTGCTGTCTACTGGCACTGTGAAAAATCCTCACCAGGAGGAATTGCAAAGTGTGCACTTAATTTGAGAAATCAGATTAGCCTGAAAAGGACAAAGCTAGGAAGACCCTCCAAGGGTAAAGGAGGGGTGTGTGACATGTTTCTATATTAACAGTGAATCTGACATAATGGAAAAGGTAAAAAAAATAACAAAAAGGAAGAAAAGTACTTTTTGGTGTGTAAAAAGCCTGTCCATAAGTTGGCCTTGTCATCAATGTGTGAATGAGGCCCTGTGATGTTCCTAGAAGACAAATATTTATGTAATTTGACACTTCCAAATTATGGAATAATGATAAAGAATATATGTCTTTCTTGTATTTTTGAATCTTCAGCATTATTTTATGGAGTTTGTCCTGAAGAGCCTGCATGATAGCAATAGGCACATACATTTAATTAATTGTTTCATAGAGCAATTTTAAAGGAACTGTGAACCCTAGATGGGGAAACCTAAAATATTATGGTTCACTTACTAGATTTTTTGATATTCTGAAATCATAATTATAACTTTATTTTTAAATGGCAATATTCAAAGAATCTGAACGTTCAAAATCATCAAATTTTGTGTATAAAAAGAAAGTACTTTTGTACATAATAACTTTGGCTGCTTTTATCTGACAATGATGTCAAGGGTAAATAAAATCCATAATGGTCCAAAATGCAATTTAGGCTCACATCAAGAATCCAGTTCCGTTACTTCCCTCCCCTCCAAAATGTGGTGATTTCAATAACTCCAGGGTAAATAATTTTTGTTAGGAGTACAGATCTTTTATCTTTATCAATTTTATTGTACTTGTATGAGTTTCAGCATACATGAATGTATGTACATGAAATTCATGTTTGATATCCATGGGAGCCAAAAAAAGACAGTTTCAGAGGCCCTGGACCTAGAGTTAAGATTCTTAATCACCACTTAGGTGTGGAAACTAAACCAGGGTCCTCTTCAATGGAAACCAGTGCCTTTTGCCACTGAACTATCTTACTCCATTCCCAGTGTTAACAACTTTTGTTTAGAAAATATATGAAGAGCAAGAGATTTGGATAAAACAAATAAATGGAATCATATCTTTCCAATGCTTCTGTGACTTTAAAATTTCTGTTTTTTGTTTCATTTATTTAGTGTGTGTATGTGCCACACTGTACATACATATGTCAGAGGACGCTTCTACTTCCACAGGTATTAACCCCCAGCATAGAACTTAGGACATTAGGGTAGGCAGCAAAAAGCTTCATCCATTGAGCCATCTCATCATCCTTCATATTTAACTTATTAGTACTTTTTTATTTTTTAAATACAGAAATTAACTAGCATGCATATAAGGCTGTTGTATAATATAAAGGAAATTGTCTGCCTTTTGAGTTAGTAGTGTATTGTTGTGTCTTCACTTATAGTAGACTTAAAAAAACATCAGTTTTCCTTTTGGAAATAACTAGGTAACATGGCTTTATTTTCCAGTTCCATCATTGTAAAAGAGAACAGTCAAACATTATGAGGGATATAAGAGACCCTGGTACACTCAGTCCTAAATAGAAATGTCTTCATTAAATCCTTCATTAAATCCCCGAGGGCTCAGGAAACTTTGCATAAGTGGAAGCAGAAATTGTATAGGAGTCAAGGAATCAAGGTGTTCTGGACACAGCAGGAGCAATACACATTTGAACTCACAAATGTTGTGGCACAGTTCTTCCACAGTAGGCACCAGATGGTGTTTTTTCTTTGGCTCCTTTTCTTGTTTTGTTGTTTTGTACTACTCTAATTTGCTTGTTTTTGATTCATCATTTTATTTTATTGTTATTTCTTTGATGCCCCTTTGTTTTCTAATAAGAGTCTGACAAGATTGGAGCGGGAGGGGAGAGAAATTGGGAAGAAAAGGGGGAGGGTTAGAATTAGTCAAAATATAGTGTTGAAAACAATGTATTTTCTATAAAAGAAGAAAATTATTTGAAAACTTCATACAATATTTTTATTCACATTCTTTTCTGTCCTCAATATCTTCCAAGATATAGATATAGAATTAACATATATATTATCAATACCCTTCCTTTATAGGAATGCAAAACATAAGGAGTAAGAAATGGAGGAAGCAATACCTTTCACTTATGCTCCAAAGTATCTTGGAATAATTAACAAAGCAAGTGAAAGGCTTAAAAACAGAGATTCTTAGGGTGTTCATTCATTTATTCAAATGTATTCACTGTGATCATATGAATTCCTTGATTATTTTTTAAACATTGAGATGGAAAGAAAGTAAAATACATTTTATCCCAGCTACATTTTAATGTCAGTTCTAGTCTCAAGATCTACTAATTTGAGATTTATCTGAACTTAAACAATGGACAGATTGGGGCTGGAGAAATAGCTCTGTGGTTAAGAGGCCTGGACCTTGCAGAAGCCACTCATTCCTTTCCCAGACTCACATGGTGACCCACAATCAACTCACTTCCATAGAATCTGATTCCCTTGTCTTATCTGTTTGGGTACCAGGTGTACATAAAAACATACAGACAAAAACATTCATAATACACAAAGTAAAATAAATAGAATATTTTTAAAGTGTTAAAAATAGGACAGGCTGTTGAACAGTGTAATTAGGTGCTAAAACTCTTTGTTTCACATTTTCTTATAGACTAACATCTTTATAAAGCAAATAGATATAATCCTAAATAATAATAACAATAAAAATGAAATATTAATTGCGAGTATTTCTAGACCATGTTTTACTGAGCCTAGTGTATAGTCCATGGAAGAGGCCATAAGATATTGAGCTTGTGAATGGTAGCAAGATAGAGAGATGGAGTTGACCTTCAAAACACAAGTCTTCTATTAACTCTTATACATGAAACTGGACAGACAGAAGAAAGTATCCACGGACTATCATGGTTTTCAATTGGAGGTATTTGAGAGATCATTGTAGGACATGTTGATTTTGACAAGTTTAAAACACTAATACTAGGTGGTTTAAAGTGGTAAAGAAATATGGAATCCCTAGGAAGGACTTACATGGATATATAAGCTGCATTTTTAGCAGAGAAACAGTAGTTTCAAAATCAATGGAAATGTAAATTTTGAATTATGTTTGAAAAATAATATACAGATTTCTCAAAAAATAATACCCGACAATCTTCCTGCTGGGAACACATCCAAGAAAGCAAAAATCAGTGCCTCTGAAAAGATATTTTCCCTTTGTATTCATTGCAATGCTATTCATAGCAGTGATTGTGTAGAATCAATCAACCGTATATCATTAATTGAATGGAAGACACCATGTACGATGAAGTAAGACAAAGAAAAATAAGTACTACATCATCTCACATATGTATCTGAAAAGTCAGTTTCATAAAGCAGGGGGTAAAATGGTCCCAGATGCACATATAGTGGTCAAATATACCAAGTTACAATTAGGCAAAATAAATTATGTAGACATGTAGTATGGTGATTATAGTTAATATCATGAATAAAATACTTTGGAGGATGAATTGTGCTCAGTGGTTGATAGTACTTCCTGCTTTTCCAGAGGACCCAAGTTCTACTCACAATGTGCAAATCAGGAAATCACAAGTATATATAACTTTAACTCTAAGGTAATGTGACATGCCTACACATTCCTACATAAAATTAAAAAGTAATATAAAGAAATCTTAAAAGAATAACAAAATAGAAATTTTTAAGAAAATAATTTTAAATACACTTATCAAAAGATAACATATCTTAATGAGTATATTAATTAGCTTAATTTAATCATCCATTTATAAATATTTACATGAAAGTGGATGTCTATATAATAAATGAAAGTTTTATCATATTTTAAAACACTTATTAGGAAATAAAAACGTCTTTGCTGAATTGTGAGAATATCCATTATTTCTATGAGCAAAGACTGTAGCATGGAAATCAGTTTGTAAATGACTCGTGCATGTATAAATATAAAAAAATGATTTCTGAAATAATGACACTCCAGAGACTGAGACAGATGACAAATTTGAGGACATCCTTTCTAGCAAAGTGAAAATGTCTCAAACAAAGAAATCCAAATTAAAGATAAGTAAAGTTATTTAGTAATAATCTATAATAAAATGACTCTTCATTTTATTTAATACACAATTGGGAACTCTACTGAAAATAAGGGCACTAGGGTCTTCCCATCTTTTATCAGTTTATAAGTATTCCCTGTATGTCCTTGTTATGGTTCTGAGTTATTTGGCTATTAATGGTTCTGTTAATTTTGTGATTATGTTTTGATGTTATAATTTCACATCTTTTACCAAGAATACTGGTTATTGTGCTTTCGTGCTTTCTGTCACATTTTGTGCATGAAGTATAAAATTCTCTGAGACAAACACATTTCTTTGTGATTTAGCTGAACAAGAAGGCTGAACAGTTTGAGGATGATGAGAAATACATAGCATGACCCTCTATTCACATCTTCCTTCTGATTTCAATTGCTCTGAGTGCTTTATTTGTGGAAGGTAAATCTGTTTTCCAGGAAAGCTGACTTTGATTATGTTCTCTAAGGTCGTAGGTGAAATTTCAGTCCAATCACAGAGTAGCTTCAAATGACTCAGTTCCTCAGCTCTCTCCAGCATCTTAAGAAAACTTATATCTTTTGTGAAACTTGTATCTTTTCTTAGGGAACTGGATGTCATCTCTTCTTTTAATTGAATACCTGCATTTTAATTGTTCAGTGTCTTTCTTCCATGCTTTTCTTACTCTTTTTGTAGATAAAAAACATATTTGATTTGCTTAGTCTTGGAAAGAATAAGGAAACTAGTGTTAGAGCTGCATTTTGTTCATGATTTTCAATTATGCCTTTGGTCTTAATTATTTAAGGTTCTTCCTGTAGTGTTTTTAACTTCATCACTGACAGAAAAACTTGGATTGTCCAAAATTTTCTGATACTGAATATAAATGACACCAGATACTTGTGCAGAGAGATTTTAGTACACAGATGTCTAAGCTACTTTCTTTGGCCAAATTCTCACTTATTTTTGCCAAAAGCAAAGATCAATTAAATGGAGTCAGAACTTCCTGCCATGTTGCAATCCCATTCTGGCTCTCTGAGGACATCAATATCAACATGTTTAAGTTTGTTTAGTCTCTTTAAATGATCTGAACAGTTGTGCCAGTTGCTTCGTTACAGGTCTGTCTTTTAAAGTATAAATTGAAAACTAATTTTTTGTATTATAAAAAGGAAAATATAAATTAAAAAAAGAAAAGAAGAAGAGAATTAAATGAAAGACCCCCGGACAACTTCATGCAATTTTCCTCTAGTGCAGAAATGATTTTAATTCACAAATTAACAAGTGGATTGCCCAGGAAAAAAACAAATATAAGTTTTTCATGCATGCTGAATTTGTGTTAGTTGGCACTTCAGTCCTTTCAAATTCTGGAGATAAGAATGTTAAATCGCACTGTCATTCTGGATAGGCAGCCACATGGAATTACACACAGGATCTTGTTACCTGAGCCACACTTCATTGAAGGCTTTAGATTGACAGATTTAGATTTATAACCAGATGTAAGTTTTATACTTTTATGTTGTTATCATTCTCTAACTTATAGTCTGAATCAGAGACAGAATATTAAAGCCTCCTTCCATAAAAGCTTTCTGGTCATGGCACGAAGCAGACTAGAGAGTGAACTGCCAACATCTCCTTGACAGGACTAATTCTATGGTAGCAGGTCAGAGATCCTCTGATGTTTGAATGTTCCCCCAAACTCAGTGTTGAACCTCAAACAGCAGAGTCCCAGCATTAGACTCAGTTTTCTGAGAGGTATCTTGTTGCACCCTTCCCCCATGGGGGTCTGTTGACTGCTTGTTACTAGAGGCTTTTAGCAAAACATTTCTCATCCCCTCCTCCCAGTAAGACCTGCATGCAAGTTCCTGTTTATTGTCTGAATGCTAATTCCTGTTTTTGGCCCACCCCTTTGCGCGAGGGCCCTGGGATCATAGGCTTCTGACCTTGGTGTTTTTCTATCATACCTGCCTTTGGTATATAAGGCTCCACTCTTGTAATAATAAATGCCATTCTCCTTGCAAGAATGAGGTGCTGTCTTTGTCTTTATATTCATCCTTAGCCCTTAGCCTCGGATCGTTGTGAAGTATGGTAGCACTATAGCTGTGAACACACCTGCAGCTCGCTACAGTATCTCATGCTGACACAGAGTCTTTCAACCTAGGATTGGGTCATTCAAGGGGTAGGCCTTGCCATTCACTGTGTGCATACTGCTTTTCCCCCATTGAGGATGAAGCATGAGGCATTTTCTGTGGAACAACAAAGTTCTCCTTCCTCACACAGGACCTGTTGTTGATATCATAATAAATATTAAATATATTATAAAGCCTATTAAGTATACTATGCATGAGTTTTTTATTGCTTATAAATCCTTCAATATGTAATTTTTGTTAAAGCAGAAGAGAAAAATTGAGACAAATATTATTCCTAGTAACTCTGTCAATCCTTTTACTCAATGCATCTAACGGATGAAATAAAGAATACCCCTGGATGATTTGGTACATATTTCACCAGAGTCAAACCAATCTTTTTGAGTTATTAATATAATAGTGACTTATCTGTGATTAAACAAAATATGGGAATTTGTTAATTAATTTGCTTTTCTGTAGTTTTTTGTTTGCTTTCTGGGTGATCTGTTATGTGATTTGAACTCTATAATTAAAAAATTCTCAGATAGTAGAATTTATAATGGAATTTGCATAGATAGTGTAAAGAGATAACCATTAAGAATAAGATAGAGATTTAAAATCAAGTGAACTTTATTACATTGTAGTGAGATATTTGATTATACCTACTAACAAACATATCTTACATCAAGCCACATGTCAAAGGGAAGGAAAGCATGATCATATAATTAAAACCATTTCCCTGCCAGTTTCATTAAAGACATAAAAGTTACAAACATTCAAATATGCAATTTCAATTTCTGTACAGAGACATTCATTCCCAGAACTCATCTCTTCACCATACTACAGTGCCACTTTTATTCTATCAAGTAAATGATTCACATCCTCCTCTCTGCTTCAAGGCTTGATATGTGTGTTCTCATCAACACCTTTAGCTTAAGTATGCTGCCTCCTAAGTGCATTCATTATGTGGTCTTCATTTCTTCCACTTGTTACACTGGTCTCACTGACTGAATTGCTGGCAAACAACCAACCTCCACATCTCACAGGATTTTCACATCATGTACTGAAACAAAAATCATTGAATAAAAGAGAGACGTATAGCCCGTAAAACTGATGGGACCAACGGGCACACTATATGACACAGTGAAGCCTCCATTAACCTTAGGACAAATGAACAGGGGTTAGAGAAGCAGGAAATAAGAAGAAGCAAAGAGATTTTTCTGTTGTGGTTTTTGTTTTTTTTGGGGGGGGTTTGACCTTGTTTTTTGTTTTATCTAATGATTTTGTTTCAGTATGAGACTGCAAAGTTTACCACAGGCTCATGTTTTTGAAACAGTCCCTAGCTTGCAACACTGTTTGAGATGCCTTGGAGCCTTTAGGAGATGGGGCCATTGTTCAGGATGGAAGAAACTTCAAGGTTATATCCACTCCTGGCTCTATCTGTAGTCTACTTCCTGCATGAAGTGCACCTATCTCACAGCTATCCAAACAGGGAGTCTTGCCAACACATGCTTCTGATTCTGATACACTGAAAACTTTTTGAAACTTTAAACAAAAATAAACCTGTCTTTTTAGTTTTTTATATTGTGCACTTTGACAAATCATTGGTTAACAAAAGGTAACTGACACCAACTTGTTATACTTATTTGCTATTTTTAATTTTGTCTGTGGATCCTTTAGGGATTTCTAAGCATTTTTATATCTGTTATGTTTAACACCTACGTACCTCTCCATTTTGTTGTTTACCAGTACAACCTCTTACTGCCTCAATGCTGTCTATGAAAGACCCCAATAGGGATACTTTCACGGAAGTGAGACCCGTACCCAAGGAACAGCGAGACCACGAACTTGGATGCAACAGCAAGAGGCTTTATTGGTGACATACGGGTACCCGGGTGTCTCAGTCTCGGGGAACTGAGCGCGCCTAGCTGGGGACTCAGGGGTTCTTTTATAGCAAAAAGCGAGAAGCCTAGTAACAGGACCCTGATTGGGCAATTTAAATGAGGCTAGGGCTCAGAGCGCGGGCAATTGAGGTAATTGAGGTTTTTCTTGGAACTCAAGTCTCGGCCTTGGCCCTATCTGAGGAACAATTGGTCTCTGTGTTTGCTCAATCCTGCTGAGCTGGCCATCCGGCCACCTGCAGATACCCGACAACCTGTGTCCTTGGGACTGAGCTCCCTTCTGATAGGCAATGACTATGTAGCTGTGGGGGAACGGAATTCTCCATAAGCCTCAGCTGCCTGTTTAAACTGGGCCAGGGTCTTTCATCTAGACACACTGAAAAGATTTTTTTCTCTGCTATCTTATTAATTTAATGTACAAGAATCACAATATAACCAGAAACTATGACTTCATCATATTACTTTGAAGGTATAATGAAGTTGTTAGATTAACAGATTATCGTGCAGCACCTCATGAACCCTTAAAACCACAGATGGCTATCTGGCTGAAATCAAGAAAAAGCAGAATCCTGCCACTACCAGTAGAGGCCATTTAGAAAGCTGAGGCAGCACAACGGCAGCTTCTAAGAGCAATATATATCAAATAGGCAACAGAGACCAAAGTCCTATGACCAGAAAAGTAATTTATTCCAACCAAGAACTTGATGAAGCCAACGGCTGGCTCATTGCTGAACCTTCATGGAGAAGCACATCACATTGTATTTACTTCTGCCTTCTGAGAATCTGTACAAAAAATTCAGGTACAGAAAAAAAATATGCAAAATCAAACGATAGTATTTAACAAGGGAGAAACATGAAACAGACATCCTAGTCATGGAAAAACAGGGAATACCTATAGTCTCAGTTGCGTTTCTATTCTTGTGATAAGACATCATGGCCAAAGTTATTTACACAAGAAAGACCTTCTTTAGGGCTTATGTTTTGACCACCATGGTAGAGGGTATGACATTAGACATGCAGGTGTGGCACTGGAGCAGTAGCTGAGAGTTCATATCTGAATCCACAAATATGAATGAGCAGGTAGTTCACTGGGAATGGCATGCGGATTCTGATACCTCAGGATACACCCAGTGACACACATACTCCAATAAAGCCACACATCTTAAACATTCTCAAACTGTTCTACCAACTAGGAAACAAGTATTCAGACACATGCAGCTATGGGAATCATTCTCATTCAAACTACCAAGCAAAGTTTCCTTATTTGTATCTGTAGGGAAAAGGGGCTAGCCAAAGAAACACACCCTGAGCAGAGCCAAAAGCAACACATTTTGACCCTACAACCAGGAGCTGAAGAAATGTACCTTGACCCTGAAACCAGTGTCAAAGAAACACACTTTGTCATTGGAATCAGAACCAGTGAAAGAAATACACCCTGGCCCTAAAACTATAGCCAAATGCCAAACAGGTCCAGTGAAAGAAAGACACTTTGGCCCTTAAATCAGAGCCAAATTTGACCCTAACCTTGTGCAGAAAACCAGCCCATCCCTGAGCAGGAGATTAAAATCTGACCAATCCACACGCTGGAAAGCTCTGCCCCCTAAGAAGCCCTATATAAACCCTGTGTCTGTTCAGTTTGTAGCTGTTACTTCTACCTGGCTGTCCTCTGCCATTTTGGCAGAGGGCAGCCACTCTCCTGGATTCTTCCCTGCCAGTAAACCCTTTTGATGAGCTTTGGGTGAAGACCATTTGCAGTGGAGCAGAGACAACCTTGGGCAGAGCAAGTGGGGTTGTAACACTTTTGCCAGGGAAACCTTTCCCTGGCAGAGCAGAGTTGTTGCACTGGACTCTGGAGCTGATCTGAAGTGTAACAACTTCACCTGCCCGGTATATCTTCTCCTGCCAGAGCATAACTGCTACACTGGGCAAACATCCCCAGCTGGAAGACCCTCTCCTGCTGGAGCAGAGCCAATACACTGAAGATGCCTTTCCCTGAGGCAGGGCTATAAGCTGCTATGCTTACTGAGGCCTATGGTAGTCATGGCTCCCAATTTCCAGTATACCTTTTAATCTGAGCTGTGTAACACTCAGTATTCTGTAACTCTGGAGTGACAGAATACGTGTCCCACCCCATCCGTGGAAATGCCTACAGTATCCAGTGGTATATTATCTTAGATACAGCCAACTATCCACTCATCTGTGCATCTGTCAGAGTAGGCTCTGAATGGACCACCTTCATTTGTTTGTGATATAAAAGTACTGCATTTCTTAATGGTTTGTGTGTGTGTGTGTGTGTGTGTGTGTGTGTGTGTGTGTGTGTGTAACCAGTGGATTGTGATTTTGACAGCAAAGGAATTAAATTCTATCACAAATGTACAAAATTCACTGTTAATTATTCATTAATGTATTCCTTTTTAGACTTTCTAGCCAAGAGTCCTGTCAATTTATTTCTTCACACATGTTTTTGCAAATGAGGAAAGAGAAAACAAAAAATGAAGTCATATTTAGTCCATAGATACTGTAAGCTTTTCGATAGAGCAGATGGGACAGGTATTCTGGCATTTGAGAATCATAGAATACTAAGTGTTAAAAAGCTCATATGGAAAGGTGTCCTGGAGCTTGGGAGGCAAGGACTACTGCAGGGCTCAGTATGTGTAGCAGCTTACAGCTCTGCCTCAGGGAAAGGTTTCCCCAGTGTATCCACTCTAGCAGGAAAGGGTCTTCCAGCTGGGGATGTTTGCCCAGTATAGCAGTTTTGCTCCTGCAGGAGAAGGTTTCCTACAGCCCTGCTTTTGAAGGGGCTTATTAGAAGGAAGCAGCTAGACCAGCCAAACTGAACATACACAGCGTTTATATAGGGATTCTTGGATGTGGGGGAAGATATTCCAAGGTAGGGATTGATCAGTTTTTAATGTTGAGCCACATTAACTAGAGCTTCTGCACAAAGATTTGTTAGTTTTCTGCACAGGGTTAGGGTCAGATTTGGCTCTGGTTTCAGGGCTTCTTTCTCTGGTTGTTTTTAGCCTTTTGGCTATAGTTTTAGGGCCACAGTGTATTTCTTTCACTGGTTCTGATTCCAGGGACAAAGTGTATTTCTTTGACACTGGTTTCAGGGTCAGGGGACATTTCTTTGTTTCTGGTTGTAGGACCAAAGCGTGTTTCTTTGGCTCTGCTCGGGGTGGGTTTTTTTTTACTGGTCCTTTTCTCATGCAGATACTATAAAAATATAAAACCATTGCATCTGTTAACCTCCTAAATTATTCTCACTGTTTTACCTTTTCTCTTTTAACATTTTACTGTTGATCAATTCTTATGATATGTTTGAACTTTGAAAGGTGTGATTTCTCCATCTCAAAAAGTTTTGCAAGAGGATGTGCCATGTGTTGTGGTACATGCTTTTAATCCCAAACTCCTGAGTTGACAGGACCCTTAGCTAGAAAGTTCTTAAAGGAATACATCCATGAATAATTTACATTTTACTATTCTTTTCAGATTTAATTAAATTTTCTGGTCTTTTTTGCTTATGGAATTAGTAACACAGTATGGAAACCAAAATTCCTATCCTATTTTTTCCTGGATTTTAATGTTATACATTTTTCATTATTCTCTTGTTTATTATGACAAAGATAGGTATTTTCATTTAGGTCAGTTGGTGGTATAAAATGAATGTTCAGGTTTTAAGTTGTATTTCTCTTTTAACAACCTTTATCTTTATAATTATATCTAAATATTGATTTTTATATAGCAATAACATTCAACAATGTTTACTTTTAACTAAAGAGGTGAGAACTTGCCTTCACCCTAAATTATTCCTTAATTAACTGTATAATATAGGTGAAGACATAGGAATGTGTTTATTATTAAAACCAGTCAAAATCTGAAAGTCTTTTCCTTACTGATCAAAATGAAATCTCAATGTTTAATACTAATATAAAATGTTTTCATGACTGCTAATTTATTTTCATTGCAAACTGCAAAATATAATTAAGACAATGCGATTTTCTTGAAGAATATAGAAAAATAGTCACATAATATGCTCTTATTTCAAGATGTCATCTAGTTTTGATAATATCAGAGCTAGTGAGAAAAAATATAGTACCTTTTGATGGGAATGCTAAGCATTTATTTAAATAGAGAATTTAAAAAAGGTCACAATTGAAGAGAATTATTTTTAACATAAGATATATTTAAAATAATATTTTAATAGATTTCTGGCTTTGGTTCTCTTTTTAGTGTTTTGAAGAAAATCTCAAATACATCCTAGTTTACTTTAACACTTTTTTATGTTTCAGAGTTCACTTAGGAATACAAAACTTTTTATTTAAATTAGAAACAAGCTTTCTTCACATGTCAATCCCAGCTTCTTCTCCCTTCCCTCCTGCCCACCCTCCACCAATCCCCCAAGCCCCCAACCCAACCCCCTCTGATCCCCATGGAGGGTGAAGCCCTCTATGGAAGATCTCCAAAGTCTGTCATATTATGAGGGGCAGGGCCTAGGCCCTCCCCAATGTATCCAGGCAGGGGGAACATCCCTCCATGTGAAATGGGCTCCCCAAGTCCATTCATAAGTCAGGGATAAATACTGAGGCCCAATATATTGGCAAGGCCTCCCCTCTGACACCCAAATTTAGGAGGCCTGGATAAGTCTCATGCTGGCTTCTCTCCCATCAGTCTGGGATCTGCGAGCTTCCTCTTGTTTAAGTCAGCTGCCTATGTGGGTTTCACCAGCCTGGTCTTGACCCTTTTCCTCATCAGTCCTCCTTCTCTGTAACTGGGTTTCAGGAGTTCAGGTCAGTGTTTAGCTATTGTTGTCTGTCTCTGCTTCCATCAGTTGCTGGATTAAGGCTCTAGGATAGCATATAAGGTCATCATCAATCTCAATATTGGGGAAGGGAATTTAAGGTAGCCTCTCCACTATTGCAAAACTATTGAGATTTTAATTTTTTATTATTTGAATTTATTTTTATATGTATATATCTGCGTAAGTCAATGCCACCTGTGTGTGTGTGTACCCAATGAGACCAGAAGAGGATATTGTTTTCTTGGAATTAGAGTTACAGAGGTGAGTAGATATTGGTACTGAGAACCAAATGCATGTCCTCTAAAATGGTAAAATTTTCTCTGCCACTTTTTCAACCCAAGAATTCTGTGATTTAAGAAAACAAGAAAGTTGGGAACTTGAGATGTTCCAGCATAAAATTAGAGAAGCTGAAAAAGTGAAATTCTGGAGAACAGAACTGGCAAATTGGAGGCAGTATAAGGAACCTACTTTCAAGCAAAGCTCTATGGTGAATAAATACAAAATCTCTTCTGAATCAGATAGCCTACATGTCTTAGTTATTTTTTCAGTTCCTGTCATAAAGTGCCACAGTTAAGGTGTTTTAGAGAACAGAATTTATTTAGGATTATGGTCCAAGAGGGTTGCAGTCCACAAGCTCCATGCAGGGAGGCAAAGATAGAAGTGGTCAGAGTTTTTAAACACTCAAATCAAGACAAGAATGACAAACTCCTCAAAAAGGGCCATATTGCCTAAGCATCCAGAACAGAACCATAAGTAGGAACCATGTATTCAAATGTCTATAGTGCATATATTCAAGACCATGGAGGACATCTCATTCAAACATTCACACTAAAGCCAGCTGCAAAAGCAAGATCACTACTGTGAGCTAAAACAGAATCTTTTGCTGCTATTGGCTTTTATAATCTATAGAAGTGCTAATTATTAGCCTAAACTGAGGAGAAAATAACAAAAAAGAAGGCAGGATAAACAGGGCATTTCATGTCTTCCCATAATATCAGAAATCATACCCATAAAGTGTCACCAACAAGACTGCCAAAATGTGGCATGAGCAACGATGATATCAATGAATATGCCAATCTTGAAGGACGAAAGCACATGAGGCATCGATCTTACACAAAGAACTATGCAAGTCACCTGAGGAAGGTTGGGAATGGAAGAGGTTGCCTTCCAACAGGGAAGATCATACCAATCTGTTGTATGAATGCAATAACAATCAGTAAAAAGAAAACACTATAATTTGAACCAGAGTGGAGTTGGCTATATGGAAAGTTTGGAGGGAAGAAGGGAAGAAAGAAATGGTAAAACTAAATTACAATCTGAAATATATATATTTCATATATATATTACTATTTAATAATTGTTGGTGAGTGTTAAAGATGTGTTAATAATGTTTTATAAATTAGGCTGTGACAATTCTATATTTTACAGTCATTGATCTGTATTCAAAGACATTCTAAAAAAATTGATCAATGTGGCACATGGCTGTCAAAACCATCAAGGTTTTATTTCAACTAATGCTTACATGGGGGTTGCAGAAACAGGAATACCACAACTAGGCACATAATCATCCACTCTAATAGCAAAAAAGTTATATTATATTTTAAATATGTTAGACATTTTCTTAAACCTCTATGAGGAAAATAATAATATTAGAAGATAAGTATCATTACCAAGTAAATGATAAAAAATCATGCTCTGTGCACACATACTGTGAAAGTAAGTTGGAATTGAAATGAGAGAAAAGAGAAGGAAAAGTAAAGGCAAAAGAATTCTCTAACTTGAGTTATGTAAATTTACAATAAATAGCTTCAGAGTGTTGATCAAGAGAATACAGTGAACCTTGGGTTCTTCCACAGGACAAGGCTAAGGACTTCAATTCACCATGCATTGTATTTTACTAGGCAACAGCATAAAACCATGACTCTAATATCTCCTGATTAAAGCCTGGAGTTTTAGAATATTTTAGCTCCCTTCCTTAGCTTGGAGGTTATGAATGGAGCATGTGTCAGAGAGATGTCTTACTAGCAGGTAGAAACCATCAAATGAATAGGCACATGCCATGGACTTTTTAAAGGGAACTTAGATAAGAAGTAATCATGAATGTTTTCTGTAGCAAAAGCTGAATAGCTCTAGATGTCCTGCATTTAAAAATGAGTACATGCGCACATGCATAAAATATTTTACCACATTTTTCACATCTCAGTGTTTTGTACTTATAAATTAGACAGTGTTACAGATAGAACTTGGGGTTTTGCTTTTAAATGAAATAGTTTTTTAGAGCATGTTTCCAGGGAGTATTTCAAGAGTCAGAAAAGGAAGGGAAATAAACTAGAGAAGAGTGATATGGCAGACATTGTACAGGTGGACTCTAGTAGTGATAGAAAGCATGCTTCAATGGCAAACCAAGCTGGGAAAGAAAGGAGTTGATACCTATACTCTTCTGTGTGTATCATAGGCCAAAACCATCTTGAGAAGTTGCCAGTCCATGAATGTACTCAAAGGAGTCTACTGACTCAAAGGCAGCCCTTTTCCATGGATATGCAGATATTCATTGTCATTTTCTACACACAGAGGGAAATTCTATGTTATCAATAAGCCGTGAGCAGAATTGTTGCATGTTTGGTAGTCTTGGAATAAGTCAAAAGCCTTTCATATAGTATGAGTAACAAAATATGCAAAAAAATATAAGGTGGAAATAAGTTCTTGGCCTTTTGGCTGAAATCAAGTGAAAAAATAATGGAAAAATGAAGTAACAATCTTATTCCAGAGAGCCAATAGAAAGCACAGCAGCAGTAGTGAAATTATAAATATAAGAGTATCTCCACATTGTGCATGAGTAAAATATCAATAACAAGAATGGCTTTGGCTGGGAGGTGGTGGCACATGACTTTAATCCAAATATTTGGAAGACAGAGGCAACCTGATCTCTATAAAAAGGAGGTCAACCTGGTTTACAGAGAAAGTTCATCAACAGCCAAGGATACACAGAGAGAACTTGTCTCAAAAACAGCAACAATAAAAGAATAGGAAAAATAAAGTTTCAGAAGGCAATAGCAGTCAGTGAAATCATGAAGTAGGAGCAGAATCCCCTCTGATTGCAAAAATACCATATTTAGTTATTATTGTGTTAGAAGAATGAAACTAGTTAAATGAAAGTCTGAGAAATGGAGAATGGTTACTGATCTTACAGCCATCAACAAGGTAATTTAGCCTATGGGGTCTCTACAACCTGGGATGCCACTACCTTCTCTAATACATAAGGATTGGCAAATTATAGTTATAGATTTAAAAGATTTCTTCTTCACTATACCATTACAAAAAAACTACATAGAAAAGTTCAAATTCACAATACCTATCTATAATAATTCCTGACAGTACGGTGATTCCAGTGGGAGGTGTTGCATCAAGGTATGTTAAATAGCCTGACTTTGTGTCAATATTTTGTGCATAAACCTCTGGAAATAATTCATAAACAATTTCCACAATCTTTAATATGTCATTATATGGATGACATATTACTGTTTGATTCAAATAAAGATACTTTGGAAAAGGTTTTTGAAGTAGTAAAGGAAACTTTGCCTCACTGGGGATTACAAATTGCCCCAGAAAAAATTCAAAGAGGAGATTGTATTAATTGTTTAGGTTATAAAATAGACTCTCAGAAAATTAGACCGCAGAAAGTACATGTCAAAAGAGATCATTACCAGATTCTTAATGATCTTCAAAAACTATTATTATTGGTGTATAAGGGCATGATTTAAAACACTTGAAAATGGCTTTAAAAGGAGAAAAAGACCTAAATAGCCCACGAGTACTATCAGCTGAATCTGAAAAGGAATTAGAATGGGTAGAATAGAGAATATTAGAAGCACACATGGACCGTGTGGATCCAAAACTGGACTGCATTCTGGTTATTTTACCATCTAGACAATACCCCTCAGGATTTTAATGCAGATGGAAGACATCATACTAGAATGCATATTTCTGCCACATAAACAAAATAAAAAACTGAAAACACATATAGAAAAGATCTTGGATTTGATATTAAAAGGTAAGTTAAGAAAGACTTCATCAACTGACTGGGAAAGACCCAGATGAAATTATGGTACCTTTAAATATTGAGGAAATTTCCTCCTTATGGAAGGATAATGAGTATTGGCAAATAGCTTGCAGTGACTTTTTGGGAACTATTAGTAACAAGTCTCCCAAAACAGAGATAATCAAATTCATAAAGAAAACAATTTGGATTCTTCCACATATTGTGAGACAAACACCTATTTCTGGAGTTCTTACCTTCTACACGGATGCAAACAAATCAGATAAGGCAGGGTATAAATCAGGAAATATAAGTAAAGTAGTTCAAAGCCCTTACAACTCTGTACAAAAGGCAGAGTTATATGCCATTCTCACGGTACTTAAAGACTTTACATAGCCTCTCAATAGTCATGGATTCTCAGTATGTAGAGAGAGTTGTCTGGCACATTGAGACTGCAGAATTCATTCCTGATGGCACAAAATTAACCTCATTGTTTTTACAATCACAGGAAACCATTAGAAATAGGACTCATTTTTATATACATAAAAAACCCACATCAGATCCCATATGGGTCTGCCAGTTCCTCTGGCACAAGGCAATGATGAAATTGATCATTTTTTAATAAGAAGTGTATTGGAAGCTTCAGAATTTCAAAAGAAACACCATGTTAACAGCAAAGGTTTAAAGAAGAACTTTCTTATCACCTGGCAACAAACCAAGGAAATAGTAAGAAATTGCCCCAATTGCTCATTCTATAACCAAACTCCGTTACCAGCAGGCAGTAATCCCAAAGGTATTCACAGAAAAGAAATTTGGCAAATGGATGTTTTTCATCTCCCAGAATTTGGCAGTTTGAAATATGTACACCATACCATAGACAAGTCCTCAGGTTTCCAATGAGCTACTGCCCTCAGCTCTTAAAAGGTTGATTCTGTTATTACACACCTCTAAGAGGTAATGGCCGTTATGGGTATACCTGCACAAATAAAAACTGACAATGCTCCAGCATATGTCTCCAGTAAATTGGAACAATTTTTCAAATATTATAATATAAAATGTAGCTAGTATACCTTGCAATCCCACTTGTGAAACCATATGTACAGTGTTGTCTTCCCTCCAGCCTTGTTCCAGAGCCGCATTAGTCCCAAATGAACACACAGGATGCTATATTAATTATGAAGCTGTTGGCCGTTTGCTTGTTTCTTACTCGCTAGCTCTGACTTAAGTATTTACACCATAATTGTAATCTAAGTATTTCTCCTCCTGGAGAAAAGGGCCTGGACCTCTTACTCCTCTGGAGGCTACATCATGATGCCCTGTGTTTCTCTTTCCCAGAATCCTCCCCGACTCCTAGTCGCTTCCCTATTGGCCAACAGTGCTTTATTCAACAACCAATAAGAGACAGATTTACAGAATGGCATCTCCCATCAAGTAGGATATCCATTTTCACAATATTAATCCCTCTAATTAATCTTCGATTACCATCTCCATTTTTTCTTCAGCATCCTAAATTTTTTATAATGAAAGTATTTCACCTTGTTAATTGAGATTATTCCAAAAGGTTATTGTCTATTTTTGTCCACATGAAAGACAACAATGTAGTATTTACTATTTCAAATCTGTTTTTTCATGAATTCTCATGGGATGACTCCCAAGATATATGAAGCACAGGAAGCAACTTTTTGAAGTATTCGTTCAGAGTTATCTATTTACTAGAATCCACTCTAACATGAACATGCATATTCACATCTGTGTAAGGGTCTATTGTGCGCTAAGCACTGACCAAGTTCACACCTGAGAAAAAAAGGCTAAAGTCTTAATAACTTGGCTAATTTGGGGCTGTGTATTAGATTTGATGAATGATAACCAGTGGTCAAAATTTGTACAATATCACCCCCCACCAAAAATCATGTCTACTACATTGATTTACTGAATTTTTAAATTGTGCAGTTGCTAAATGATGCCTTATGAGAACTATGTAAAAAAATCAGACTTGTGACTCTTTCTCAACAATTATATTTCAACAACAGGCAGGAATTATGAAATTTGAGACAAACTTTTATTACTCTGCAATCTTCAGTCATGTGTACTACTTACTTGATTAGTCTAGTTTGGGAAATGCTGTTTCTCTGAAAAGTAAGGAATATTTCATTCACCAAAAGATGACACAAGAATTCTTTATCTCTCTCTGATCATGTTCTTTGTGATATATACAAAATATCCTTATGTTCATTTTGGTGTGCCAAGTACATGGTACATCATTTAAATGAATGAATGAGTGAAAGAAAATGTGAGTGTGAAACAGAGTAAAAGTAAATAGTTAAATCCCTGTTCTCAATTGACAAAGGCTGGATAAATACACTAATGCATTGGAGTTTAATAGGAAATATGATGCCATTAACTCTCTGTAACCTTTCTCTAACAACAGAAGTATCACTTAGCTAGATAACTTGAAGAGTTAGTTAGCAGATTATTTTTTTACATAAACATGAGAACGAATTTAGCAGACAGAAAAACAAACAAACAACTAGAACAAAATATTAGGTAGTCCTCTTCTGCCTAATGATCCTAATTTACCATGGTTGTTTTCTAAGGTGACATAAAGACATTGCCTTATTCTCTTTTGACTTGAGAGATAGTAGGTTTGAAATAAAAGAGTATACTACTGTGTCATACTACACAGTTTCATTTGAATCCATTAAAAAATTGAATAACTTGACAACAGGTTATATTACCTTCAAACAAAGTTGATTAAAATTCATATGCCTCTAATTTTGGCTTGTATATAGGATACACATGACCTAGGGAATCATTCAATACAATTTTGACTTTAATTTTATAGCATTTCTAAATTCAAAGAAGCAAATTAAAGTATGTAACTCATAGTTTAATTTTTGCATATGATATCATTTGATCTTTCTTCTGTAAGCCAAATGGCTCCAGCATTCACAAGAGGGCACTTGAGAGAAAGTGAAATCTTACTTTTTAATTAGAGAAAATGTGTTAAGTGAACAGGAAGTAATTTGAGTACAGTGGAGACCGATTAAATCTCTATCAATACATTAGGAACTCTAACAGGTCTATTTCTGTGCCATGGATTTTGTTAAGATTGGTCTGAAATATGGCAATGAAATAAATACTCCCCTGAGTGCAATCAGGTGTTTTAGAACTTCAAAAGAAAGCAATTCTTCAAAAGTACCTGGCTCACTAAATAATTTTTAAAAATTGAGACTTGATAATAGAATTTATGTGAACTTGATTTTATGTGAACTGTCTGTTTATTAGCTTTTCATAGACTGCAAAATAAAGAATTCAGTGTTTGCTACAATAATGGTACCATTTATACACTTTAATTGTCATGGTACTTGTGCTGTGATATACAAACCATTTGAGTAGCATATAACTGCATGATATTTCTATAGACATTACACTGTTTTTTATCTCTTACCTAATTAACCTATGGTTGGGTTCTATAAATTTAATCTTTATGAGGTCATTTTATCACCTACCTTATGAAAGCTTATAACATATAAAATGAATTTATTACTTGTAAGAACTTTAATTTAACAACAATATCAATGTTAAAGTTATATAGTAAGAATGTTATAGATGCCCTTGCAATATAGTATATTTTAAAATATATTTTTCTAGATACATTTGTATGAATATCATATCCCATGTCTATTACCCATGTAGAAAGGCAAAAATTATGTTAATCTACAAATTGAGTCATTCTGCTATTACTATTGTTTGTTAGAGGATGTAAAAGATGAAGAACATCCACACTGTGTTTCAAGTTGTTAATTAATCTAATCTCACCTTATAGAACTAATGTGTTTGCCACATTTTGCTGTTATTTAGATAATGTGAAACCACCAAATTTAGTAGCATATTTAAAAGGTGATACATTCCTTTTAACTGAATAACGCTTTCATCCCAGCGTCACGACACTGAAAGGCAGTAATTGGATTACATGAAGTGAATTAAAGGTGTATAGTTACCCAAGGAAATTCATACACAAGGTTTTTATCAATAGTCTTACACCTGCTTTGGAATTTATTTTAATCATAGATACTTTCAAACAAGCTCAACATGTTCCTTCACAAAATGCTCCTATTGTCTCACATCACTTGCTAGTTAATTTATACCCTATGATACCTATATTCATGCCACAAATTAGATGGATAGATAGACAGATTAATACATACATACATAGATGGTATGCATATATAAAGTTCTAGGAAACACAAATAAAAGAAAATGAGGTAGTTATCTTTCTTATTCTGCCTTATTTCAGCTCTTGTGTTCTCCAGTTCATCCTGTAAATGATACAAGTTTGTCTTTCTCTTTTGCTGAATACAGCTCCATTGAGGTCTTCCTTCATCATGTGTTGTTGGACAACTAAGAGATTACATATATTTGTCACTGTGAATAGTGCTGGGTTAACACACATGTGGTATCTTGACTTTAACAGTTCTTTAGTTATTTACCCAGGAATGGGCTATCTGGTAAACATGTTAGACCCATATTTTGTTTTTGAGGTATGTCAACACTGTTTTCCATAGTGGGTAGACTAATTTCTATCACCATCAGCACTATATAAGGATTCCCTTTTCTTTCATTTTCATCAACATCTGTTATTTATTTTCTAAATATTAGTCATTCTGTATGGACTGAGAAAGGATCTCAAAGTTCATATTTTACATTTCACATTTACACTTCCCTGATGGCAAGAGGTGATCATTTTATCATCTTTTGGGGTACAGTTTTACTTTATTTTATGTGAACTGTCTTCTCATTTTGTGAACCTATTTACTAAGTTTTACTTTATGTGGTTTGCCACTGGGAAAATTGCAGATCCATTCATGGTTGTCACATGTTACTAGAGAAAGTATGGCTTCATTTCTGAGTCCTTAGTTCTCATTCAGAAGAGAATTTAAAAGAGATTTAGAAGGAATCTCTATTTTATTAGATTTTGAAAGAAAATAAACAGTAAGAGGAGACTAAAAACCCCAGCAGCCACCAGGAATGTTAGATATGGAGGTCAGGTAAACAGTGAAAAAGAAGAGTATCAGAAAAAACAGAAATAGAAATGGAGAGAGCTTATTTTAAAAGCAAAGAAAACAACTCTAGAGAACGAGATTGGGCTAGAGAGCTGAGGAAGTTGCCCAAAGTATTCCCTGTATCCTTTAGACCTTTGAGGAGCCACAATTTCTATTTGTATCTTCAGGCCATTTTTCCTTTTTTCTTTATTGAAAATGCACATTTTATTTTCTAGCAAAGTGTTCTGTTTATGGTTTCCTCTTCCTAAACTCTTCCCAATTCCTCCTTTTTTCCAACCTAATCCACACACCCATCTGTCTCACCTTAAAAAGGCAGGTACAACTAAGGACTAATAAAAAAATTAAATAACATTAAAAAAACTAACAAGTCAAAATAGGACAAAACAACAACAGAAGAAAAAGAGTGAAACAAAAAGCATTAGAAACACATATAAATGAAGATACATGTGTTAACACATATAGGAAGACCATAAAATCACCAAAAGAAGACATAATTTTTACTGAAACTATCAGTAAGATTTTTAAAACATGCCCTTGCCAATCATAATGAGAAAATGAACCACAAAGATACAGTTGAGCTCATTTTGTGTGTTGCTACTATCTGCTAGGCATGGTAGTAACCCTTAAGAATGCTTTGTTTGAAGTGAAAGAACTGTATTGCACAAACTGAGTCTTTAAAGAAAGAAATTAAAGAAGACACCAGAAAATTGGAAGATCTCCCATGATCTTGAATAGGTAGGGAATGTAGTAAAGATGGCAATCATGCCAAACGCAATCTACAGACTCAATACAAGTCCCATAAAAATCCCAGCGCAGTTCTTCACAGACCTTGAAAGAAAAATTCTCAACTTTATATGGAAAAACAAGAAAATGAGGATAGCCAAGACAACCCTGCTCAACAAAGCAATGTCTGGAGGCATCACCATCCCTGACTTCAAGTTGTGTTATAGAGCTATAGTCATGAAAACAGCTTGGTATTGACACAAAACTACACAGGTATACCAATGGAATCAAATTGAAAATCCTAAGAATAATCCACAAACCTAAGAACACCTGATTTTTGACAAAGAAGCTAAATGCATACAATGGAAAAAAGATAGCATCTTCAACAAATGTTGCTGGCATAACTGGATATTGGCATGTAGAACACTGCAGATAGAGCAATGTCTATCGCAATGCACAAAAGTTAATTCTAAATGGATCAAACACCTCAACATAAATCCAGCCACACTGAACATGTTAGAAGAGAAAGTAGGAAGTACCATTGAATGAATTGGTACATAAGACCACTTCCTGAACACAACACCAGCTGCACAAACACTGAGAATGACAATTAATAAATGGGACCTACTGAAACTGAGAAGCTTCTGTAAGGCAAAGGACACAGTCAGCAAGACAAAAAGGCACCCCACAGATTGGGAAAAGATATTTACTAACCCCACATCTGACAGAGGGCTGATCTCCAATATTTACAAAGAACTCAAGAAGCAAGACTCCAAAATACAAAAGGATACGATTAAAAAGTGGGGGACTGAACTAAATAGAGAATTCTCAATAAAGGAGTATCAAATGGCTGAGAGACACTTAAGAAAGTGCTCAACATCCTTAGCCTTTAAGGTAATGCAAATCAAAACAACTCTGAGATATCATCTTACTCCTGTCAGAATGGCCAAAATCAAAAAACACCAATGATAGTTTATGCTAGAGAGAATGTGGAGAATGCAGAACACTTGTCCATTGCTGGTGGGAGTGCAAACTTGTACAGCCACTTTGGAAATCAGTACGGAGATTCCTCTGGAAAATGGGGCTCAGTCTACCACAAGACCCAGCCATTCCACTCTTAGGCATATACCCAAAAGTTGTCCATTCACAAAACATGGATGTCTGTTCCACTATGTACATAGCAGCATTATTTGTAATAGCTGGATCCTAGAAGCTGCGTAGATGTCCCACAACTAAAGAGTGGATAGAGAAAATGTGGTACATTTACACAATGGAGTACTACTCAGCAGAGAAAAACAACGGAATATTGAAAATTTCCAGTCAAATGGATGGTACTGGAAGAAACCATCCTGAGTGAGGTAACTCAGTCACAAAAAGACAAACATGGTATGTACTCGCTCATATATGGGTTTTGGATATGGATCAAGGGAGTGTCAGCCTACAGTCCCAGTGCCAACGAGTCTGGGAAACAGAGAGGTTCCCAAGAGAGATGCAAGATACTCCAGAGAAGTGAAATGAGCAAAGATCTGAGCAGATTGGGCACATCTGGGGAGGGGAGAGGTAACCAGGGAAAAGAGAGGGGTAGAAGAGGATGGGAGAAGAAGGCATGGGGGAGCAGGAAGCTTGAGTCAAGGTAAGAATAGAGAGGAGCAGGATGAGAGATACCATAATAGATGGAGACATTGTAGGTTTGAAGAGAAAGCTGACACTAGTGAGATTTCCAGAGATCTAACACCAACTGTCAAATTAAGCAATAGCAGAGAGACTACATTAATAGCCCCTCCCTGATGATTAGGTTGATGACTACCTAATAACTTTTATTATTTGACAGCCACTTTTGGACTAGCTGAACCACAGCTCATAACCAATGCTAATACATCCATCACATATGTAAATTGTGATCCCATAGAGAATAACCAATAATGCGCATTTTGGTACCAGAAATGGTCATAAAGCAACAGAAGAATAGGTACAAATTTTTTAAGCTTCTAGAATTGGCTTTCCAACTTGCCAACACCTACAGATAAAAAGTCTAGTTATTGCAACTTCACCTGAATGCTGGGGGAGTATTGAAAGTCCACAATTTGAAGTATTTTACAAACTTAAAGACATAAATATATTTGATTATACAGATTAACCAATTGTGTGATGTGCAATTTGGTGACTCTACATTGGAAACTTGTACATTTGTGGAAAAATGAAAATGGTGATGCTTATCTGTTGCTTCTAGAAAATCTGAATAAAGTCACAAAGGAAAAGAATTGACTAAGTGGTAAAAATTGAGCAGTTCCAGATACACATAAATGACTTAAATATTTATACGTGTGCTTTGGTAGAGAATATTCTCTCCAGTAGTCACAGAACTCAAGTTGCCAAAAATCAAAACAAAACCCTCATTAAAAGTTGGCTGAATTACAATGAATGTTCAAGTCCCATTCTAAGTGGGTGTTGGTAATTAAAGAAGGAGAATTAATTGGTAAAGAATGGGATCATATAACTTGGGGTGGGGATGTGTGGGAGGACCATTTGAATCTTCCAGTTCTCAAGAATATATTTCACCAGAGGAAGCTTGCACAGAGAAGAAGGTGAGTTCATATAAGGAGGCTGTATTACATTGAATGTGTTTGAGAACCATAACCTCATAGGGAAGCTGTAGTAGTGTGACTTTGTTGGAGTAGGTATGGAATGTTAGAGGCCTTGTTGTTTGTCATTGTGGCTTTTAGGTTTCTTATGCTCAAAAATTTCAATAATTTCTTCTCTTTCACTGGGGATTACAGCTCTGTTTTAAATTGCTCCTCTGAATTTGAATTAGCTTTAGTTGAGAGTATATATCAAGAAAATTATCCATTGCTTTTTCATTTTCCAATTTGGCGGAATATAAAATATATTTAAAATGTATCTTTAGGATTATATGGATTTTCTTGGTGACAATTGTTATGTCCCCTTTCTGTTTCTAATTTATTTAACTTATATCATCTCTCTTGGCCTTTTAATTAACTTGCCTAAGGGTTTGTCAATCTTAATACATTTCTCAAAGAACCACCTATTTGTTTCATTGATCCTTGTATGGTTTTTGCTTGTTTGTTTGTTTCAATTTTATTGATTTCAGCACGAAATTTGATTATTTTTACCATCTAATTTTTTGGGTGGGATTTCTTCTTTTTGTTTTAGAGTTTTCAGATATGCAGTTAAGTGGCTTCTATGAGAGCTCTCTAATTTTTTATGGTGGCAATATTTAGTGCTATAAATTTGCAACTTGTGTTTTCATTTTCACTGAATTATAAGAGTTTCAATTTTAATCTTTTAATTTCTCTCTTGACTCTTTTCATTCAGTAGTGAATTATTCAGTTTCCATGAATATGTAAGCTCTCTATTGTTTCTGTTGTTGTTAATATCCTACTTTACTGGGTGATGGTCAGATAAAATGTAGGATATTATTTCCAATTTCTTATATCTGTTGGGGATTTGGTGAATTTAAATGACTTCTATTTCATTAGATACTGTAGGTCTGTTTAAGTTGGTTATCTCATCTTGATTCAGCTTTGGTATGTTGTATGCATCAAGAAATATTGGATTTATTTTAAATATTATTTGATGGAGTACAAGTGCTATAAACTTTTCTCTTATCAGCCATCATTGTGTCACATAAGCTTATGGGTGATATATATTCATTTTCATTAGATTTTACAAAATCCTTAATTTCTTTCATAATTTCTGTCTAGACACATTTTTTATTTGTGGTGAGTTGTTCAGTTCCATTAGTTTCTAAGTTTTTTATTGTTTCTGTTAATGTTTATACCTAGCTTATTCTGTTGTGTTCAAATACAATGCACTGTGTCATTTTATTTCACTGTGTTTTTTGAGACATTCTTTGTGTCCAAATATGTAGTCAATTTTTGAGAATGTTTCATAACATGATGAGAAGAAAGTATATTGTTTTGTATTTGGGTGAGATGGTATATAAATACATGTTAGACCATTTTGTTGATAATTTCAGTTACCTGCTGTATATCTCTGTTTTATTTTTTCTGAGTGACCTTTCTTTTAGAGAGATTTCCGGGTAATGAGACTTCTATCAGTGTGTGTGAGTCAATTTGTAACTTATAATAGTGTTTCTTTTTAAATTTTTTTATTTTTAAATTTAAATTAGAAACAAGGTTGCTTCACATGTCAATCCCAGGTCCCTCTCCCATTCCCTCCCCTCATTCCACACCCTTGCACCAATCCCCCCAGTACTCCTTCATTTCCCAGGGAGGGTAAGGTCCTCCATGGGGTGTCCATAGTTTGTAATTTCATACAGGGCAAGCTCTAGACCCTTCCCCAAGAGTCCAGGATGAGAGTGCATCTCTCATTGTGGGATAGGCACCCAAAGTCCATTGGTATGCGAGGGATACATACTGATCTACTACCCAAGGCCCAATAGATTGCCTAGGACTCCTCATTGACACCCCCATTCAGCGGGTCTTGATCAGTCCCATGCTGGATTCCCAGCCATCATTCTGGGATTTGAGAGGTAACCCTTGTCAGGTAAACTGTTTCTGGGGGTTAAACCAGCCCAGTCTTAACCCATTTATGTGTTTCTTTTATAAATTTAGGTACCCTTATGTTTGCTTCATAGTTTTTAATAATTACAGTATCCTCTTCATAGATTTTTATTTTGATACATATATAGTGTCCTGATCTACCTCATTTGATTACAATTTTCAAATATTAAAATAGCTGCACTAGCTTTCTTTGGTTCCTTTGCTTGGAATATCTTTTCCCAATCCTTTCCTCTAAGTTGATACCTATCTTTGACTTTAAGTTGTTTTGTGAGGAAGCAAAGGGGAATTCCATTTTGTATCCAATTCTGTTAGTCTGTATATTTTTTGAGAGTCACCAATGACCAATGATTTTGATTGCTGTTTTTTTTTCTTTTGTTGTAATTGTTGTTGTTGTTGGTAGTTTGTGTGTGCAACTCTCTCTCTCTCTCTCTCTCTCTCTCTGTGTGTCTATGATTTTTTTCATCACTTCTTTTGACTTTGTTGATTTTGGTTTCTTTAGTCCATCTGTTTTCTTGGATGTAGCTTGAAGTTTTCTTCCTAACACTTCTGTCAGATTGAATTTGTAGAAAGGTTCTTCTTGAACTTGGTTTTATCATCTAATGCCTTCATTTATTCCATATTTAGAAGTCATGAATAATTCTAATAGTTCTGCCTTTATATGTTACTTGGTCTTTTTCCTTTATAACTTTTAATAATCTTTGTTCTGTACATTTAGTTTTGTGATTATTTTGTGTTGAGAGGCCTTCCGTTTTTATTGATTCTTAGGGATTTCCACATTATATACCCCAATCCCACTCAGTTTCTAGTCCCTCCACTTTCTCCTCTTCCTCCTGTATTGTCCCGTAAAGGAAAAATAAAAAAACATAAAATAAGATAGAAATAAACACCAATTAAAAAAGAAAAGATAAACACTTAACACTTCAATCTTTCTGACCTCTCCATTGCTTACACATTCCTCTTAATGGCACTGAGAACTACTGTGTATCATGAAGTTCATGCTTTTGTTCAAACATTTCCTTGCAAATATTCTTTTAATTAGCTGTTGGTCAGATCAAACATATCATATTTATTGGCACACCATCAATACTGCACACTCAACGATGCTCCTCCATGATATCCTGCTGTTTCTCTAATTCATGGAGATTCTGCAGCCATGGTTCTGCAGGATCAGTCCCTTCAAACTTTTGAGCAGGGCCTATATGGGGTGGATTTTGGGGCATGCTTACTAAAAGTCCTGGATATGTGCCTGGGTGGCAGGTTAGTCAGTCAGTCTAGGCCCCTGAGATATCTCCTCTCTGTTGAGGAAAGGATCCAGATTTACCAGGTCCATGGTGACAGGTCATTAGGCTTTTTATATGTTAACGTGTGGTATCTTGGAGGGATATTGTTGCTATATTTTAGGGTAATGCTATTTTAAATACTTCAGAAACTTCTATAGCAGTAGGTTTCCACTGAAGGTTTTTTAAAGCCTTTTAGTGCTACTTATGCTTTCCCATATATCCTTCCTGTGACATTGAGTTTCATGCCAATTGACACAGTCTAGAATTTTGAAAGAGATTATTTTGTTTGTTTGTTTGTTTGTTTTTGTTTTTTGTTTTTTACGGGACAGGGTTTCTCTGTATTGTTTTGGAGGCTGTTGGTCCAGCCTGGCCTCGAACTCACAGAGATCTGCCTGCCTCTGCCTCCCGAGTGCTGGGATTAAAGGCGTGCGCCACCACCGCCTGACAGAAAGAGAGATTCTTGATTGAGGAAATTCCACCAACATATTGGCCAGGAATTTTTCTTGATTTATGACTAATATAAAAAGGCACATGGCACTGTTTGGAAAGCCAATCTTGGGCAAGAGATTCTGGGCTGTATATGAAATGGGCTAAGCCAGACACAAGGAGAAAGCCAGTACGTAGCATTACTCTGTGGCTGCTGCTTCATTTCCTGCTGTGAGTTCCTGCCTTAATTCCCTTAGTGTCAGTGTGACCTGAGATGTGTAAGATGAAACAAATCCTTTTCTATTGCTTTTGGCAATTGTGTTTTGTCACAGTATTAGTAATACTGAAACATGTTCTCCCTTCTCCCATCCAAATTTAAGCACTTCCTTTTTTATAGATATACTTAAAAATTTCATACACATATAAAATTTATTATTACTATATCCACCCTCATGTCCATACTCCAGTCTCCCCAAATTGGCCCAACACATCTAATTACAACCTCGTGTACTTTTCCTATTATTTATTTAAAGATTATTATTATATTATTATATTTTTGTTGGTGAGTATCTATATGTGGTTATGTATGCATGAGATCAAATGCTTGATAAGACCAGAAGAGAACATCAGACACGAAGATTGATTTTAGAAATAAATCAGAAACTACCCAAGTCTGTGAAAACACCAAAGTTTAATATATATATATATATATATATATATATATATATATATATCTCAACTCTGCTATTTTTCAAGTAAGATTATGTCATCTGCACTAAGAGAGTGTTTACATACTTAGTTTACAATTAAATTTGTAAGTTGTACTCATTTTAAATTTTAATATCTTAATCCCTATATCTTATCTTCAACTATGAAATGTCACTTAATGTTACCTATTAAAATGAAGGTGAGTTTAGGTATAGAACCAAAAGTCAATCTCCACCTTGATATAAACTATAAATTTACACTTTTAGCAGGATTTGGGTGTAGTCAGTGAACTGTAAGAATAACTTTTTCTGAGGCGAAAAGTTGACTCATTTATTCAAAAAACTTGCTTCTGTAGAGTAACTAAGTTCAGTTCTCAGACTCCAATGAAGGTTCACAACCATCTATAACTCTAGTTCCAGGAAGTGCAGTTTCTTCTTCTGTCCTTATAGGAACCACACACACATAGTGCACAGACATACACTCAGGCAAAACACCCACATGTGTAAATAAAAATAAACACCTTTTAAATCCATAATATTTTTCATTTTTTACATTACATTTGCTAATGATATTGTTTTCTGAGGTCAGAGAATTCTAGTTGACTTGGTTGGCAGCAATAAATTTATGTTTTATTCTCTATAGGGATTTATAAGGGAATCTTTATTGACAGGATTTGAGAACCAGATTGCGGTAGCAGAAATTCATTAGGACAAACAACTTCTCAGCTACTCCCCCACTTAGGGTCTGATTGTTCTTACTTTCTGAAGCTCAGAGCACCTTAGATAAAACACAGTCATGTATGAGTCATGAAAAAATAAAAAGGGAGATTTGTTGAAAGATTTCAATCCTATTATGAATTCATCTACAAATCTGGGGGCCACTTGAGTCATCTGTAGTCAGATAAGGACATTATTATTATGAAATTCAGAAAATATTGCAATTAGAATTTAAAAAAAACTTGTTTCAGGGTGCTAAAGAGGTGGTTCAATGGTTAAGAGCACTTACTGTTTTTACAGAGGTCCAAAGTCTGATTCCCAGTACCCATGTGAGTTAGTTCAATACTGCTTGTGATACCATTAGGGATGATACATTGCCCTCTTCTGGCCTTCATGAGCACTAAATTAATATGTTGCACACCCATACAAGAAGGATCACTCACATACTTGTACATACAAAATAAAAATAAATTAAAATATTCCAGTATATAACAATTTTCAACAAACATTTTAAAATTTATGCCTCAGTATCATGAAGCATTCTAAAGAGAAAGCACATTGGTAAAATATTTATTACTATCTATACTCTTAGTACAATATCATTTATTAAGAAATGGCTCATCGGGCTGAGTATGGTGATGTAGACTTTTAATGGAAGAGTACTAAAGGCAAAGGCAAGCGACTTTCTGTCACTTTGAGACCAGTCTCTTCTACAAAGCAAGTTCAAGGCTTAAAAGGATTACATAGTGAGATCATATTTTAAAAATTAAATAATATATGAAGAAAACAAATGGTTCATCCAGTAGCAAATCTGTATGCCGAACTTGTTAGGTATATACTTTGAACAAACATCTTGATATTTTAAAAAATTTAGCATCTTTATTTGAATAAATATTAGAGAATCACATTTAATGATGTGGGACAATTTTTTTCCTCAATATATGGTTTTATCTACATTAGAAACATGCATGTTTCGCATGTCAATCCCAGCTCCCTCTCCCACACAACCTCCCTTGTCCCTCCACCAGCCCTCCCCTAAACCCCCATCCAATCCCCACATCATTCCCCAGGGAGGGTGAGGCCCTCCCTGGGGGGATCTCCAGAGTCTGCCATTTCATCCAGGGCAGGGCCTCAGCCCTTCAATATGGGACAGATTTTAAATAATCCAGATATCTGAACATTTCACATACAATTTCATATTTCAAAGCTCAAGTCCACGGTGATGAAACTATTATCTCTCATGAGAATCACAGTGGGAGTAGTATAATTTTAGGTTATGTCAAAGATCAGTTCATTGATTACTGTCTGTCGTTAGTCATAGTTACAAAAATGTCAAATACTGAAGTATTTTTATGCATTACCTTTTTGACTAGTCTAAAATAATATTTCACAAACTACTTTGATTTTATACATAGTAATATATATATAAATCCTGTGGTAATATATTGTTTATGATTTAATAAAGCCACTAGATATCAAGCCATAGGTACAAGCAATAGGGATACATTTAACTCCAGGACTGGGAAAACAGAGACAGATGAATATCTGATAGTGCAAATTTCACACTGAGTCATATGAAACTTATCCAAAGAGATCTAAAAGAGAAACAGCTCACACAAAGGTGTTCTCAGCACTTGGGATCATATGGCTTTTATCCCAGCAACTGGGAGGCAGAGACAGGTGTACCTCTGTGAGTCCAGGTCCATCCTGTGCTACAGGAGAGTGATTTAGAGGTCACATCATTCATCTCAGGATTTGAGACATATAAAAATAAGAACAAAGACCTCATGTGAAGGGCTTGGTGAAGAGAAGTGCACTCAGCATGTTACTCTGAGATTCATGAAGATAGGACAGCTGTTTCAACCTAACATAGAGGTAAGAGCTGCTTTGCTTTTCTCATCTTCAGCTTGAAGCTTGAAGTCCAATATCAGTCTCTGTGTTTTTGCTATTCGTATTACAAAATCCAATTTACACATTAATTGAAAGGAGCAAGTGAAGTGTATGGCATGTTTTTGAAAATGTAGTCAATTTTCAAGTTCATTTATTGGTCTTCAGTTATTTTTTTGATTCATCTAGATGTGGTATGTAATTAGAGTTTTCAAAAAATAACCTGAGAGCTCCTATAATGCTCAGTGCCTTGTGTAACATTTATGTATTTTTATACTATACAAGCAAAGAGAGACCTTGAGAAAACCATCGCTTTGACATATGATTTAACTTACTTGGGAAACTGAATATTTTGAAGAGACTGAAATTATATTTTGAAATTTCTAGGATTTCTTGGTCTAATGATGTATACTAAGCTTTATTTTTCATTATTTCTCACCAATTTCTAAAACACCATGCACATTCCATATTGATTTTCTTTAAAAAAATTGAAAGTACTCATATCTAAAAAAATTAATTACTGCTTTATAAAATGAAATTGTGAGAAATATTAATGTTAGATATAAAATTTCTTTACAGATTGCAAATTGAATCATCCAAATTAAATTTATTCAAGGATGTAGTGGCTAATGAGTATTAAAATCTCTATGTCAGGTAATGACAAAGCAAGATCATCCTTTCCTTATTCACCACAACAGTTATAGAAGCTGAGTCTCACAAAAAATAATTTTATAGTTATTTTTTTCTCCAGAAGGATCTATTTGAACTTAATGCTGTTCTTACACAACAATAAGCTTATAGTAAATTTCAAAGATATTTATTAATGGTTTAACTAGTTTTAAAATAGCATGGAAGTCAGTGCTATGTGAGGCTCTCAGAAGCATATTTCTGAAAACATCACAAAAATATCCTGAACTTAATTCTCATCACATAAAAGGAAAAGTACGTTAAATTGATGTTGTCAACAATGAATTGCATTCTGTGTCCTTGACCTGAGTCTCCTGCAGTCTGTTTTGCGGGTGGAAAGCAGGTTTGCCCTGTAGAAATGCATGTGCGTGCTGTTCACAAACACTGATAGCTGAATATGGTGCCAAGAATATGCTGCCCGATTCCAGTTGAAGCTTGGCGTTTAGTCCTGTAAATTAAACTTGAAAACATAGAGGTTTCTGGAAAATCCACTCTGGGAATTTTCAAATCTCTTTCATTTGACAGCATTGTGTTGAAAATTGAATCCTGTGTATCTGTCCATGAATTGTACTAACTATAGAGTGTTTATAAACCACTTTGAAACTATTTACAGGCTGTAGTGTTGGACTTTACATGATTTCCTGAAAATCCAACACATTTTCTGGTGCTATTTTCCTTTATTTTCAATAGGTACATGCCTACTTTCTATAAGTAAGCATTTAAACTTTGGTGGGATCAGGAAATCATAATCAGACCCTGTGCAAGAAGAGCATTTCTTCTATGAGACTTATTTGATACTGTGGGAGAAGCGTCAGACATAGTGTGTTGGAGCTCTGTTTTGATGTGTTGGATTTATATCTGCTAATGATATATGTTAGAGATTCTGACAGGTCCATATCATTCCTTTATGTATACCAATGGCCAGCTTGCATGAAACTAGGGAAATGTAGACTCCAACAAACCATGGTAAAGTTCCAATGTATTCTTCAATAAAGCCAGATTGTCTAACAGGATCTGCCTAAAAAAAAGAAAATGCAACTGGCAAAATATCACTCTGTTTTCTTTCTTTATTGGTTGCTTTTTAAAAAGCAATTGTATATATTTATTTTAACATATAACAGACCCAATCAATATATTACTTTGAATATAAATCTGATTGATAAAATGTTTACTTGTCAGTTTGACTACAAGAAGTGCACCAAAATGGAAACATTTTAAGAAAATAACGTGTGAATGCGTCATCTTTGAAAGGAAATAGTTTTGGCTAAATTTTCTCTACGCCAAACCTAATGATCTGGTTTCAAATCCCTTGATGGGCTCATTAAAGGTGTCTTTTGACCTCCACACTTACATCATGGCATTGTAACACACACACATGCACGCATGCACACACACACACACACACACACACACGAGCCAAAATACTCAAACCTGTGTAGGAATTATGCAATAGTTTTCTACTGTATTCTTAGTCTTGATTGTTGTGCCCTTCACAAGACAGGAAACAATGGTCAAAGGAATTTTCAGAATCATGAGTGGGCTTATAAATTCAATGAATGTCAAAACAGATCATTTTGGAACACATCTTGACTGTTACATGTTCACTTTCCTGTGTTCCTTACCCATAACCACCCATAAACTTCCAAGAGCACTCAGTGATTGTATTCCTTTGGACCACACTTTGACAGTTGGTAATATGCTCCGGTCTCTCGGAGAAATCTTTCTGACTTTTGTGGAAACTACTCTACTTATAAAAGTCAGGATGTAGAAAAGATGATTAGGAAAGTGTGTGTGAGAGCATCATCAGATGAAAAGCTTTACCATTAACTTAATTATGTATTAGGATACAATACTGGCTAGGTGAGCTGGTACACTCCTGTATCTCCCTTTTTGGGGAAATGGATCTTTTTGAAATTGTATTTTCCCAGTAGTTGAATGAAGTTATGATGGAAGATTTTAACAAGTTAAGTTTATCAATGAAACCTCCTAGTGATGTAATTGCATGTTTGGCTCAATTGTGTTAGGCTTTAAATGATTAGAATTCCCTGGGAACCAAAAGGGAAAGCAGAGAATCCCATTGCTCATCCTCAAATTGCCTGCATCTCAATCACCCAAGACCACGTAGGTGCACCTGAGGAGTGTCCTTTCTATGGAGAACTAATGTTTGTGATCCCATGTATAAAGTTCAAAACAAGATAATGTGTGCACCATTTTCATCATGTTAAACATGAACATATAAGCAAACGATCAGACCATTACAATGTCTACATTTCACCTACAGAGGAATAACACTTGGCCCTCAACACCCAGGTCAAACAGCTCAAAACTACCTATAGTACCAATGCCTCTGACTCCTGCAGGGATTTGCATACATAGGCTCATATCCTACCTCAAACTGCATTAATATATAAATAGTTAAAAATAAATTCAGTCTCCAAAAAAGGCATACTAGTATTAGAATCCATAAAAAGGACTATGAGAGGTTTTCATGAAAGAGCAAAATTTTCCAACAGATACATTTCTGATCCTGCAGAACTGCCAGGTACAATTACCCACACATCATTGTAATCCTTCTGAACTATGACATTGGAAGGACACAAGGAATCTTAAGCAAGCAGAATACTTACACAGTGTAAGAGGCCGTGAAAATAAAAAGCAGCTAATATTTATTTTTAAAATATGAAATCTAGAACAATAATGCAAGTTATGCTACATTATTAAAATTAAAATTCTAGCAAGATAGCTTAGTAGGTAAAGGATAGTCGGCTAAGCATGGAGATCTAAGTTTGGTACCTGAGTGCCACAACGTGGAAGGGGAGAAATGATTCAGAAAGTTTTTCTCAATCTCCATGCATTGTGGTGCAGTGCACACGTGAACACATGAACAAATACATACAGCAAATGAACAAATGTAAAAAATTCTTTTAAGTTATTAAAAACTAAATGGAAATAAAGCTATTTATTGCTCATTTATACATTTTTTCATTTCCAAAGAAAAATTTTTACATAAATAACGTTTTTTATTTTTTATATTTTTTATTATGACCACTACGTTAGGTTAATATTAACACATTTAAGTTTTTTCAAGAAAGAGATAATTCAACAAGTAAAAGCACCTGATGCCATAGAGAAAGGAGAGAATCAATTATTAAGTTTGTCTTCTGACTTCTACCTACACTCACCTGCACATACAGACACGCACATACAGACACACACACACACATAGATGAGACAGCAGTAATAACTAAGTAAAATGTTTAACAATTGTGTAAAGAAATATTTGCCAGGATAGAGATGAAAAAAACAAATTTTTAGAATAGGTTTAAAAACAGTAGTAATAAAACTAACCAAGAAAGTAAAAAACTTCTATAATGAAACCATCAATAAAATGAGAATGGAAAGACTTCCCATGCACAAAGATTGACAGAATTCATACTATAAAAATAGTTTCACTACTAAAAGTGATATACAGTTTCAACATAATCCACATAAACTTTTAAAATTCAGTGGGTCAAAAAGACAAAGCAAAAACTTTATATACATATTATTATGAACAAATTTAATTAAAAATTCCAATGATCTGACATCTATGAGTATTCCAAATGAAAATATATATACCTGAAAGTCAAAATGTATATCCACAGATGAGAGAAAATGTGAAATATTTGCTTTATGGGTTGAAGTTATGTCATTCAGGATGATTATTTCCAGTCTATTCATTTACTTGATAATTTCATTTTCTTAATAGCTGAGTAATTTATAAATATTGCATTGTATAAATATTCTCCTGTTTCATTTTCTATTCATCAGACGGCAGACAACTAGAGCATTTATATTCCCTGATTTTTGTGAATAGAGCAGCAATAAACAAGGATGACTATGTAGCTATCTGACAGGCAGGATTTTCTAAAGATGTTGTCTCTTCTCCAGTGTGTTGCAGGTAATAAAGAGGTCTTTTTAAAATTAAGGAAGACAGAAAACCTAGGTATAAAGTGTTAAAAATAAATTATGAAACAGGAAGCCAAACATTTGAGTAGGGTAGGACAGGGCAGGACAAGGAAGAAATTTGAAACTAGATGGTATAAATAACTCGGAAGACTTTCAAAAATCATATAGAGATTTAATAACATAAAAGCATCCAAAATTCTATGCATGCACACTTAAAGATGGTAAAATAGAGTAATTGTATAACAGAGCAACAATATCTCTATAAGATAACACAAGATTCCAAAAGAAATCAGTCATTAATCAACAAATTATTCTCACAGTCTTGATTACAAGAAATATGATGGACAAATTGTCTCAGTAGAAGATCCTTTTCCTAGATGACACTAACTTTTGTAAAAGGGACAAAAATAACAACAGAAACCAACCAGGACAAGTAAAATGGTACTAGCATAAAAACACAAACATAAATCACAGTAGAAGACACACATATAAAAATATAAAAACATACTTTGGACATAAGATATACTTTTCAACACATAATACTGGGAGCAGAGCTAAATGGCTATATATAAATTGGCACATACAGTGGTTTTTTTTTCAGCTGTAGGAAACAATGTCATGATATTAAAGGAAAATAGGTAGAACTAAGACCATTTCTATCCATTTCCATGTTTAAACAAAATATATTGAGAAAGAAAAATCTTTTGTTTACTCTTGTATGTAGAATCACTCCTCCTCTCTCTCTCTCTCTCTCTCTCTCTCTCTCTCTCTCTCTCTCTCTCTCTCTCTCTCTCTCTCTCTCTCTCTCCCTCTCTCTCTCTGTGTGTGTGTGTGTGTGTGTGCGCGCACACATTTAGATCATGAAATATAAGCGTAAGGGCAGAGATTTTGAGGGAAGAAGGAGAATGCAGGAATGAAATGGCATGGGGTATGTGTAATCTGAAAACATAAGAGAATGATTTGTGGAAAGGGTAGGAATCAAAATGTTGATAGAAGAGTAGATGGTGCACATAATTGGGGAGAGGATGAATAAACACATTATAGTTATATGTAAACTTCACTTACCTATATGGATAAGGATGTCACAGCAAATGTCATGACTTTGCAAGCTAACATGTATGCTAATAGCACAAAGGAGCTTTGAAAGAGTAAATGAGGAAAACAAGAGGAGGGCTTTATTTGTGGGAAAAAAGAGGGCCATACTGAAGGCAAGAAGAATAAAAGGGATAAAGAACACTAAAGATACTTATGAGAGTCAGAGGAAAACATTGTTTTAGGTTTGTTTTTTAAAATAAACATGTGTGTGTATTCATGCATAAATAACTTAAATCCAGTCATGTCAATTGGACTGACAATGCTACATGTAATAGCCATATTATGTCAACAAAATTCTGCTACCAGGAATGAGAAATCTCCCTTCTTATTGGTCAGTGGAGTTCAAGACACTTCTAAAATTTGATTGGGTTTTGACATTTCAAATATGTATAAATATTAAATAAAGAAATAGAGATGTAGAAAATATACGGAGAAAAGAAGTGATTTACTAGGTGACCAACAACGTGTATCAACTCAGTCTTTTTCTAAACCATGTGCTTTACCAGTTCAATCACAATTGCTAGTTCTATATTTTAAGCTTATAACAGAAAAACTGATGCAGTAGCTCACTCTTTCTAGGCAGTAAGGGAAAAGCGCCCCTGCTGAAAACTGAAAATTGCAAGCTTTTGCAAAGACATTAAAGGTTGGGGTTAAAAGGAAAATTTAAGGCAAAAGAGAAAGTGTATGAAGCACTGGGGGTTCATAGACTGGTATAGGGTAACCATGTTAAGAAAGTACAAGGAATAACAGGGATTTTCTCACGCTTTAGCCCTTCAAAATTTACATATTTAAGGCACTCTTGACCTTCCCATGATCTTGTTTCTAATGTAGCAAATTTTACTGACTAAATGATTGTATCTTCTTGGAAAGCCTCCACTTATGTCAACAAACACCAGGCCATCACAAACACAAGATATTAATCAATGAGAACTGTAGCTACTCTGTGGATATGAACACAAAGTAAGCTCAAATGATTAACAGCACTTGAGACCCCTGGAAAGTCAGAGGTAGCAATGTTGGACGAGTGACAAACATCTGGCAGACAGTAAAGATCAATTATAAACAAAGTCAGAGACAAAGGAAGACATAGGGTGACGTTAGTGACCTGTAACTTGCTGGGAAGCACAGGAAGAGAGCATAATCATCTCCATGGTTGGGCCAGGCTACACAAAAAGGGTATGTAGGCCTTTCATTGGCTTGGCCAGTGAACTTCCCAATAGTGAATACCTCAACATTTTCCTGTTTTGGTCATATTCTTATAATAACTCTAACCTTAATCCAGCAACTGATGGAAGCAGATGCAGAGATCCACAGCTAAGCACTGGGCAAAGCTCCCAGAGTCCAGTCGAAGAGAAGGAGGATTAATAATATGAGAAAAGGGGTCAAAACCATTTTGGAGATGCCCACAGAAACAGTTGACCTGAGCTAGTGTGAGCTCACTGACTCTGAACTGACAGATAAGGAGCCTGCATAAGGACAAAACTAGGCCCTCTGAATGTGGATGACAATTGTGTGGCTTGGCCAGTTTGTGGGGCCATTGGCAGTGAGAACAGGATTTAACCCTAGTGTTTGAACTGACTTTTTGGAGCCCATTCTGTTTGAAGGGATACCTTGCTCAGCCTAGATACAGGGTTGAGGACCTTGGTCCTCCCACAAGGTGATGTGCAAAACTTTATTCACTCCCCATGGGAAGCTTCAGCCTCTCTGAGGAGTTGATGAGGGGTGGGGATAGGGATACTGTGGATAGCAAGAGGAGGAGTGTGAGGGAGAATTGGATTGATATATAAACTAAAAAGATTGCACTAATAAAAATTATTTTAAAAATAATTTATTAAAAATAACCTCTATATGAGGGAGTTCAAAGACATTTCTTCTCTAACCCCCTAACACACAATTAAGAGTTTTTTTATTTCTCCCAGTTTTTAGTTTTCTATTATTCTTAATAAAGTTTGATTTCTCTTGGCATTCTCCCACAAGAATCTGTATTTTAAATATTTTTTATTCTTTGCTCAAAATTGAGTGCCCAGCACTTAGCACAGTGAATCAAGCACAACTGGGTAAAGAAAGGTCCTATCTCCTCCATTTTCAATCCAGATAAGTTTGGTCATCCCCAGTCATTTAGGAACTACTCTGTGACAAAGATGGAAATGATCAGAGAAAACCACCACATAAAATGCAAAGTTGTGAAGCCCAGTCCAATCTACTACCCAACTCCTATATCCAAGGTTCAGCACCTTTGCAGAAGGGGTGTGGAAAGACTGCAAAAGCCAGAGAAATGGGACATTGGGGGTGTGTTGTGACATTGTGCCTCCTACAGATATCAGAAGCTACACTCATAAAGTCTCACCAGCATGACTGCCTAGTTATAAGCTGAACAAAGATGATATCAATAGACTTTTGGCAGGAGAAGTTCATGGGGCTTAAAGGCTAGCTAAAAGAATATAGGAAAGTAAGGAAATACTGAAAGTAGGAGAGTCTTCCCCAAGGGAGAACAATATGATTGTTTATCCAATAACAAATAATCTGCACTGAAAACATATTCATACAAGTGACATCATACAGATTATAATGGGAATATGTACGTGTATACATGCACATTAATGTTTTTGATAAACCATTTGTAAAAAATAGAGCTATGAATTAGAAAGAGAACAAAGGGATGCTTTGGAGAAATGATGTTTTTACTTTAAAATGTCAAAAATACTAACATAAATGTACCTTATCTTTATTTTTCCAGTGATATAGAACACACAGTCTATGTTTTGGAAGCCAATGACATATCTAATGATACAGATAGAAATGCTGTGGTGATAATGATTTCTTGAAGGGTGTGAAAGTCACCTGGGAAAAGTGTCCATCTTTGTTTCATTATAAGATTAATTTTAGCAGGAAGCCTCCCAGTGAACAACGTTCTATACCCTTCATTTTACCTTTAGTGCAAAAGAAAGTTAACAAATCCTCAGCTAACATCAGGGGATTGTATTTCTTTATTTTTAGAGTAAGAGCCTGCTTGTTTCTAGGAGAAAAGCTCATTTACCTGTGCCCTGCTGAGTGTTTCATGCACCCACATGTACTACATTTCAAAATAAAAGTTAAATAAGATTTGAATAATCATCAAGTCTATTGGGCATCACTTAATATATTTGTCTACACATCATAGAAAATATACATTTAGAGAAAGATTTATAATAACTCAATATAGTAAAGAAGCATATACTATGTGAAGAATGATTTACATAATCTACTTAAAAATCCCTTAAGCTCATATAACCAGAAACAATATTTTCTTGATACAAACACCTTAGAAAGTATTCATAAACATTTCCTATAAAAGCCAGAGGAATAATATTTTAGAATTGTATTGTCATTTATTGTATCTTATAGTGCTTCACCTCTGTTATTTCAGTATAGAAACAACAATAGAAAAGTATATAAAGAAAATGGATGTCTGTGAAAGTCATATATAATCATACTATTAACTATCTGAAAAAACTTACAATACATATAATTTTGTGTGTATTTATGTACATATATAGATTAAATGAAATTTTCTTATCTAGTCTGGAAATAGTCTCTCCCATAACCCCAAATCACCTAACAAGTCTTCAATAACAGGCATGAGACTCTCAACACATATTAGCCTATTTCTTTAGCCATTGGTTGTCCAACAGAGATTGGAAAGTCATTGTTTCTGAAGGCATTGAGCACCTCAGACAGAGGGTTCAGAGACTCCCGCACTGGAATTACTGGAACTGATGCCAGAAGACACTGTTGAAGCTGTACAAGGAAGTATGTAACCAACAAACCTGTTCAGCTTTGATGTAAATGAACAACAAAATCAGTAACACTGAAAGATAATCCTAAGGGTGTACACCTTGGCAATAACTAACAACTCTCTCATTGGATTTAAGATCTACTCAATGGGAGAGAAACATGTCTGGTAATAAAACTCTAGCCACAACTAGGGTTATTGAAACCATGGGTCTTGAAGAAGAACCTGAAAGCTGCAATTTACTAAACCACTGTAATCCATGACTACATTCTGAATATTTGTCAGTATAACTATAGTTAAGTATAGCCCTCACCCCTCATAAAGGAAACTTCTCTTCAAAACATAGAGACCATTACAGAAAACAGCAACCAAGGAGTCCTAAAGGATAGATCTTTATAAGTATATGGGAGCATTAAACTATAGTATCAGGAAGATTGTAACAGCCAGAAGATAAAGGACTTTACTGTGAGATTATGTTTCCCAATAATGGAAGAAGCTACACTCGTAAACTCTCACCAACACCCTCTCACAACAACAAAAAGACATGCCAAAATAAAGGAGGGAAGCCCACAAGACCTCAACCATACACAAAGAAATACAGGCAATTAAGGAGTTCTAAGAGGGAAAAAGAAACCATATTCTCATAGGAAAAGCATACAAACTGATTATCTGATACCAAATGGTCATATGTGACATTCATACAAGTAACATAATACAGAATGAACAGAATATATTTAGGATATTAGACATACATAAACATACACACACATATATACATATATATACACATATATATGTATGTGGGTGTATATGTACACTTGTACATATAATTATGCATATATGTACACAAATACATAATTGTACATATATCATAGAATTATATATATATGTATATATTTATGTCTACTAAAATGAAAAAAGATGACAGGAATTTGGAAGAGAGAAAGGGGTGCTATATGGGGGCATTGATGAGAGGATTATTTTTTATCTATACAATAATAATGGTATTTCAGGGCAGTTCCTTTTATATTAAAATATTCATTTTTGGTTGGAGGAGGAAAATATTGAGACTAAGGAGGTCAAACAACATTACAAGTCTGGGAAAGAATAAACTTGCAATTTTCTTCAAGGCCCTTACTTGGATTTATAGCAAGATTAAAAAACTTCCAGCAAAGAAGAGTGAACATCTAATTTTCCTGCAAGTTTTACAGAGAATTCCAGGGTTTCAGCTTTGTGAGTCATTACTCTTGATGAAGTTGTGTTTTGGCCAACCCAGCCTAAACACTGAAATCTAGGACCAGTGAGAAATACTGTCACAAAAAACTAAGATGAATTGAAAGAGGCAGACACCCATTATCATCCATTAGCTTTTTCCATGTGCATGTACAGTTAAGCTCCTCTACATAGGTATGTGCCTACACATCCATATACAAAAACAACACACACTAGCCACTCTGCACACCCACAATGAAAACAGCTGTCTAGTAAGATAGATGTCATCAAACTGAAACTAAATAATGAAACATATTAATAATGCACATTTACAATAGAAAAACCCTCAAATTCCTTAGCTTAAATAACTTACAGTTGGCCACATGAATAATGACTGAATTTATCAAACTTATGCTTTGATTCTATGTCTGAGTTATAAAACTTAACTGTGACTTCAAGAAACTTCATATGAGATGTACAACCTGTGACAAGGTTTCTAGTTTTACAGAATTCCTAGGTGGAACTAATAGCTCAGCTGAAGGACATCGGAAGACACAAGTTTTCATGTATCATAGGCAGTCTATTGCTATTGCAGGATTATTCAGTGACAGGGAGCTGGGTCACTCAGTTACTAGGAAGACATAAACATTTCAAGATTGATTACATATAAGCTGTCAAATTACAGTGTAAAGTATTTTTATAACCTTGTTTCCTTTGAATTAAGAGACTCCTCATTTACTGTCATAAGCAAATGTATTCATTGGGGGCTTCTGTGTCTACTTATTTTGCAGAAGCGACACACAACTTGAAATTAAGATCATAATAGTTCACTATAATGGATGACACTCTCTTAGGACAAGGCACTCATTTATTGATACATTTTTGGTTTAAACAAGTGTTGATCTCACTTTCAAAGGTCCTTAAACAAAACTAGATAAGAAAATTGAGTAAGTGTGAGGATGGATTGCAAAACAATAAAGAAAACGATGACTTTCATCACTACAAGACCTGCAACACATTGCACATGAACTCTGAGGTAACCTTCAAGAAAGTGATTATACAAATATATAAATAGAGAGTGAACAGGCTCTGGCAGACCTGCGTATGGCAACCATGGTCCTAGCAGGCTTGCTTCCCCTCTGTTTCCCCTGCTAAACCATATATTACATCCCTAAAGCAAGAAATCAAGGTGGATTCCTTTATTAGGATACTTCCTCTGCCTAAGGTTGACCACAAAGGACATTTCAAAATATTGAGGTTCAGCAATCAAGAGCTCCCTTTTGGCTACCATAATTAATATGCCCAATCAATATAAAGCAACTCATCCTAAGAGAGATTTTCCTGCTTTTTCCTTTATAAACTGCCATTTGCCTATGAGCCATGTCTGCCTTACTTTATCAAGAGAAAATATTTTGTCTTTCAAGGGAAAATATACCTTCCTTCCTCTCCCTTGTCTCCTATGCTCTGTTTTTATCCCTTTGGAAAAAAAATAAATTCGCATTGTGCTGAGAACATGGAGTTGGTGTGTCTTGTGCCAACTTCTGTCCTGTCACAGACCCCATTTCTTTCATTCTTCTACTGATTACAAATCATCTTAAAAATTTCTGATGACAAAAACCTTCCAATATCTGTTGTCAAAACTCATCTTTCATTATTAAGGTACAAGTATAATGTCCAATTCAGGTTTTGTGACACACAGTGAATATTACATTCATCCTAAAGTCCAACTTCCCCACAGAAAGCATCAGAACATTTGTTCTTAAGCAGGCTACCTTATCAAGAGCAAAACCTTCTAACATCAACAGAATAGAAATTCTCATTCTGAAACCACAATTGGTATTTGTTACAAGTAGAACAATCTATCAATTCAGATAAAAGGTGGAATGGAAAGCCTTGATGGGAATAAAAGAAAATGAGACATCCAATTCAAACCACTTTTATGAATTACCCTGAACACCTTGGATGTTCACTTAAAGAAAGTTGAAACTCAGAAATTTCAGCTTCACTTAAAGATGGGAAATACCATTTAATTCCTAAGTCTTCCCTTGCAAAAGGAGAAATGAGTGGTCATGAACTAAAATAGAACATAAGAGAAGGTTTATTTGGCAAAATTTCAATTAATATTAAAGACATTGTAAAATTTCCTAGAAGCTGGGAGTTGTATAACAAAGTCTGCAACTTAGAAGTCTCTACTAGAGATAAAAACACAGGATATATGCAATGATATCAATGCTACTGACAGTAATCAGATTAGTTGTTCTTACTATCCAGAGAAATGAGTTATAGTGACTCTTTAGGCTCATGAAAGGAGATAGATGGAGAAAATGAGGAAGAAAAATAAAACATTGTACTCTGCATACAAAAGCAGGATTGTCATACGGCCAGTCCAAACTGCTGAGTAGGTTCCAAGATATCCACATCTAAGTCTCTGTCCCAAAATCAAAACAAAGTAAAATAAACAAGAGAAAAATCAGGAATCTGTAGAGAAGTAGATGATCAGAAATACTAATAACAGAATAGAAATGAGCATGAAGCAGTAGGGAACAAATTGAATCTGGGGCAAAAATGGCCGTCATCTCCTTTGTCAGAAAGGTGGGATCCTCATCACATTTTAACTCAAATTGGTACTTTTCAACTCTACCATAATTAGTTTCCTTCAAGTACTCTTATTTCTTGCTCCTTGTAGATCTTGATTCTCAATATATCTGTTTATCTCCTTATTCAGGGTTTACAATCATCCAGCCTTAGCGAGCATAGTTTCAAAGTTACTTCCTTTCAGATCCTTTCAGATTCACTCAGGTTGGATCAAGAACTCAGAGAAGGTGTGACCTTAAAATGTGCCCTGATCTTACCTCATCTTAATATTCACTACACTTTATTATCACTTTTAGAAACTCTTAATTCTTCCTCAGTCCTCTAATCTACATGATGTCTGGGGTCACAGTTCACCACATCTCATTTGAAAGTTCTGATACTGAGCAAAACCTATTGAACATATGCTTAATAAATGTAGAAATGCTATAAGGCAGATTCATAATGCTCTGGATACCATGTCAGGCTGCTGCATTTTGAAGTAAAGTTTCATTAGTTGCATAATTTTGATGAAATTGAACTAATTTAGGGATGAGACATTGTAACTCTTTAAAAAAATAAACAATAATGGAATTTTGTGACAAAACATTTCCTTGGGAAACACTACATATACATCTACTAACCCCAATTACAAAGACTATGATAAAACCAAAGTATGGATACCATCTTAGTGAAACATGAGTTTTATTAGGGTTACCTATGGGATTATGGGAAAAGGAGCCCAAATGAGTCCAAGATAGTATACCATCAAATCCCTCACCAGCAAGAGTGACAAAGCACAAACTCTGGGAACCTAGAGCACACTATTCAGCCTGTAGGCAGTTTAACAGGTTGAGAGTGTACTTTCAAAGTCAAGTTGCTATAAACTAACACTTCCAGACAGCCCAGCTGCTTTCTGCTCTTCCTAGGTAGCTGGTCTGCTCTCCAAGTCTTCTTTGCTGCTTGATCTATATAAAAGTAGTCCCCCTTCCATGCCACCCCCACCCCAGTTTTCTATTGATTTTATTGCTTACTCTGACAGGGAAAAGGCCTAGAGAGTCTGATCAGTTTCAAAGAACTTCCTGAAGATTATTTTGAGTTGTTTATATTCCTGTCTAAAAACTTTCTCTGCAAGATGGAATGTTTCAATTTCTAAGAACTGTTACACTACAATGGAAATGTAAAATAACATATGTGAGGGATGGGGCAATTGGGAGTACCTTCCTCTATGTGTGAAAATCTGTGCAGAACCCAGAGTTCAACATCTCTTGTCTTTCTCAATAGCTCCCTACCTTATCTACTGATATAAGGTTTTTTTTGCTTAACCTGCAACTCACTGATTTTGATAGACACCCACTGTAATCCTTCCCTTTTCTCTCCCCAACCCCAGTGCTAGCACTAAACATACATACCAGTACACGGGTAGTGAGATACACTTAAGTATGCATGTTTACACATCTATCCAGGTTGACTTGTGGTTTTTCTTCCTTGGACTCTCCCACTCCTCTCTCTTCTCAGCTTCATTCTCTTTCCAGGTATCTGTATGGTACTTTTATGTGCATTTAAAACTACTGATCTTTTACATATTAGTATTCCTTGTTTAATCTCTTTCTATTGTGCATGTGGATATTATTACCTATGTTACCTAAATTCATATGTTTGTCTTTGTTCCTAATTTCTTTCTCTAATATATGACGCTGTATGGAACCTTTTATTATGTATCTATGAAATTTCTTTTTTTTGTGGTTTCTCGAGACAGGGTTTCTCTCTATTGTTTGGAGGCTCTCCTGGAACTTGCTCTGTAGACCAGGTTGGCCTGGTATCTATAAAATATCTTATAGATTGAAACAATGTAGCCTTCTGGAATTGTTATAAATTGTAAATCTGATTTTCATTGGCAGGGAAATTAGCTCAGTAATTGTAGGTTTCTCTAGCTTACAAAACCCTGGTCCAATCTTCGGCAGCACACACAAAACAAAAGTCAGGTTGTGGCTGCTAGGATTAAGTTTCCTCTGAAATTCTTCCTTTACCTAAATCAATCAAGCTACTGTAATACCATACACAAAATCAATTAGGACAGTGCTATTTTTTCTAATAAGACAAGCATATACTTATAAAATCTTTTTTGAGGCAGTCTCTGTATTGTTTTGAACTCATTATCTTGTTAGGGGAATACAATAAGTATCATGTTTCTGCTAACCCAAGACAAAATTTTCTAGCTCAGAATTTTTATTGTACGTAAACTGTCACAAAATAATTTAATTTAAGGAAATGATATACTGTAGTACTAAAATAATTTATCAGATAATATGCTTAGCATCATCTATTTTGTGAGTTTATGTATAATAAAGTATAGAAGTATATAATATACAATAAATAATATATGTAAATATATAATGAACACAACAAATAATATATAAGTATTCAATTATGAAACATTCTAGTAAATCTCTATGAAAGTAGCAAATGTGATTAAAATGAGTAAAATTAATCCTAGAAGATTAATATTGGCACTTATGTGTTGATGACATCAATAGATTCAATACAACGATAACCTGTGCTTAAATTACCCAACATTTAACTGGAATTGAAATAATAAAAATTAGTTTAAATGTTTTTCTAAGGTCTTAAAATACTTAAGTTGGTTTAGAGTACCTACTATATTTGGCAATTAGCCATTTGTTTCTTTACTTCTATTCTTATTTACCAACTTTTATACCTAATCAATTTAAATGTACTTTTCATCCACAGATAAAGTGCATAGAGATTAATCCTCTATTACATATTGTAATATTTTATGTGGGAGATTCTTTTAAAAGGTACATTTAGTTTGCAGCTGGCATTTGTAGCACATGTCTATAATCTCAGGTCAGAACCTACCTGGGAAACAGGAAGATGCTACCTAATAGAACAGATTAGGAAAAATTATGTAATTAGTCTGAAAATATACTTACTATTGTCTAGCCAACAACTAAAGAGGAGTTGTACTTTACTTGTTGCAGCTGAATATATTCATCTGTCATTGGCCTTAGTGTTGTAATATCCTCTTGCATAAAACAGGATACTTAGAGTATTTTTTTCTTTAAATTTGATCCCTATTTCTATGCTACTGTCCCTCAGGGACTGAATAAAATGCATATAATCTGAAAGGGAGAGGAAGCTTATAAGAGCAACATTAGCATCCAGGAGGCAAACAAGGATTATGATCTCCTACTGGCCAGATCACAGGCCCTCCTTTGCCAGGGATCCTCTAGTTTGCCCATTTTTCCTAGAGACACAGACACACTTTATCTGCACTCCCTCAGAAAAGGGAAGTCTGCAGCATCCCTATCTCTGACTGCTTCCCAGGGATCCTGATTTCTTTAATCTATTAGCTAGCTAGCATGGCATGGCATAGAGGTGCAGGCATGTTACCTGCTATCCATAACAGAATACAACAACAACAAAAAAGAATTCCACTTCTCTCTGTCTCTCTCTCACACACATACACTAAATAAATAGTATAACATAAAACACAAAACATTTGATATGAATACAGCATGCTTCCTGTAAATACACCAGTCCTACGGAAGGGGTTCTCCAATGAGAATTACCTGCATGAAGCCAAGGACACAGACTTTAAATAAAAATAAAAACAATTGTAAATGTTCCTTAAGATTTTTGAGTGCTGTAAGAACAGACAAAAAATAAAAACAAGCTGGGCGTTGGTGGCACACGCCTTTAATCCCAGCACTTGGGAGGCAGAGGCAGACGGATCTCTGTGAGCTCAAGGCCAGCCTGGTCTACAGAGCAACCTCCAAAACAATACAGAGATACCCTGTCTCAAAAAAAAACCCGAAAACCAGCTCCCCAAATTTAAAGAGAATAAATTCCTGAGTAATGGCCAAGAAAACATACACAAAAGATTAAATGATGAGAAAGACTCATCAATGCTTTAAAAACTAAATTCAATAACAGGATAGCCATACTGAATAGAACTCAAGTAGAAATGAAGATGGCATAATAATAACTAAAAGAAAAAAAAAAACTTGATCAGAAGATGCAAAGCCCCATAAGTAGAGAGGATCAAGTAGAAAGTACAATGTCTGGACTTGGAGACAAAGTACAGGAATTATCACATACAAGTACAGAACATGTTGGCTTTAAAATTGGAAAGGAACAAGCTGAAACTGTGGAACAGCATAAAAAGATCAAAATTTTGAATTATAAGTATGGATAAAGAATTCCAAGTCACTATCATAGACTAGATTTTTAATGGCATCATACAAGAAAACATTCTCAATTACAGAAAGGCATACCCATTGTACACAGAACACCAAATGTCTATGATCAAATCTCATTTTAAAAAAATCCATCAGAGTAAAAACAAATTTCTTAATGAAAAACTTAAAAAACAGATTAAATGATTCATATTTGTTTAAAATTTTCAGGAAGTACCAACTAAATGTCTTCTACCAAAAATTAGTTAGAGAATATATTTTTAAATTAAAAATTTGCATCCTAGTGCAGACATACTTGGTGAACACTCTTTAAAGCATGCACACATTAAGGACTTCATCTTTTCCTACACTGCATTGAAATCACAACACAAGGTTTCAAAATATAATCATACATTATACCTAAGTCTAGTCAGATATGATTCTTAGTCCTTTCCTAGTCGATTCCTAATTTGTGTATCTGCATATACATATACAGTTATGCTACTCGTCACATCTACACCTAGTTAACTACCAAAAATTTAGGAAAACTGAATGAGAATGGGTACCTTATAAATAGTTGATGATGTGCCAAAAGGAAGTTACACGTTCTAAAAAAGGTGTTGCTATTTGTGAAATAGAAGTTTAGGGATAAATGATCACGTACCATTTAAAATGAAGGTGTAAGCACAAAATGACACACATTGAATTAATTGTTTCAAATGCTGAAAAAATATGTGAATTTCCTAATCAATTACTGTTGGATTCTGATTATCAGTATGTAATATCAAAGAGGAAATTAAAATATATGCTTTAGAAGAATCAAAAATGTATAAGCTATATTTATGCCCACCCACTCCCAATAAACATCTCAAGTTAAACAACAGTGTAGTTCTCCTAATCTGTTCACTTAATATCGAATCAGACAGTGAACCATGAAGTTAAATATAGACACTATTTTCTCAAGACTTTCAAGTGCTTCCAAAGACCAGGTTCCTACATAAACAGCTGATAGTCAGTGTATGACAATTATAATGATTTTAGGTCAAGCAAACAACCTTAAAATAAAACATCTGATTTCTACCAAGAATCCTTGGGCTAATTATGTAGTCACCCAATGTGAAATCTAAAATATGACATATAATGTTGACTAGTGTAGACAAAGCAAATTTCTTGATAGTCAGTTAAGAGATTTCTTCTAGTGACTCAGAACACTGAATGTATTTAAGCAATAAAATCATGTTTTTTAGCATTACAGCTGAAATTTTTGAATTTGCATCATGTATTAGATAGAAAGTATATTGGAAATTTTTCTCTCCTATCTCCCTTCTCAGAAAGCATGAAGTAATTTAAGCCTTCTGCTGTCTTTGGGCCCATAAAATTTATACAGGAAGAAATTAAATGTGTAAAATGATTTATAGGTGGATTTTAAAAGCTTGCAAGTTTGAGATTTCATATATCTTCATGAAAACTGTTATAAATCTTTGTAACCTAAATTGCTTACCCTCATTCTACAGAAAAAGCATAAAGAGAGCAGGCAATTATCTGTAATAAACTTTTCCTTTAATATTGTGGCAATTTCACTTTCCTAACACACTTGTTATATGCATTCCTTGCTTCATAATATCAAACACTACACCCTCCTTCCTTGGGAGGATTCAAAGCTGTGCAAACTCTAAAATCACTGTGAACACACAAATACATCCTACTGTTGAGAGCTAAAGCACTGGAAGCTATTGTCACCTTACTTGTGTCCCTTGAAATTTAAAACATGCCTTTTATAAGTGAAGCTCTAGTGTTTTGGTGCCTGAGGAGATGCCATTCAAATAATTCAATTTCTCATTCTGAGAAAATTCGTTAAATAAATCAGGTTATGTGAAATTTTAATGTACATTAAATTAATTGATACACTAATTAATCAAATGGTGCTGCTATCGATTGGATATGAAATATCCCACAAATATTTCTGAGCATATAATGCTCTCAATCCATAGCTTGTGGCACAGTCATGAGATGTAATAAGATATCTACTAGGTAGGGCTACCAAGTTTCTCCGAATAGACACTATTCAGGTCAACTCAGTCTACACCCAAGATCTGGCCTGGGCTTTGACTGCAATCTCTCTGGTTCCTGAGTAGCATTGCATTATAACCAGCTGCCAGTGTTCCCATTGATACACAGCCTCATGTCATTCCTCCCCTAAAGCACTGAATCCACTCAAAGTAGCAGGCAAATAAAAGACCCTTTCCCCACCTGTTTCTTCTATTGGATATTCTGTCTTCAATATCTAGAAGAATCTCGAAGACTAGGAAATAGATAATGCAGATGTTACAAAACAGTAAACCACTGAGATTCATTCAATGAATTCTGGTGACAGTATTCATACGTCTTATTCTATTTGAAGTTTAAATTAAAATAGTTACTGCATTAAAATAATATCAGGTTAAATGTTGATGTCTCTACAGGAAGGAATAAGGTAATCTCAGATAAGGTTTTAATAAATACTTTAGCAATTTTATAGTAATTTAAGAAATCTGTACAATATGTTGCTTTACAGTATATTCTTTTCAATTTTTTTTCAAAAATATTAATGATTTATGTAGATAGATATATATACAAGTAATAAAGACTAGATAAATCAGATGATATTTAGTTATTATGATTATTCAAACAAGTAGAGCAAGATAAAAGTTAATTTTGTTGATGATGGTTGCATTTATTATTATTAGAAATTAAAGTAAAACTGCTATAGTTCTGCCTTTGTTCACATCATTTTAGCTTATGAATATACACAAATTCAGATTCTTACAAGGGACAATCAGAAAATACAATGGCACATTTGTGACTTGCATGACAGTTATGAAAAATCATCAAACTAGATAGAACACAGTCTGTTCATAAGAGAAAGTTAATCATAAGTCCTAAATATTTAATAACAGTGGATAATGAAGGAAAAGATGTTTCTATATACTGAGAAATTGAGAAAATTTTGTTTTGAATTTTATCTCTTGAATTTTAAGTTCTCCTCTAATTTACAAAAAAACCCAGTAATTTTCCCAGTTTTTTAGTTAATCTTAGCCTCTCTAGATCATGAAAATAAATTTTAATAACATTATTCATAATTAAACATTCTTTTTTTAATTTTATTTTCCAGTTTAAATTTAGATAAGAATCAAGGTTGCTTCACAAGTCAGTTCCAGGTCCCTCTCCCATTCCCTCCCTTCCTCCCGTGCCCTCCCTCCCCCAACCCCCCCCCGGTTATCCCCTCATTTCTCCAGGGAGGGTGAGGCCCTCCATGGGGGTGTCCATAGTGTGTCATTTCATATAGGGCAGGGCCTAGACCCTTTCCCAAGAGTTCAGGGTGAGAGTGCACCTCACATTGTTCTATTGGAGTCCAAAGTCCGTGTCTATACTTGGGATGGGTACTGATCTGCTGCCCAAGGCTCAATAGATTCCCAACATTTCTTTTTTGGGTAAATATCCATTTGTGTCCTCACACTCAGATGAAGTTGATGTGATAACGAAGTATTCTATAACAATAAAGAATAGAATTTGGCTTCCAGCAGCATCAGGTAAACAGGCCGGCTTCCCGGCCTGTGCTCCAGTGCCTGCAGATCACCTGGGACCTGCACAGAGCTCCCAATCCCGGCGGGAGCCAAGCACCCCAGACTCCAGATCTTCGCTCCCACCAACGAGACCAGGAAAGGAGAGGAGGCTGGGAGTCCAGGGAAGTGGCGGTTCTTCCAACAGCATCAGGTAAACAGGCAAGCTTCCCGGCCTGTGCTCCAGTGCCTGCAGATCGCCTGGGACCTGCACAGAGCTCCCAATCCCGGTGGGAGCCAAGCACCCCAGACTCCGGATCTTTGCTCCCACCAACGAGACCAGGAAAGGGGAGGAGGCTGGGAGTCCAAGGAAGCAGCTGTTCCTCGGACAGCATCAGGTAAACAGGCCGGCTTCCCGGCCTGTGCTCCAGTGCCTGCAGATCGCCTGGGACCTGCACAGAGTTCCCAATCCTGGCGGGAGCCAAGCACCCAGACCCCAGGTCTTCTCTCCCACCAACGAGACCAGGAAACCAGAGGACCCAAGGAGACCAGGGGAGTAGCTGTTCTGGATCAAGTACAACAGGACCCAGCAGAGGGTCCAGGGGACCAGGTAAGAGGATAAGCGCCCCAGATTCCTGTTCTTCTTCTCCACCCACGGGACCAGCATTCAGACAAGGAATAGAAGAACCACCAGATTATTGGACTTGCTAGCACCCACCAAAAGGGAACTCTGGTCCCCAGACCAGTAAGGGGCTCTTTCTGCACCCACTAGAAGAAGAGATGGGAAAGAGACAATACAAAAACACAGTCAGCAACAGAAAAACAAATATGACACCGCCAGATTCTTGAGACTCCACACCAGCAAGACCCCAACATTCCAATGCGGACAAAGCAGAAGAGAACGACCTTAAAAGCACTTTCATGAAAATGATAGAGGCCCTAAAAGAGGATATTGGAAAATCCCTCAAAGAAATGGAAGAAAAAACAAACCAAAAAATGCAAGAATTGGAAGAAAAAACAAACCAAAAAAGGCAGAAAATGGAAGAAGAGATGAAGCAAAAAATGCAAGAAATGGAAGAAAAAACAAAGCAAAAAATGCAAGAATTGGAAGAAGAATCATACCAAAAAAGGCAGGAAATGGAAGAAGAAACAAAGCAAAAAATGCAAGAAATGGTAGAAAAAACAAAGCAAAAAATGAAAAAAATGGAAGAAGAAACAAACCAAAAAAGGCAGGAAATGGAAGAAGAAACAAAGCACAAAATGCGAGAAATGGAACAAAAAACAAACCAAAAAATGCAAGAAATGGAAGAAAGAACAAACCAAAAAATTCATAAAAGGCAACAAATGGACGAACAGATAAACAGAAAATTGCAAGAAGCAATGCAAACACTGCAAGGGTTGAAAACTGAAATAGAGTCATTAAAAAAACACAATCTGAAGAAAGGCAGAAAATAGAAAAGCTGGACAAACAGACAGGCACTACCAATACAAGCATTACCAACAGAATAGAAGAGATGGAAGAGAGAATCTCAAGTGTTGAAGATACGCTAGGAGAAATGGATTTATCAACCAAAGAAAACCTTAAATCCAACAAATCCTTAACACAAAACATCCAGGAAATATGGGACACCATGAAAAGACCAAACCTAAGAATAATAGGTATAGAAGAAGGAGAAGAAATCCAACTCAAAGGGGCAGAAGGCATATTCAACAAAATCATAGAAGAAAACTTTCCCAACCTTAAGAAAGACATGCCAATGAAGGTACAAGAAGCCTACAGAACACCAAATAGAGTGGACCACAAAAAAAATCCCCTCGCCACATAATAATCAAGACCCCAAACATACAGAATAAAGAAAGAATATTAAGAGCAGCTAAGGAAAAAGGTCAAGTAACATATAAAGGCAGACCTATCAGAATTACACCTGATTTCTCCATGGAAACGCTGAAAGCCAGAAGGTCCTGGATAGATATTCTACCTACACTAAGAGACCACGGATGCCAACCCAGACTACTATACCCGGCAAAGCTCTCAATCACTATAGATGGAGAAAACAAGATATTCCATGACAAAACTAGATTCAAGCAATATGTGTCCACTAACCCAGCCCTACAGAAAATTTTGGAAGGAAATCTCCAACCCAAGGAAGCTAACTACAAACAGAAACACATAAGCATTAGAGAATCTCTCTCTACCAACAGCCAAAAGAACAAAGCGGTGAAACTCCACACATAATTCCACCAACAACAACCATCACAAATCGAAGAAGGATGAGCAATCATTGGTCATTAATATCCCTCAATATTAATGGCCTTAACTCACCCATAAAAAGACACAGACTAGCAGATTGGATTCGAAGACAGAACCCTTCCTTCTGCTGCATACAGGAAACACACCTCACCCTTAAAGACAGACATTACCTGAGAATTAAAGGTTGGGAAAAATTTTTCAATCGAATGGACCCAAGAAACAAGCCGGGGTAGCAATCCTAATATCTAACAAACTAGACTTTAAAATAAAATCAATCAAAAGAGATGAAGGAGGTCATTACATACTCATCACAGGTGAAACCCACCAAGATGAAGTGTCTATCCTGAACATCTATGCCCCAAATACAAAGGCATCCACATTCGTTAAAGAAACATTATTAGAACTTAAATCTCATCTAAAGCCCCACACAGTTATAGTGGGAGATTTCAACACACCACTCTCACCACTAGACAGGAATACCAAACAGAAACTCAACAAAGAAGCAAAAGGGCTAATAGAAGTAATGACCCAACTGGGATTAACAGATATCTATAGAACATTTCATCCACATAAAAAAGAATATACCTTCTTCTCACCACCACATGGAACCTTCTCAAAAATCGACCACATACTTGGCAACATATCAAACCTCAGCAGCTACAAAAAAATTGGAATAACTCCATGCATCTTATCAGACCACCATGCTTTAAAATTAGAATTCAACAACAACACAAATTGCAGAAAACCTACAAACTCATGGAAATTGAATAATGCTCAACTGCACCATCCCTGGGTCAAAGAGGAAATAAAAAAAGAAATTAAAGACTTCCTCGAATTCAATGAGAATGAAGACACAACATACCCAAACCTATGGGACACTTTGAAAGCAGAGCTACGGGGAAGTTCATAGCGCTAAATGCTCACATGAAGAAACAGGAGAACAGTTATACCAGAGAATTAACATCACAGCTGAAAGCTCTAGAACACAAAGAAGCACACTCCCCCAGGAGGAGTAGACGCCAGGAAATAATCAAATTGAGGGCTGAAATCAATAAAGTAGAAACCAGGAAAACAATACAAAGAATCAACGCAACGAAGAGTTGGTTCTTTGAGAAAATCAACAAGATAGACAAACCTTTGTCCAAACTTACCAAACAGCAGAGAGTGAACACGCAAATTAACAAAATCAGAAATGAAAAGGGGGACAAAACAACAGACTCTGAGGAAATCCAGAGAATCATTAGGTCATACTTTGAAAACCTGTACTCCACAAAATTCGAAAATTTAAAGGAAATGGATGACTTCCTGGACAGCTATCAATTGCCAAAACTAAATCAAGAACAGATAAGCAATTTAAATAGACCTATAACCCCTATGGAAATAGAAGCTGTCATCAAAAGTCTCCCAACCAAACAAAGCCCAGGTCCAGATGGCCTCAGTGCAGAATTCTACCAGAAATTCAAAGAACAGCTTATACCAATTCTTCTCAAAGTGTTCCACACAATAGAAGCAGAAGGGTCTTTGCCAAACTCTTTCTATGAGGCTTCAATAACCTTGATCCCCAAGCCACACAAAGATACAACTAAGAAAGAGAACTTCAGACCAATATCCCTCATGAACATTGATGCAAAAATACTCAATAAAATACTGGCAAATCGGATCCAAGAACACATCAAAACAATCATTCACCACGATCAAGTAGGTTTCATCCAAGGAATGCAGGGATGGTTCAACATACGAAAATCCATCAACGTAATCCACCATATAAACAAGCTGAAAAACAAAAATCACATGATCATCTCACTAGATGCTGAAAAAGCCTTTGACAAAATCCAACACCCCTTCATAATAAAGGTCTTGGAGAGATCTGGGATAACAGGGACATACTTAAACATAATAAAAGCTATATAGAGTAAACCAACAGCCAACATCAAACTAAATGGACAGAAACTCAACGCAATTCCTCTAAAATCAGGAACAAAACAAGGCTGTCCACTCTCTCCATACCTTTTCAACATGGTACTTGAAGTTCTAGCTATTGCCATACGAAAACAAAGGGGGATCAAGGGGATACAAATTGGGAAGGAAGAGGTCAAACTTTCACTGTTTGCAGACGATATGATAGTTTACATCAATGACCCAATGAACTCTACCAGGGAACTCTTACAGCTGATTAACACCTTCAGCAAAGTGGCAGGCTACAAGATCAACTCAAGAAAGTCAGTAGCCCTACTATATACAGATGATAAAAGGGCTGAAAGAGAAATCAGAGAAACATCACCCTTTACTATTGCCACAAACAACATAAAATACCTGGGGGTAACGCTAACCGAACAAGTGAAAGACCTGTATCGTAAGAACTTTGAATCTTTAAAGAAAGAAATTAAAGAAGCCCTCAGAAAATGGAAAGATCTCCCATGCTCTTGGATAGGTAGGATCAATGTAGTAAAAATGGCAATCCTGCCAAAAGCAATCTACAGATTCAATGCAATCCCCATTAAAATCCCAGCACAGTTCTTCACAGACCTTGAAAGAACAATAATCAATTTTTTATGGAAAAACAAAAGACCCAGGATAGCCAAAACAACCCTGTTCAACAAGGCAACGTCCGGAGGCATCACCATCCCTGACCTCAAGCTCTATTATAGAACTATAGTCCTGAAAACAGCTTGGTATTGGCACAAAAATAGACAGGTAGACCAATGGAATCGAATTGAAAATCCGGGTATTAACCCACACACGTATGAACATCTGATCTTTGACAAAGAAGCTAAAAATATACAATGGAATAAAGAAAGCATCTTCAACAAATGGTGCTGGCATAATTGGAGACTGGCATGTAGAAGAATGCAGATCGATCCATGTCTATCGCCATGCACAAAACTTAAGTCCAAATGGATCAAAGACCTCAACATAAATCCAGCCACACTGAACCTCTTAGAAGAGAAAGTGGGTGGTACCCTTGAACAAATTGGTACAGGAGACAGCTTCCTGAACATATCACCAGTAGCACAGGCAGTAAGATCAACAATTAATAAATGGGACCTACTGAATCTGAGAAGCTTCTGTAAGGCAAAGGACACAGTCAGCAAGACAAAAAGGCAGCCCACAGAATGGGAAAAAATATTCACTAATCCCACATCTGACAGAGGGTTGATCTCCAAAATTTACAAAGAACTCAAGAAGCAAGTCTCCAAAACACCAAAGGACCCTATTAAAAAGTGGGCTGCAGAACTAAATAGAGAGTTTTCAATACAGGAGTCTAAAATGGCTGAGAGGCACTTGAGAAAGTGCTCAACATCCTTAGCCATCCGGGAAATGCAAATCAAAACAACTCTCAGATACCATCTCACCCCTGTCAGAATGGCTAAAATCAAAAACACCAATGACAATTTATGCTGGAGAGGATGTGGTGAAAGGGGGACACTCCTCCATTGCTGGTGGGAGTGCCAACTGGTTCAGCCACTTTGGAAATCAGTGTGGAGATTCCTCAGAAAAATGGGAATAAACCTACCACAAGACCCAGCAACTCCACTCTTAGGCATATATCCAAAAGATGCCCATTCATACAACAAAGATGTCTGTTCCACTATGTTCATAGCAGCTTTATTTGTAATTGCCAGAACGTGGAAGCAACCTAGATGTTCCTCACCTGCAGAGTGGATAGAGAAAATGTGGTACATCTACACAATGGAGTACTATTCAGCAGAAAAAAATAATGGAATCATGAGATTCGCAGGCAAATGGATGACACTAGAAGAAACCATCCTGAGTGAGGTAACCCAGTCACAAAAAGAGAAACATGGCATGTACTCTCTCATATATGGATTTTAGACATAGATCTGGGGAGTGCCAGCCTACAATCCTATGGCCAGAGAGTCTGGGAAACAGAAACTTTATTTAGTGGCTGATCGAAGAAGAGGCAGACTCCCTTGGTTAAGTACTGAGCTGAACTCAAGAAAGCCAGTAACAGAGAGGGAGGACTGATGATCAAAGGGATTAAGACTGGGCTGGTTTAACCCCCAGAAACAGCTGACCAGACAAAGGTTAGCTCTTGAATCCCAGGCATTAGCCTGGGAAGCCAGCATGGAACTGATCAAGACCCCCTGAATCTGGGTGTCAGTGAAGAGGCCTAGGGAATCTACTGAGCCTTGGGCAGCAGATCAGTACCCATCCCAAGTATACACACGGACTTTGGACTCCCATAGAACAATGTGAGGTACACTCTCACCCTGAACTCTTGGGGAAGGGTCTAGGCCCTGCCCTATATGAAATGACACACTATGCACACCCCAATGGAGGGCCTCACCCTCCCTGGAGAAATGAGGGGATAACGGGGGGGGAGGGCACGCGAGGAAGGGAGGGAATGGGAGAGGGACCTGGAACTGACTTGTGAAGCATCCTTGTTTCTTATCTAAATTTAAACTGGAAAATAAAATTAAAAAAAAGAATAGAATTTGTTTCTGGACATTGTAGATAAAGAAGGGAACATAGAATGTATATGTTTTTCTGTACTGTTCTGGGGAATAAGCAACCATAACTGTGATATGGGTTTCAAATGAGTGAGGCTATTATTGTAGCACATAGCAAATGTGAAAGAGAAAATTGTAAGTAGCAAACAGAAGCAGCTGATTAATACCATAAAGTTCGGTATTTAAAACTTCCAGTAGAAAGTAAATGGAGAAAGCAGTCAGCTTAGAGTTCCCAAGTGAGAATGTCTTCTGGATGACTTTACTGCTTCTGTTCCAACTCCAAGCATGTTTTATCCCTTGGGATAAATAATAGTAACATCTGCTGGAACCGATTTACTTTCTAGCTGTTCTCAAGGACACAATGTTTTGAATATCCTCTTCTGACTATTCTTGTTCTCTCTCACCTTTACAGTGTTAGAAGGCTTGTTCATTTTAAGATTGGGACTTATAGAGGAGACAAGTAAGAGCCTGCTAGATTCACTCTCAATGAGCTTAAGTGGCACTGATATAATTACTATGCTGGTAAGTTTTAAATTATATTGTTAAGTTGAAAATATAAATGTGAAGCATGAAAAAATTGATTGATATGATTTGTATTAAAATTAATCTGATGTTTATCAAAATAGGCCTTGAGTTTTAGATACCTGTTTCCTTACAAGATTCTATACTCCTTCTTGTCATAAGTTTCTTAGTGCAGTATTTGAATAAGAATGGCCATCGTAGGCATATATGTTTGAATGCTTAGTCACCAAGGAATGGAACTATGTGAAAGCATTGTAATGATTAGAGGATTGTGCCTTGTTGGATTAGGTATAGCCTTGTTGGAGGAAGAATATTACTGGGGGTGGGCTTTCAACTTTCTAAAACCCAAGGAAAGCCCAATGTTTCTCTTTCTATCTCTAACTACAGATCAGGATGTAGCTCTCAACTACTAACTCAGTGCTATAAGTGTCGCCATGCTTCCTGCCATGATAGTAATGAACTAAGACTCAGAAACTGTAAGCAAGCCCCCAATTAAATGTTTTCTTTCAAAAGATTTGCCTTGGTCATGGTAGCTCTCTACAGCAACAGAACATTAAATAAAATCACCAGTCAAAACATTGAACTCCAGCAGCAACAAAATAATAGCCAGTAAAACATTTTAACTTATATAATTCTCAAAATGACACAAATGCAAGCAAAGAGTTTACAGGATTCAGTGGGTGAATGTCTCTGAACTCTCTCATCAGAATCTGAATTTAAGCAAATGAATTTTCACATCTTGGTTCTCTATATTATTGCTATTTTGTATGTGAGATAATAGACATGGATATTCTCTGTCAGACACTCAAACTGTAACATTTTTTTTTGCTTTTTTACGAGACATGGTTTCTTTTTATTGTTTTGGAGGCTGTCGGTCCAGCCCAGCCTCGAACTCACAGAGATCTGCCTGCCTCTGCCTCCCAAGTGCTGGGATTAAAAGCATGTGCCACCACCGCCGGGTAATTGTAAACATTTTTAAATCTTTAATGAATCACCTGATGAAAATAGAGAAAATAAACAAAAATTCCATTCATTTTTGCTGCTACGTTTGTTATGTTGCATATAAATAGTTTTGCGCAATATTCGATTTTTAGGATTGTATACATTTCTATTGGAATTGCTCACTTAGTATTTCTGAAATAACGGGAGTGTCTTTCATTATTCAGTAGGCAGTTTTGGTGTTTTATGAAGTTATATGAGGAGCTTTCCAATTGCTTACAAAATATTAAATAACAATAGAGAATAAAACAAGCAAACAAAAACTCCAACAAACAAGAGTCTTGTGGCCACAGTTTCTTCAAAAACAAGGAATTGTTCTTGGATTATGCTTTTGTGCCACTTCCAGGTATAGCACACAGGGGTGAGTTTACTTAAGATTATCCATTACATCTGGCTAGAAATATTTGTTCATCGGCCTCTATGGAAACACATATTTTTGTTATGTGCAGTTTGCCAGTCACATTCAGCTTGTCTGTCACATACAGCTTGAACTTCTAGTCCACACTTAACTCATGTGACTCTTCTTAACCCTCATAATATAGATTGAAAATCTGAATAATGTTGGCTGTATCATGAGACTTTGGTCTGCCTCATTTATTCCCTCCATTTTCCTAAATCCCAGTTACTTTAACATGGTAAACACTTAAGAAAGTTTACTGAATTGAATATCGTACATAACTCTTGGGTACTTCCTATATTTTAAATCATGAAGTGAACCAAGTCTTATTATACTGTTTTTGAAACATTTTATCCAATATAAACATTAAAATGTATGTGACTTAATTTTAAAGTGACAACCAGCATAAAAAGTGCCATATGCCTCATTTATGTGGCATGTCAAATAAAAACTGAGGAAACTCATAAATCAATGAAGAAACTAACACTTATTGTAATTAGAACTTAACAGTCCTTTTTTAAAGCTGAAGTTACTAATATTTTTCTCTCATACTCATAAGTAAAAGACTAAATATGTTCAGTTAAATAAAAGTATTTGGAAGCGGTTTTATTTTGGCAAAAAACTATGACAAAATAAAATTGTGAATAAAACATTTTGTTTCAAAAGAAGATAAAATTGATATGTAATAAAGCATTGTAGAAAAGAAGCTGTAGTGTTAATATCTGAATTTGTATGTTTATAATTAGAGAAAGTATCCATCCAAAGAGTTGCTCTAATAGCTTTCAAAGTCATTAGCTATTTGACACAAGGTATCTGATGATGATGGACTGTACCGTGTGTGTGTGTGTGTGTGTGTGTGTGTGTGTGTGTGTGTGTAAAGCTAGAAGTACTCAGTGTGTTAGATATACATGTGTGTATACACATACATATGCACATATGTGTATGTACATGTAACAAAATGAAGACGAGAATTTCATCAGGGTGCAAAAGAGAAGTGAGGCAGCAAAAGGGAGAGGTAAAGTAAGAGACAGTAGTGAGACAATGTCATGTGACTGTATGGAGTTTCTCAAAATAAAACTATTAAACAAAGATCATCAGACATACCACTGAAGTTCCTCTCTTGTCATCTCATTCCTTCAGTAGCATCTATGATCACCCACTTGCCCAAATGTGGTACATTTACACAATGGAGTACTATTCAGCAGAAAAAAAATGGAATCCTAAGATTTGCAGGCAAATGGATTACACTAGCAGAAACCATCCTGAGTGAGGAAACGCAGTCACAAAAAGAGAAACATGGCATGTACTCTCTCATATATGGATTTTAGACATAGATCTGGGGAGTGCCAGCCTACCATCCCATGGCCAGAGAGTCTGGGAAACAGAAACTTCATTCAGTGGCTGATGGAAGAAGAGGCAGACTCCCACGCTTAAGTACTGAGCTGAACTCAAGAAAGCCAGTAACAGAGAGGGAGGACTGATGACCAAAGGGATTAAGACTGGGCTAGTTTAACCCCCAGAAACAGCTGACCTGACAAAGGTTAACTCTTGAATGCCAGGCATCAGCCTGGGAATTCAACATGGGACAGACCAAGACCCCCTGAATGTGGATGTCAGTGAGGAGGCCTAGGGAATCTATTGAGCCTTGGGCAGTAGATCAGTATTTATCAGTATGCCCATGGACTTTGGACTCCCATCCAACAATGTGAGATGCACTCTCACCCTGAACTCTTGCGGGAGGGTCTAGGCCCTGCCCTGGATGACATGACAGACTATGGATACCCCCATGGAGGGCCTCACCCTCCCTGGGGAAATGAGGGGGATAATGGGGGGGTGGGGGGAAGGCAAGGGAGGAGGGGAGGGAAACGGAGAGGGACCTGGAACTGACTTGTGAAGCAACCTTGTTTCTAATCTAAATTTAAACTTAAAAATAAATAATAATAATAAATTTTAAAAACCTAACAAGCAACAACTTTTATTTATTTATTTTATTTGTTTTTTATATTTTTATTACTTTAATTTTAAATAGCTTGGTTCACATGTCAATCCCAGTTCCCTCTCCCTCCCTGCCTCCCCCCCCCAGCCTCCCATGCTATCCCCACTTCCTTCCACATGGGGGATATTCAGAGTCTGTCATTTTGCTCAGGGCAGGGTCCAGGCATTCCCCTAAGAATCCGGGCTGAGAGATCATCCCTCTTTGTATTATGGACACACAAATTCCATTTGTATGACAGGAATAAATACTGATCTACTGCTCAGGGCCCCATAGGTTGCCCAGGCCTCACTGACTCTCACAGTCAAGGGGGGGGAGGGGTGGTCTGGATCAGTCCCATGCTCGCCTCCCAGCTGTCGGTCTGGGGTCCAAGACCACTCCCCTGTTCAGATCAGCTGTCTCTGCTGGGTTCATCAGCCCATTCTTTGCCAATTTGCTCATCGCTTCTCTCTGTGTGTCATTGGGTTCCATGGGTTCAGTTCAGTGTTTAACTGTGGGTGTTTGCCTCTGCTTCCATCAATCACTGGATGAAGGTTGTAGGATGGCACATAAGGTAAACATCAAGTTCATTATCAGGAATGGACATTTAAGGTGGTCTCTCCACTATTGCTTAGCTTGCCAGTTGGAGCCATCCATTTAGATGATCACTGGAGGTCTCACTTGTGCCAGATCTCTCTTCAAACCTGTGAGTCCCTCTATTATGGTATTTCTCATCCTGTTCTCCCCTTATCCTACCTCCTACTCAACCTCCTTGTTCCACCATGACTTATTCTCTCCTCTTCTTCTCCTCCTCTCTTCCTCCCAGCTCCCACTCCCTCTGCCACAACCCACTGTGTTCCCAATCTTTTCAGGAGATCTTGCCTCATTCCTCTTCTCTGGGGTACCATGCATGTCTCTCTTGTGATCTTTCCTTTTTCCCAGACTCTCTGTCAGTGGCATGGCAGAATGGCACTATCCTGATCCATGTCTAAAATCCATATATGAGTGAGTACATACCATGTTTGCCTTTTTGTGACTGGGTTACCTCACTCAGGATGATTTCTTCTAGTGCCATCCATTTGTCATCAAATTTCAAGATTCCATTGTTTTTTTTTTCCACCGAGTAGTATTTCATTGTGTAACTGTACCACATTTTCTCTATCCACTCTTCAGTTGAGGGGCATCTGAGTTGCTTCCTGGTTCTGGCTATTACAAATAATGTTGCTATGAACATAGTGGAACAGATGTCCTTGTATGAATTTCCATCTTTTGGATATATGCCACAGAGTGGAATTGCTGGATCTTGCCTATCAATTGAAGATACCCGAGTAGAAGGAGTCTTTATAGGTGTGAAGGGAGATTTGGTGCTATGTGTGATGTCCAGAAGCCTACAAGAATGACACCAGCTGTCAATCTAACCAATACTAGAGACACTACTTTAACTGTCCTTCCCTGATAATGTGATTGATACCTTCCTTGTATGACATCCAAGAGCCTTCATTCACTGGCTGAAGGAAGCAGAGGCAGACATCCACAGCTAAACACTGAATTGAACTCCTGGAATCCAGCTTCAGAGAGGGAGGAGTGATGAGAAAATGGGTTATGATTTGGCTAGTGAAACCCACAGAAACATCTGACCTGAACAAGGGGGAACTCATATACCCTAGACTGATAGCTGAGAAGCCAGCATGGGACTCATCCATGAGGAGGTCTCAGCATCCTTTGTGGCCTCCAGTAATATATCACTATTTATCCCTGTCATCCAGATGGACTTTGGGAGCCCATTCCATGTGGAGGGATTCTGTCTGCACCTGGACACATGGGGAAGGGCCTATGCGCTGCTCCAGATCATATGACAGTCTTTCGAGATCCCCCATGAAGGGACTCACCTTCCTTGGAGAGTGGAGTGGGGATTGGAGGAGGGGTTGGGGGAGGGTTGAACGGGGGCAGGAGAGGAAGGAGGGAGAGGGAGCTGGGTTTGACATTTGAAGCAAACTTGTTTCTAATTTAAATTAAATAAAATTTTAAAACAAATCTGTTTCTGAGTATAGAAGGTAGTTCAACATCCTTAAAGTACATCCAACTCATGTCATCCTAATAATAGATGAAAAATTAAGCCCAATTGATAGTGGTTACTAGAACTGCAGGAAGCATCTTCATTGAAGAAACATATTCTTATTATATAAATTGGGGCATAAGTTGTTTAGTGGCTAACTATCAAATTCTTGACTTGTGTTGTATATTAAGCACATGACATTGTATATTTTAAATAGATAGGGTGGTTTAACAAAAGAAAACACCAAGATTTCTCACATTAAGCTAAGTTGTCTGTTGACAATGGATGTGCTTATCTTTTAAATCAAATTGGTATTAACCTAGACAATACTAAAAAGTTGAAATTTCAACCATGGAACTGTTCCCATCAAGACTGGTCTGTAGGAATATCTGTGCAGCATGGTCTTGACTGATAATTGATGCCAATGGACTCAGAACATTGTAAGTAGTGCCATTCCTGGAAATGTGGGCTTGGATTGGGTAAGAAAGATAGCTGAGCCAGCAGGCAATATTCGTCTACTACTTCTCATTCCATTCCTAACAACAAGTTTCTATCTTGGCTTCCTGTGGTTGTATTTAAAAAACATTAGCAAGAAAAAACAAAACAAAACTTTGCTATGCAGGTTACTTTTGCTCATGATATTTTTTTTCACAGCAACAGAACCAAATAAAAACTTAAATTGATATCAAAGACTGGGCTGTTGTTGTGATGGAGTTGGCCATGTAGCTTTTGTACTCTGGACTCTTCTGTGGCAGGAAAGTGGATGCTTTTGAAGCTTTAGACTTAACAGAAATTGAGTGCACTTAATAAAATGCTTAATGGAATGCGGAACAGGACTCATAAGTATGTTAAGGGGAATAAAGGTGATAAAGGCCTGGGTTCTGAAACTTTAGGAGGAAGCAATTATTTTATCAAAACTTTTTTGGGCTATATTTGAATTTAAAATACATGGAAATGAAAATGAAGGGTTAGTTACCAAAAGTGAATTGAGATAATCTTGATAGAAAATTTCACTGGTGATTGTAGGATTTTTGTTTGTTTTTCACTTTTTTGGGAACTTGCCACCTGGCTTCCAAATAAATACATGGAAAATTATACTTACTTATGAGTACCAGGCCCTAGCTTGCTTTGTTTCTGGCCAGCTTTTCTAACTCAAATTATTGCATTTCTCCTTAATTATGTTTTGTCTCTGAGCTTTTTATCTTCCTTTATTCTATATACCTTTATTTCCTTCTTACTCTGTGACAGGCTGTCTGGATGAGTGACTGGCTCTTGGCATCTTCTCCTTCTTTTTTCAATCATCCTTCCTCTCTTTTCTTACCTACATTTCTCTTCCTATTCATCCTCTCTGTCTGCCAGCCCCACCTATTTCTCTACTGAGTATCTATTGGTTGTTCAGCCTTTTATTAGACAAACCAGTTGTTTTAGCAAGGGAAAGTAACACCATTTTACAGAGTTAAACAAAAGAAACATGAACGAATGCAAAAACTCTTTGCATCATTCAATAAATATTATACAGCATAAACAGATGTAACACATCTTACCTAATATTCTACAGCAGATAACATCTGGGGAAACTTCTGATAAGGAAACACACATATTGAACTTGCTGGTATCTACCATTTTCAGAAAGCAGGGGAACTGACATGCAGATACTGATGGGAACCTGAGCTGCAGATGGATTCTTCATCCCAAAATATCTCCTTTCTGATCATATGATGTCCACCAAACTCCCACATATCATGAACATAATCTCACTTCTAAAGAGAGAGACTTCAGCTTTTCAGTTGTTCTGACTAAAGAACAATTCTGCTTCTGGAGGTGCCAGTTTCCTTTTTTTTATTTCCGTGTCACCTGTATTAGTATGTGTCTAACAGAAACCTTCAGTTTTGCTGGGGAAATGAAAGCCAGCTAACTTGAGGTGAAAAAAGAAAAAAAACAACTGTAATTAAGAATAGACCAACATCTTTGATTCAAAATCTTCTGTTTTGGGTTTTCTCTGTATCAGTAGCCAAAATCAGTGAACCAGCTAGATCAAACTTGCACATCAAGGTGAAGGTTGAATTTAGCAATGTGTAAGAATCTCCTACACAATTCTGGTTTTTGAAGCATGAAGTGGTTATTGAGAGAATCTGAAGATTGACACTGTATGTCATGGTCAGAAACACCTTGAAGAAAATACAGGAAGTCATTGGTGATGTGAAGTCTCACTTCCAATGAAAACTTCATTCTGAAATGGGAAGAACACCAAGGGCAGCAACAGTTAAGGAGTGCAGCTGGCCTGACTTAATGAGACAATTGTGTTCTGTGGGTAACACACAGAAAGAAGTGAAAATGTGTTTGAAACCCAGAAGGTCGTCTGTGAGTACAAGCGTAAGACAGTGTTATTACATTGCTTGACTTTCTGGGTTGCTTAGACCCAATTATGCCCATGCCCTGGTTCTTCCTTCCTGTAATAAGAAAATAAATTAATGCCAAGTGTGCTTGTGTACGCAGGAGGCAGAGGCAGGCAGATCTCTGTGAGCTTAAGGCTAGACTCATCTCAGAGTGAGTTCAAGGCCAGTCAGAGATATGCATTGAAACACTCTTTTATAAAAAAAAAGAAGGAAAAGAAAATATATGATTTGTTTTTGATATTGCAGATCCTTCATTTCAGGGACCTGTTTTTTTGTTTCTTTTTTTAAAGACAACTTGGACTTTTAAATTATTGAATGTTTTAAACTCTGGGGAACATTTAATGATGAATTGTATGACATATTATGATACTAATGTAAGACAATGGAGATAAACAAGCAAGAAAAATGTGTGCTTGAATAGCAGTATATGATTCAACGTGACAAGTTGTCAATCTTGCTGATTAGGTTTTGTGAACTTGACACAACCTACAGTAATCTATGAAGGGGAGATATCACCTTTGCAATTCTCTCTACCAGAGTGACCAGTAGGCAAGTCTGTGGGACAATTCATTATGTGGGAGGATTTAGATTACTGTAGATTGTGCAATTCTTGAGTGTGTAAAGTGGGACTGTTTATGAAAAGGAGTTGAACAAGCCAGTAAGATATGATTCTCTAATGATTCCGGCTTTTATTCCTGCCTCAACTACCAGCCCTGATTTCCCTCAGTTTTACCTGGAAGTTAAGTTAACATAAACTCTTTGATCCCAAAGTTGGCTTTGATCATTTACCACAGCAACAGAAAAAATACCCTAGAAGTATTTAGAAAATTACCAACGATTCTTTATAATTATGTGCATTTCAAAGGTTCACTTACACAATGAATATGAAAGATTTATATACCAAACAGAAGAATGAAAACAGTGGAAGCAAAAAGCTATAAATAAAAAACAACAATCAAAACTTAAAATTTCTAAAATTAAATGAAAGAAAACTAACTTGAGAACCAACAAAGGCACAGCAGTGTATCAACCCATGATTAATCCCTATAAGTTATTTTATCATTCTTTTAAAAACTTCATATGTACACTTGTCTTTCTGAGTGTGAATTTGTTCCTGTGAATACAAATAACTGTAGAAATCAGAAGAGGGTGCTGAAACCCAATGAAGCTTCTGTTTCAGGTAGTTGAGTATTACCTGATGATGGTAGTGGGAAATGATGTCAGGAACTCTGTAGGAATATTGTTCTTTTTATTGTACAGGGTTGTTTTGGCCATTATGGGTCTTTTGCTTTTCCATATGAAGTTGAGTATTGTTCTTCCAAGGTCTGTGCCAGTATTTTAATGGGGATTGCATTGAATCTGTAGATTGCTTTTGACAAGATTGACATTTTTACTATGTTGATATTACCTATCCAGGAGCATGAGAGATCTTTCCATTTTCTGGTATCTTTTTTAATTTCTTTCTTTGAAGACTCAACGTTCTTGACATACATGTCTTTCACTAGTTTGGATAGCGTTACACCAAGATATTTTATGTTGTGTGTTGCTATTGTAAAGGGTGATGCTTCTCTGATTTCTTTCTCAACCCCTTTATTGTCTGAGCAGGGATACTGGTTTTTTATTAGTAAATCTTGTATCCTGCCTTATTGCTGATTGTGTTTATCAGCTGTAGGAGTTTTCGTGACTTCAAGCTTTATTATAGAGCTATAGTCCTGAAAACAGCTTGGTATTGCCAGAAGAATAGACAGGAAGATCAATGGAATCTAATTGAAAAACTGATATTAACCCACACACCTAAGAACACATGATTACTGAAAAAGAAGCTAAAAATCTACAGTGGAAAAAGAATGCATCTTCAACAAATGGTGATATCATAACTGGATGCTGACATATAGAAGACTGCGTATAGATCCATATCTGTCACCATGCACAAAATTTAAGTTCAGTGGGTCAAAGACCTCAACATAAATTCAACCACACTTAACTTCTTATAAGAAAAAATTGGAAGTACCCTTGAATGAACTGGAACAGGAGACTGCTTCTTAAACATAACACCAGTAGCACAGACACTGAGATCAACAATAAGTGAGACTTCCTGAAATTGAGTAGCTTTTGTAAGGCAAAGGACACAGTCAACAAAACAAAAAGGCAGCCAGCAGAATGGGAAAAGATCTTCACCAACCCCACATCTGAAAGAGGACTGATTTCCAAAATAAACAACTAACTCAAGAAGCTAATGACCAACACACCAAAAAAAATCCAATTAAAATTAAGATACACAACTAAACAGAGCATTCTCAATAGAGGAACATAAATGTCTGAAAGACACTTAACAAATTGCTCAACATCCATATCCATCAGGGAAATGCAAATCAAAAGAACTCTGAGATACCATGTTGATTCTGTCAGAATGGTTAAAATAAAAAACAGTAATGACCGTTTATGCAAGAGAGGATATGAAGACAAGAGAACACTCTTCCACTGATTGTGGGAGTGCAAACTCATACAGCCATTTTGGAAAACATTATGGGGGCTCCTCAGGAAAATGGGAATCAGTCTACACCAAGAAATTCCACAGATGCACATTCATACAACAAGAACATCTGTTCAACTACATTTATAGCAGCATTATTTATAATAGCTAGAACCTGGAAGCAACCTAGATGCCCCTCAATTGAATAATGGATAAAGAAAATGTACATTTACACAGAGGAGTATTACTCAGTGCAAAACAAAAAAAAAAAGGAATCTTGAAATTTGCAGACAAATGGATCGGATCTAGAAGGAACCATCTTAAGTGTGGTAATCCAGTCACAAAAGACAAACATGTTATGTACTCACTCATATATGGATTTTAGACATAGAGCAAAAGATTACCAGCCTACATTCCATACTTCCAGGGAAGGTAGGAAACAAAGAGGATGCTAAGACAGACATTCATGGTCCCCTGGAGAAGGGAAAAGGTACAAAACCTCCTGTGTAAATTGGGAGCATAGGTGGAGGAGAGAGGGAGTTAGGACAAAGGGGAGGGTTAAAAGAGTGGGAAGAGGAGGATATGAGGGAGCAGGAAGATTGAGTCAGGGGAAGGATAGAAGAGAGCAAGAAAAGAGATACCATATTAGAGGGAGTCATTATACATTTAAAGGGAAATCTGGTTCTAGGGAAATGTCCAAAAATCTACAAGGTTGACCCCAACTAACAATCTAAGCAATAGTGGAGAGAGGCTAACTTGAATACTCTTCCTTGACAATGAGATTGCTAAGTACCTTATATACTATCCTAGAACCTTCATCCAGTAGCTGCTGGAAGCAGAAGCAGACACCCACAGCTAAACACTTAGCTGAAATCCTGGAATCCAGTAGCAGAGAGGGAACAGTGACTAGCAAAGGGCTCAAGACAGGCTGTATAAACCCACAGAAGCAGATGACCTGAGGAAGGGGGAGGGAGCTCATGGACCAGACTGATAACTGGGAAACCAACATAGGAACAACCCAAACCCAGTGATCCTGTGTATCCATGTACAAGGATACTCTCTCAGCCTAGACACATGGAGGAGGACCTCTAGTCCCTGTTCCACATGACATGACAGTCTTTGAAGATCCTCCATGGAAAATCTAACCCTCCCTGGGGAACAGATATAGCAATGGAATAGGAGGTTTGTAGGGGCTGGGGGAGGAGGGGAGGGAGAAGGAATTGGAATTGACTTGTGAAAAAAGCTTGTTTCTTGTTTAAATTTAAAAAAGTAAAAAGAATATTATTCTCACAAATTCTAATAAAATATTCTAATATTCAAAAATATGGTTCAAGGAAAATACAGATATGGACAAAAGTACATATACTTTGTTAATATTTAGGTATCTGTACTGGCCTGCCCTTGGGGTACTGACATTATAAATCTTCAGCTGCAGCCAAGAATACCACCTCCTGTGGACATTCATTATATTACCTTTTAAAAGGACCTGCCTACTTCCCATCATTCTCCATTTTGCTCTCTTTCCATTTCTTTCTTTCTCTCTCTTTCTCCTTCCCTCTCTCCTCCCAATTTCCATTCCACCTTCCTTTCTTCTGCTTCTCTGCCTGTCTCTCTGTCTATACCCCCTGTCTGTCTGTCTTTTCTGTTCTGCTGGTCTTGTCACCAGAGGCTAGTCTTCCCTCTCCTGTTCCTCCTTTCTCCATTCGCTTTCCCTCTGTCACATGACATCATTTTCTCTGGCATTGATTTTTAAAGCTTACAAAACACATAAATACAGTTATTGCCAAAATTACTACACACCACAATTTAAATAGACACTGGATTTGGAAGCTAAAAGGCATGCTGAACATTCTAAAGACCAGCAAATGTGAAAAGCATATGAAATGGAAATGTGAAGGAGAAAATATTAATTTTCTCACATATTTCTAGGTGTCTAACTGAGGTGCTATAAACCAAAAGGAGAAACACAAACACATTTTAAAATGGTGATTTAATTTATCCGTACTGTATGAGAAAAATGCAAAGAAAGGATTTATCAGAGAAGAGACTCTAAACTCCCAAAGATAGAACACTTTATTTTCAGAGACAGAAACAGTGGAGCTGAGTTATCCAAAGACAGCAAACAACACAGAGACAGTACAAGTGGGAACATGGTAGAAAAGACCAGGTGGCAAGGCTCATTAGGTGGACTCTTCTACTTACAGCTAGAGTCTCAAAAGCGCAAAGTAATTTGGAGACTTGTTTTTCTTTCTGTCGTAACTCACAGAGAAGAGTGGCAAGACAACTTTAAAATGTACGATTTGCCGGTCCATGGTGGCGCACACCTTGAATCCCAGCACTCAGAACGCAGAGGTAGACGGATCTCTGTGAGTTCGAGACCAGCCTGGTCTACAAGAGCTAGTTCCAAGATACTCTCCAAAGCCACAGAGAAACCCTGTCTCAAAAAAAAACAAGAAAAAAATTATATGATTTGTTTGAGGAGGGCAGAGATCTTTTCCTTTATCTTTTACAATATCCTTCAACTTACAATTATTCTTATTCACAGGCAGTAAACATTTCTACCCTCAGTTGACAAAAGTAAGAGGCCAACTGATAATGTAGAAAATAAAATATATGCATAAAAATGGGGAACAGGATTTGATAGAGAGTGTTACTTACCACTTCATTTTAAGAGGTTTTTTACCAAAATTAAGAAAAATGGCTTTAAGATAATAGCTTAAAATTCTTGTAAAAAAAAACTTCAAATACTATAAAAAATGTTGAAACTGGTGGAAAGTGATGAATTATTTACATTTAAGTCTCCTAGTACTTAGTGTTTCCTTATATTTTTGTTTAGTCAAAGTTATAGAAAAATATTTAGAATTAATGTTTCTCTATGTTTCTTTCTCTAGATTGTTTATTAGTTTGACATCCATCTAACTAAATTTGCTGCCAAACAGAATGAATAATTACATTCAGAAATTGTTCCAATGTTCAAACTGTATCTATAATGTTTATATTAATTTATAAATAATGTTAAACTAAAATTCCTATAGATTTTAAGAGAAACTGTGTGTTTCCTAAAACACAGGTACCTCTGAGGCTTCCTTATCATAGAAGTAATCCTGAAGTAAAATCAAGATTATAATATTGCAAGAAAAATTTTATAATTTCAGTAAAATATGGCAGGTGATAAGCCTGTACCTGAACTTTATGATTTAAACCTTGTGTGTTGGATTTTTATGAGACTTTGAGCTAATAAAAATGGAATCTGAAGTATCTGCAGATTTGAATAAGTTGGTTTGGGCTGTGATCTAGGATCAAAGGCAGCAAATATACTCACAAGTGAAACTATGTTGCTGAAAGTTCATAAAGATTTAGAATATACATATTTACAGAAGGAGAGGGAAAGGTTGTCATCAGTAACTTTCTTCCCAGTTTTTAGTGTTTACATGTCTACATAAATCTTAAACCCTTCTTCTACCTAATGCTTTTTGTTATCTTACTTTTCACTTTTCAGAATGCTATGCAAACATTTTACAGGCAATTGTGATTGGTTGGTTTACTCTTTAAAGTCTTGCACTGCTTGAATTAGACATTACTCTCCTGTTAGCTGCAATGCTCCTGCTAGTTCACATCCATGAGATGGTGCATTCAGTGGTTCATACAGCATTAACTCCATTTATGTGATGTCCTCATCCAGTTTACATGGTTTGTTCACAAACCAGAACTGAAAATATGTAATCCAATATATCTATACTCTTTTACCTCTAAATGTCCTTGAATGTAGGCATTTCTTAATATGAAAGGGGGATGCACACCTTCAATTTTACCAATCATGTCACTATGTGTCATAAAATACAGATAAACAGCCATAAAAATTAAGCATAAAATTCATTGTTTGAGAGTCATAATTTTATCCTGTACTGTAGTAGTGAAGAAACTATGCTTTCAATTAGCATCTGGTCATAATGAAGGCACTGACAAGCCCTCTACAGGTGATGATTCTTGAAAACGAAATGTTGTCAGTTTTAACCAATTGGAAGGACTATAATTGAGGTTTCATTTGTGATCTGACCACAAACTAGATGAATTACTTTGTTATTAACAAAGAAAGGAAGAAATTGACCTTCAAATTGGGTTCACTTTGGACTGCAAGGTAGAATGTCATTCCACTAAATGCTCATTATTCATGATCTTTAGATGAAAGATAACTTTTCCCCAAAAGGTATGAAAAATGTTATGCTAATTTCACACATTCTGCAGTGTATAATGCTAAGATGTCAAAATGTCTCTGGAATAGGAAAGTAACTAATGTGTACAGTAGAAATATTGCAAATAAAAGATGATTGCTAAGGGGAATTTGCATGAATCTGAATCTTAAGTAGTTCTTCCTGCTTAGAATCTGCTCTCTAAAAATGTAATGTGAAAATAGACAACAGAGTCTCCATAAGGTATTTACTAAATTAATCCAATTAATTATTACTTTTAGAAATACAGATTCAAGATAAATTCTGAGTTAAGACAACATTGAACAAGGCATCTTTATGCAACTATATCAATCACATATTCTTCCATAAGGGTTTATTATCCAATCTAAATATCACAACTAAGAATATTCAACTCTAGTCAGCCTATAAATATGCTTCTAGTCTTTATTGTTTAGTGACAGATTTTAAGTTTGGAAAACATACTAAACTTCCATATTCTGATGAGTATAACAAAGAATTAATAAACAATACAATCTGTATATATAAATCACCTTTTCCTTCTAAGAAATTGCAATGCTGTTCTTGCGCTGCTTACTTTTGATCAATAATACCAAGTGACCATAAGTTTAACTTACCTTCTGTTTGATTAATGCATAATAAATTTAATTATTTGTATTTTATCTTCATATTTTCAGAATTTTCAAATGTACTGAAAAGTTGACCCTGTTGAATGGGGTGCAGGTGACGCAGCCATGAGGTGAGCGGGTAAGGGAGAGATTCTTTCCCTCCTTCCCTACTCCTTACTACCTGTGACCAGTGGGAGAACTGGCTTTGAACTCATGAGAGTGGCAGAACCGGTCATGCCCTTCACCAAACCCAGCACTCATGAGAGCTGACCCTGCATCTCCCTGGGCAGCAAATTAGAGCTGACCCTGTATGGGTGAACGCAGGTTATCCCACCATGAGCGCATGAGAGCAGCAGAACTTCCCTGCCCCTCCTCATATGCCATATGGTGGTATGGTTGAGGGAAAGATGTCCCCCTCACTTTTACACCTGCTGCAGGTGGAAAAGCTGGACTCCGTGGCATGAGAGTCGGAGAGCTGCCCTTGCATCTTACCAACTTCTTGGAGAGCGGGCACTGCACCTCACCTGAGCTGGCCCTGGTGGTTTGCACTCAGGTGAGCTTACCCTAGGGCATGAGCGCCAGCAGGAAGGCTGGAGAACTGGCCCATCTCCTTGATGACTGCTGCATTGGGTGAGCTAACTGGGGCAGAGTACTGGAGATCTCCCTCTGGTGGTAACAATGAGGGAATGCAGGGAGGGTGACAAATCCAGCTGAGATCCATGCCAGATGCTTCCAAGCCGACCAGTGACTCATTGCAAAGAACACTTGCAAGAAAAGATACATAGGATAAAGGGTATACTGTGTGATTTACTGGGCCACAATACAGTTTCCACACTTAGATTTTTTCTTCCTTTTTTTTTCTGTTTTGTTTGTTTACTTGCTTACTCATTTTTTTGTTTTGTTTTATTTGTTTTTCTTTTAAATTTTATTTTGTTTTCGGGGGAAATTACAAGGGCCTATAATACAATAGGACAGGGAGAAGAATGGAATCTGGATGCATAATGTGAAATACACACACACACACACACACACACAACTGTAGAACTATAGAACAACTAATAAAAGCAACACATGCTCTTAATCACTGCAGGACAATGGAAAAACAAGGAAGGACCAATACTTTGAAGATCCATAAAATCTCTCAAGAAATATGGTAAATTGTATGATAAAATACAATTTGATATTTGTGATCAGACAATAATTTCTTACTATTAAGACATTATTTTTGATTCATGCTTGCTGAAGTTGGTAGGCAGGAGATAGGTACATAGACAAAAAGTATAGATAGATATGTAGACATTTAGGAAAAGAGATTCAAATGAACAAATGTGTAAATAACAGATTCAGGCTTTGTTTTTATTTTGGGAAGCAGCTATAATCTGAAGCAAGTTACAGAAACCACAATGCACATTTTCTGTTTGTTTCATTCTCATGTTGAGACTTAATGTTCTTTAACCAATTTATAAGAATAGCTAAAGGGCACCAGGTAAAGAGCCTCTGCTTACATCTGCTAAGCCTGCGGCCCACTCAGATATAAACACCTTACATAACAAGGAGCTTAAGCTGTCTTTTAAGAAAAGCCTCTTACTCTGGAAGAACTATTTTGAATAGTTTTGGTCTTATTTGTTTGTTTGTTTTTCAGAATGGACTTCACAAAGGAAACAATGATTTTTTTGATGTCTCAAATTCAAAATACTCAAAGCAGAACATAAGAAAAGAACTAAAAAGAAAACAAACAACTTAATATGTACCAGTATTATAAACTTTTATATTTGGGCAAATCCCTCAAGCTCTCTCTTCTGATCATCTGATTATGTTTAAAATGATTCTCTTTCACCACAGGACTTCCTCTACTGCCCTCATGCCTTGGCAGCAGATCTGTGCTTTCTGCCCCCTTTGGCCTCATTCTACCTGATCCAAGAAAAAGTAATTCTGTTGTTGTTGTTTACTTGCTTGTTTATTCTTTCAAACGCCTAGTGGTACATACAGTGTAAAGGGAAGCCTTTTCCTTTAGAGAACCTTCCCGCCAGCCTGGTTCTAGAACCGCATGAGTCCCAAATAAACACACAGGAGGCTATATTAATTATGAAGCTGTTGGCCTTGCTTGTTTCTTACTGTCTAGCTCTGACTTAAGTAATTACCCCATAATTGTTAATCTAAGTATTTCTCTTACCGAAGAATAGTTCCAGGCTTCCTTCCCCATGGCGTTACATCTTGACTCTCTTTGTTTCTCCTTCCCAGAGTTCTCCTGAACTCCTAGTCCCACCTATCTTGATTCCCTATTGGCCAGCAGTGCTTTATTGACAAATGCACAGGACTTCCATCCAACAATACAGTACTGACTTCTTATGCCTCTGACATAAAGAGGTAGTTCAGATACACTGTTGCACATTCCACAAGGATATTTGCCCCATTTACATACAATAGGCATGAAAGGTGAATTCTCCAGCATTCTAACTTGGCAGCATGGCAACATGTGTTGAAGGGTAAGTGTAATTTGGAGAAAAATCTCTTGCTGTGACAAGAATCATGTTTTCCTGCATTTGTTCCTGATGATCAGCAATGTACTAAGCTCCTTCAGTGTTCTAGGTAATACCCTAAGAACAGTGATAGAGTTTCAACATCTGAACTGTTCGAAAACATGCTTTATTTGACAGGTAGGCATAAAGATCATAAATGAGAGTCAATTCTGGGTCCCATAAAGCTGTTAAGTCTATCAATCCTAAACAGTCAGGTGGTTGAATGAAAGGGTAGTGTTAGAATGGAAAACTGAGTGTCAACATGAAAGTATTATAGAAGAAAATCAGCAAAAGACTTTTGTCCCACTATGTGGGCAAAGTAACTGTCCTGCAAGTCAAGCATTGGGGATTACATTGACTAATTTTAATAGAAAGTGGGTGCACTCAAGCTTTAGGCACAGCAAAAGTAAAGAATAAATAACAGATTCTGATTGGAAAATCATTATTAATCAAAATATGCTAAAGTATACAATGGTATAACCAAGTACTCTTCTTAAAAATTCTGAATGACTACACTGGTGAATACATGAAGTGATAGAAAGGTACACTTCAATTGCTTCTTAATGTTTTACCCACTGTCTACGCCATAACCTGTACTGCAAAGGTAAGTTGGTTTGTAGCTTTTACATGTATTCTTTATGCAAATTAGACAAAATGAATTTTAAAATGTCATATGAAAGAAAATTTCTGGAAATAAGCCAATGCTACAAATGCTGATCAGCTGACTAGAAGTGCAGTGATGTAGTGGAAATATCGCAAATCCATGGAATAATTGTAATCTATCTTGGGCTAGTTTTAGTCCCTTATTTGTGTTGAACCTAATTCTGTGGTAAATGCATAATACTATTTGGCAATGTATTAATAAATTGTATTCTCTCCCAAAGGGATGCTATTAACTAACATCTTAGGCCTATAGTCAAGATTTATCCACTTGACTCTAGCCCAACTCTTTGATGTTTCTACCAAGGTAGTTGAAAAGTGTTTTAATTTAGGACGTTCTTTGTACATTTATCATAAAAATTTCTTGAAACTACTGTCAAAAAAACATGGGATTCTGTGTTCCTAGGCCATGATCACTCATAATTGGGTCTCATAATCTATCAAAATAAATATTAATAATAAACCATCTTTTATCCTTTCTGTGGTGAGAGTTGTGTTTCTGTCTCAACAATAGCAATTATGAAATACTTGAAAGCACTATTTACTGAATTGTCTGAGGTCACAAAATGTAGGTTCACAAAAACAGGTAACAACAGCTATCATCCTACCACTGATGTTTTAACACACAAATCGATTTTTTTCACTGCCTGGATTACTGCTACGTACTGCACTATCTCATAATGATTTAGTGTCTCCCTCCAATAAAAAAAGATATCATAGCTCCAAACACCAGAAAGGATGACATCATTGTAATTAAACTCCCCTTAAAGGAGCTACTGGGACGATAAAGTAGTAACAAGTATTAACATTTCAAGGGAAAGCATTACTTTACATGGCAAGTATGCTCTCCCATGCTTCACCAGACTGGGAGGTGGTCCCCAAACAGGGAAATGATAGATAGAACCAGCTTTCAATTTGACATGGCACTATTCTCCTCATTTTTGGAGGAGGAATTTTGAAGTGTAGCTTTATATTATTATAGAAAACTACCTTTAGGGAATAGATGTTGTTCCACAATGACTTTTTAATGCATTGCATGGTGATAAGCACTTTCTCAAAGATCATTAGCTGCTGTTCAAAGAATTCACTGCTGAATAATTTAGTCTTAAGGAGTATAATACTAGCCTAAATGTGAGGGACAAAACAGATAATATGATAACACAGCAGTTAAAATGCTTACAATATTCTCCTCAAGTTTGTTATATGAAAATACTAGTTTGTGTTGAACTCCAAAAATAAGATATTAAATGACATATTTGAGAAACAAGTGGAAATATATTTTTTTCTTCATAGTAATTTCATCATATATCCAATTGCTTTGTTCTCTGTCACGTCTGCTGCGCGGCCTGTGTCCGAGAACGTGCGGAGGGTGTCGGGTATTGAAAACACAGAGACTCGTTCAATGATATAAAGAGAACTTTAAACAGGCTCCAAAAAGGTTCAAGAAAACCTCCTAAGAAAAGCTCCCACCAGAGAAGCTTCTGCTCTCTCCTCTCCCCTGGCTGGTTCTGCTCTGACACCAGAGGTGGATGTGTGTGGGTTTTTGAAGGTGCGGTTAGTCTTTGGACAAGGTCGAGGTCAGGGCGGTTTCCGTGGGAAGGCCTTTCCTAGGAACTTATTGTATCGTTTTTAGTAAACATGTTTTTACTAAACATTGTCTTACAGCTGCCTACTCCCAGGCAGAAGGGGAAGTGGCCAGGAACTTATTGTATCGTTTTTAGTAAACATGTTTTTACTAAACATTGTCTTACAGCTGCCTACTCCCAGGCAGAAGGGGAAGTGGGTCTCTGCTCAAGGTCTGGTGTTCCCACAATTCTCTGCTTACATAAGTAACAATCCAGGAACTGCTCGCTTTACATACCTAATGGTTTTTACAGGTGTGCTTTGCCTCCTAATGGCTTCATTTCTCCAATTCTTGGTTACACCATGCCAATATTGACTTTGAAGGACTCAATTTGCATTTTGTATTTAAAACCACAGTAGGATTCTGCCAGAACCTTAGTAGGTGGTACCATTGTGACCTGAAGTAATCCTTGACTCCAGTGCTAATTATGTACGCAGTAAGGAATAAATGTCACTTCTCCCAGAAGTGGTAGCCTTTATCCCCATAAAAAGCAAAGTCTTGAAAAATAAATAAACTCTTCTCTTACTTCCAGCACAAATGCATGGTACAGACTTTCCTATCTAGAAGACATTAGAAATGCAAACATTGAAAGTCATTTTAATTCATTAATAAATAATTTTTCATTGGGGGCACATGAGGAGATCAGAGAACAAATTGTGGGAATCAGATTGTCCACCATGATTGCAAATACCCTTACCTTTTGAGGCAACTGGCAATACTGTAGTTGTCATTGTGAAAAGAATACAAAAAATTGGTGAGAGTATTATTAATGCATATTACAATCGATCCAATATATTCAAAACATTATCACTTCAAATTTTCAATATAAAAATTGCTGATCAAAAGTTGGGTTTCTTCTGTTTTTTTTTCTTCAATTTTTTTGAGTACAAGGTTTCTCTAACATGGCTCCCAAGTGCTGGGGTTAAAGACATGCAAAATCTACAGGCAGTTTTCAGCTTTTTAAAAGTAAGTCTTCACTAGTTATTGAGCAATATCTACTTAAAGCCTGCCGCAGCTAGCATTGGAAATATTTTAATCTTTTAGCCACATGAGCTAGAGATTACCGTGTCATGTATCATAGGTAAGGCTAGAAGCTTATAGTGTTCTAAAGGAGAATGGTCACATGACTTCACAGGCATATAATAATAAATGATTCCACTTTCTTTGAACACAAATGTATATGAACTCTAAAACATAAGATCATGTAGCAAGTGAGTTACCTTCTACAAATGTATTCATGTTTGCGCAGGCACAAACCTAAAAACATAACAGAACCTGCTTAATAAGAGAGGATCACAAAAATAAGAGGACTGATAATACTATGAAGTCAGTTCATAGAAGCAAATTTTACACAAAGCAATAAAAGACAACTGTATATTATAATTAATATTTGCTTTCTCAGAATGAATTCATTATGGTGAACTGAATATTATCAATTTTCAGTTGATGTACAAAATAACATGTATTTCTATTTTTTAAATTCTCAATATTACAAATCTTTATTGTCTTCTTTTCTGGATTCTAACCTTTCTGCCACTACTATATTCATTATTTCTATTTTCCTCCAGCAACAGTGTGAACCCACAAGATTAGGGCAGTGAAGTTTTAATTAAATCTTGTGTGTAAAGCATAGTGAAATCTAAGGAATAGAGAGAAGGAGGAATGTTAGTAGAGTTTGAATAGAAATTCATGGTAGTCACAATAGACATTTTGTTTGGATTTGGAGTCTCTAGTAATTACTTTTTAAATTCTTGGAATTGTTTTAAAGCAGCTGTACCATTCATGGAGGTCTGTCTGTGATAACTGCAGACTCTCTGCTGTGAGGGCACCCTGAGATTGCAGAAAAGAGACCAAGGTAAAGATGCTTTCATAAAATGAATTGGTAGGCTTCTTCTGTAAGAGTCTGAGGCAAAACAAATCTATCATTCCCACTGAACACTCAACTCAGAGGGACATGTCAGTTAAATTGATTGTTCCACAGAGAAGACAGAATGTTTCACACAACAGTGACATCAGCTGGAACGTGACTGACACTATTCACAGGACAGATGCTGTAAGAGAGGCAGGGGAAGGGAGGCAATTATATGCATAGTTCAGGTCTGTATGTAGTTTGCCTGAACTATTTGACTAACTAGGTTATTGTTCATGCTTAGTTATTTTTATAAATACACAAGCTTTTTATGATGTTCACTGTCTCCTGAATACTTCCACAGCATAAATGTCTCCTCTGCCAACAAGCTACTTCCTTATATTTTGGCTTGGAAATATTTGTCTTCTTCCAATGTTATCATCACCACATTTGCTAAGTAGTTCCTTTGATTTCTGTGGGACAGATGGATTTCTTATTCTATGTCCTTTGCTTAATATGGCAGAGAATCATAAAGGAATGTACTTATTCTGTATATTTTAGCATCATGTGTTTCATAATGCTACAATGTTACCAATATGTAACTAATAGCTAATATTCAATATAATAATCAGCAGAATACTAATTGATAAGCAGCAGGAAAATTCTAATTTTTACTAGATTATTTATTAATAGAAAGCTGTTATCGTATTAACCTCATTTTGGTATTTTGTCTTTTTCCCAGAGCTAAGAATTGAACCCAGGGCCATGCAATTGCTAGAAAAGTGATTAACCACTGAGATAAAATCCCATCCCCCTCCTTTTGTAGATAAGGAAACTAATGCTCTGAAAGATAAAGTGACCTGCCTTAGAAGCCTATGTAAATAATGAAATGGTCTGTGTTATAATTCAGAAACCTTTCTTCCAAACCAACTCACTCTAAATTACAGCTATTTATGTAACATCTCACTCAGAAAGCTTTATAGATTTTAGTAGATAACGAATTTTAAAAAGTGATTTAGGGAATACCCCCCATGCCTGGATTAAGTAGGCTTTAGGGATTCATCATTTGTCATTGTTTATTGTCCAACATGTGTTAGCATATCTATGAGGACTTCCATTGATTCTACTGCTGAGAAAATTATAAGACAAATGGGTAGAGAAGAAATATGTCAACTGAGTGAAACCTGGAATGCAAAGAATTTCCCTGGTTTCCTAAAATTAAATCTGAACCTCTATTAGCCCCAATTTTGTGGTTTACAATATAGTACTTACCTTATTTTGCCTGTTACAAATCTAAAATAAGGATGATTTTGTCACTGACTGTGAATTAATGTGCACTATTACCATAAGATATTTGATAATAGAATTGGAGAGATAATAAACTATGTGAATAAATTAAAAATAGAATAAAGCTTCAGGTGATATAGGTTATAGAGTCTAAATCACAGTTTCAAATGGAGATAAGGTAAGAGTTGTGCATGTTTGTAGAACCCAGCATCAAAATGTATCCTCAGGTCATGTCATTCTGGACAGGATAAGAATAGCCCCTGGGAGAAGTAAGTGACTAGTTTGCTTGACAAGTTTCACTAGAAAGCCAAAACACCTATGAAGGCAGAATTTTATAGGTGAGTGCTATATTTTTACCCATGCTTGACAGCTATTCAGCAGCCAGACTACTTTGAAGATATATTTCTTGGGTGTTTCTCACAGACAGTTACAAAATGGTTGTCTGTCATCATTGATACTAAATAATAACAGTTTGAACCTAAGTGGATACAATATTTTCATTTCCATCATTTAGAAGCACATTCTGTATCTCTACAACTGAGATTTTTTACATAGTTATTAAATGAGAACAGACACTGCAGTCAGTTTATTTCAAGCTTGTTAGCTAGATGGCAATTCTTAAAATTTCTGACCATTCAGTCAGTGAAGGGAAAAGAGAGAATAGTTGATCAATAACTAGATAGCTTTCCAGAGGATCTATGCACTTATATCCTACTGAGAAATTTCTTCTAGACATACAAAAATTAAATATTGATGGTCAGGGAACATAGACACTGAAAAAGTTATCACGACAAGTAGGATCCTTACTCTAGAAATCAATGAATAGTGAACAGACCATATGCTTGAAGAAGTTTGCTCTTTGACTCCACTGGCTCAGATACAGACTTCTTAGAATTTCAACTTCCTAATTGTAAATAGCCTCTATGTTATGACCAAGAACATTATATTAATGTTTTCATCATGGTATCCATGTCTTCTGTTATTTAAGAAGAACATTGCCCGGTATAGAGAGGAAACAGATAAAGACAATAAAATAGATAAAGATATAGACATATAGGTAGGTACAGAGACAGATAGGCACACAGATACATAGATATGGAAACATATATAAAGATACAGATAAATATCCCTATCTAATATGCAATTAATATATTTATTAGAGATAGATGATAGAGATTTGCATGTTATAACTATAAAGCAAAAGTATATACTTATATCTATATTTAACCATGTACAAGTTAATTAAGTATTATAACATATATACAAGTAATATATCATTTACATTATTTAATTTCTTTATATTACTTATCAAAGCATAATCATTTTGAAACTCTAACCTGTAATGTGTATCTGATGATAAAATATTTAGCAAATCTTTATTGAGCTTTTAAGTGGGCAAAAGTTTCATTGATAAAGTATAACATGATTCATAAATGGACTAATTATTCAGAATTATATCATGTTACAATTACTGTAGATTAAATAGTTGAATGTCAATAATAACATTTCATTTTTCTTAGTAAACCTGATGGAGGAGAAGGAAAACAAAGTTCTATCACAATACAAAAAAAGCATATGAATAAATGTGGTGCTGAGCATTAGAGTAAAGAGCTCTGAGACAGTATAGACAGGAATCAATGTGAATATAACAGGCCAAATAATAAATGTTCATTGATCTTAATTGACTCTGGGTGGTTGTTCGGTTCTGTTAGTAGACAAATCTCATTCCCTCCCTGGGCTCTGCCTGTGCAGGAATAATCCCCCTATGGAATTGGGTAGTGACATGACATTTATTTCATTGAATCCTGCAGCAAAGATTTCCAAGGGAGACAATAGGGCTACTGGGGTGGAAGAATATAAAAACAAAAACAAAGTCTGATAATTGGCCTTGAAGAGACAAAAATTCGGCTGACCAAATAAGACTAAATACAAAGAAACACTTAAATACTACTTTGCAGTGTGCTTCAGAGAGTAGTGTTAAAAGCAAACAGGAATAAACTAATATAATAATGTGATCAGGGAAGGATTTCAGAATCTTCAGCAGACTTGCCTAAATTAATAAAGTGATAGCAGCAATCCACTAATGATTGGATTCGCTCCAAATCTACCAGCAAGATAATTTTACACTACTTTGTACATTTTAAAGCTTTTCTGTGTAAGATTAGTATTGTCACCTAATTACTGCTATGCAAATTTACATTCATTATTCACCAATACGTGTATGGTCCAGCAACACTTAATTCATACTGTCAAATTTTTCAATGCATTAAATTTTAATGTATATACAAGTATAGTTTTCTATTTAAATGAATTCTTATCTCAAATGCAGTTTCCCCTCCCCTCCTACAAATCCCCCTCCAACTCCCTTCTGCTCTCCCCACCCACACCTCTTTTATTTCCATTAAAAAAATGGAAAGTTAGCCATGGATAACCAAAAAATGGCATATCAAGTTGCAGTCAGACTAGACACATCACCTCTAGTAAGGCTGGATAAGTTAAATCACTATGAAGAATATGGTCCCAAAAGCCAGCAACAGTCAGAGGTAGCCCCTGTTCCCCTTGTTTGGAGTCTCACAGGAAGACCTACCTACACAACTGTAATATAATATGTAGAGGGCGTAAGTTCATCCTAAGCAGGCTCCCTGGTTTTCAGTTAAGTCTCTGTGAGCCTCTTTGATCCCAGGTTAGTTGAATCTGTGTTTTTTTCTTGTGATGGCCTTGAATCTTTTGGCTTGTACAACCCTCTGCCCTTTTTCAAGATTCCTCTGCCAGCACAGCCTAAAGTTTGGTTGTGAGTTTCTGCATGTGTTTCCATCAGTTACTACATGAAAGTTCTTGGATGGCAATTTAGGTAGGCACCAATCAGGTTTGATATTCTGGGTTTGCGTTACCTACCTCAGTATGATTTTTTTCTAGTTCTATCTATGTCCCTGAATATTTCATGATGTCACTATATTAATATTGACTCAGTTTCCCCAACTTCTCTCCTCCTAGTCCCTTTCCACAATGTCCCCTCTGCAACTCCCAATCCACTCCTCTTCCATTTCCATTCAGAAAAGGACAGACCTGCTATGGATATCAAGAAAATATGGTATATCAAGTAGATTTAGGACATCCCCAACTATTAAGCCTGGACAATGCAATTCATTATGAGGAGTAGGGCCCTAAAGTCTCTAAAAGACTCAAAGACTGACACTGCTACCTTTGTTTGGAGTCCCACAAGACTATCAAGCTACACAACTGTCACACATATGCAGAGGTCCTATATCAGTAACATGTACCTTCCTGGTTATCTGTTCTGTCACATTGAGCCCCTATGAGCCCAGGTTACTTGATTCTGTGAGTTTCCTTGTAGTGTACTTGGTCCCTCTGGCTCCTAAAATCCTTTCTTCCCCTCTTCTATAGGATTTCCTGAACTTCACTTACTGTTTGGCTGTGGGTCTGCCTTTCTTCTTGTCAGTTGATGAATGAAAGCTCCTTCATGACAATAATGCTAATCACCATTCTGTTCACAGGAGATGGCCTTTTATGCTAGGTATCCATATCCACTATTATAAGGAATCTTAGCTGATATCTTCCTTGTAGATTCTTGGGAGATTGCCTTGCAGCATGTTTTTAACCTCCCTTGAAATGCCACCAACCCTTTCCAGTATCTTTCAGTACTCTACCTCTCCACCTACCCAACATGATAGCTAATGTACAAATCCCAACCCATCTTCAGTTCATATTTTGTAAATATACCACTTTATCCATTCTTCTTTTGAGAGAAATTTCTGTTACTTCCAGTTTCTGTGTATATCAAATAAATCTGCTGAATATACGTGAGAAAATGTCCATGTAGCAGAGTTGAGCATCCCTTGAGTATATGCCCAAGAGCTGTGTAACTGTATCTTGAGGTAGACTGCTAATTTTCAGAGATAACACCATATCAATTTCCAAAGTGATTGTACAAGTTTGCTGTCCTACCAGCAGTGGAGGAGTATTCCCCTTGCTCCACTTCCTCTTCAGCAAGTGTTGTTACTTTCGTTTTTGAGGTTAGCCATTTTACAGGTGTAAATTGGTATCTGAGTCATTTCAATATGCATTTCCCTAATGCTGAACATTTCTTTAAGTCTTTCTCTGCCATTTGAGATTCCTTTGCTAATAACTCCCTGTATTGATCTGTATCCTATTTTTAGGTGGGATAATTTTATGATGTCTAATTTCTTTAATTCTTTTTATATTTTGGAAATTAACCCTGTGTCAGATATGTGATAGGATAAGTTCTTTTCTCATTCTGTAGGATATCATTTTATCATATTACTGTGTCCTTTGGCTTATAGATGTCTTCAGTTTCATTAGTTCACATTATTAACTGTTCATCTTAGTTTCTGCACTTAGTATATTGTTCAGGAAGTGATCAATTGTGCTAATTGTACCAGGTTATTTCCCATTTTCATTTTTAGCAAGTTCAGTATATCTGAATTTATGCTGAGGTATTTGATCTGCTTGGACTTGAGTTTTGTATATCTGTTAGATATGGATCTATTTTTACTCTTCTAAATGCCAACATCCAGTTATACCAGCACCATTTATTGAAGATTATTTTTCCATTGCATAACTATGAAATTTTTGTTGAAAATCAGGTGTCCATAAGTTTATGGGTTTATGTCTGGGTCAATTTCATCGATCCACCTGTCGTTCAACCTGCCTGTTTTTATGACAATACCATGCAATTTTTATTGCTACAGTTCTGTAATAGAGCATTAAGTCAGGGGTTGTGATACCCATGAATGTTTTTAATTGTACAGGCTTATTTTATCTATTCTAGCTTTTTACTTTTATATATGCAGCTAAGTATTTTTATTTCAATATCTATAAAGAATTGTGTTGGGATTTCTATGGAGATTTCTTTGAATCTGTAGATTGCTTTGGGAAGATAGACAATTTTACTATGCTAATCCTATGGATAACTGACTATGGGAGATTTTTGCATCTTCAGATATCTTGTCCAATTTCTTTCTTCAAAGACTTGAAGTTCTGTTCATATATGTCTTTGAATTAAAATTTTATAGTAACATTTGACTCATAAAATTTTAAGTGCCATGGAACTAATTTTATGGGATATAAGGAAAAATAGTGTATTTGACATAATGCAAATAATAAAGATAAATAAGAAACATGAACCTATAAGAAAAACAGAACAGTTGACTAGGTTATCTGAATTTCTTAACCTTCCTGTAACTCACAGTTCATATTGTCACCACTGAAAATTGTTATCAAGTTTGACTTTAAAAGGAATCCATATTGACTTGTCTCATTTGTCAACAGTTTTTCAAATAAATGTGACAATTTAACACCTTCTCCCCATGTCCCTGCTGGTACTTTTGACTGGCTTGAAGTCTTCTAAATCATTGCCTCTGTAAAATGCATTTCTTAGTCTCTTATTCTCAGCAGGTTGATCACTTATTAGTTTCTGTATTAATCATAATCCACTGCAAAAAAGATAAAGAAAAACCTTCCTCTCTACTGAAATTCAAGAGATGCAAAAATATATGAATTTACATTTAATAAGCCTTTTGCCTTATATCATTTTGGGGGGCATTTTCTGTCTTTAATTCTGATTATGTGTTTTATGTGTTTTTGCTTGACTTGTATGTGTTTCTTGTCCTTCATTTTGTTCTTCTTTTGTTTAATTTTGTATTATTCTGATTTGTTAGCTTTTGTTTTTATTTACCTGTTTTCTAAGGAGGAAGAAGCAGATATCAGGTTTGGTGGGGAAGACTCTGGGAGGAGCTATAGGAGGGGAAACCACTATTAGAATATCTTGTGTGAAAAAGTATATTTTTTTGATAATCACAATACAAGCATATAGAAGGTAGTTCAATACTATGTCCCTTTAACAAAATAAGAGCAGTTGGTTCTTCCATTGGTGTTGTTCTTTAGTATTTATCTTAAATGTGATGCTCATTTTTGTTGTTTGTTGCTATGAACATTGTGTTCACAAGTCCACAAGCTTCAGGGATTCTCATTCCTCTCCTTATCTCACAACAGGAACACTGGCATTAGGGACATATCCTACTGTGTCCAGCTTTATGTGAGTTCTAGAGATTCATATGTAGATTCTTCTGGTTCTGTGGCATGAGCCTTACCTACTGAGTCTATTCCTAATCCCTGAACTTCTTTTAAAAGAACTTTCTGATGTTATACACTCCTCCACTGTGGGTGGGAATGCAGGCTTGTACAGTCACTTTGGAAATAATTATGACAGGTTTTCAGGAAAATTGGAATCAGTCTATCTCAAGATACCATCTTACTCCTGTTACAATGCCTAAAACCAAAAACAACAATAACAATTTATTCTGGAGAGGATGCGGATAAAGGGGAACACTCCTCCACTGCTGGTTTGAGTACCTCACTCGTACAGCCACTATGGAAATGAGTATGAACATTCCTCAGAAAAATCGGAATCAGTCGACCACAAGACCCAGCAATTCCACTCTTAGATATATACTGAAAAGATGCACATTCATACAACAAGGACATCTGTTCCACAATGGTTATAGCAGCACTATTTGTAAAATCCAGAACCTGGAAACAACCTAGATGCCCCTAAACTGAAGCATGGATAGAGAAAATATAGCACATTTAGACAATGGAGTATTACTCAGCGGAAAGAAACAACGGAATCTTGAAATTTGCAGACAAATGAATGGCATTAGAAGAATCCATCATGAGTGAGGTAACCCAATCACAAAAAGACAAACATGGTATGTATTCGCTCATATGGATATCAGTCATGAATCTAGTGAGTGCCAGTCTGCAATCCCACTGCCAGAGAGTCAGGGAAACAGGAAGGACCCTAACAGAGATATACATGGTACCCCAGGAAAGGTGGAATGTGGCAAAGTCTCCTGAGCAGATTGGAAGCAAGGGGCAGCTTGGAAGGAGGAAGGGATCTGGGAGACAGGGGGATAAGTGGAGGGGAGAGGAAGACATCGGGAGCAAGAATGTTGAGTTGGGGAAGAATAGAGGAGAGCAGGATTAGAGATTACATGCCAAAGGAAGTCATTCTAGGTTTGAGGGGAGATCTGGCACTAGTGAGATCTCCAGAAATCTATGAGGATGTAGTAAACTAAGCAGTAGTGGAGAGACTACTTTAAATGCCCCTCCCTAATAATGATTTTGACGACTAGAACCTCCATCCAGTGACAGACAAAAGCAGAGGCAGACCCCCACGATTAAACACTGAATTTAACTCTTAGAGCCCAGTGACAGAGAGGGAGGCGTGATGAGCAAAAGGTTCAAGACCGGGCTAGTGAAACCCAGAGAAACAGCTGACCTGAACAAGAGGGAGATCATGGACCCCAGACTGATGCCTGAGAGGCCAGCATGGGACTGACCCAGACTGCCTGAATGTGGGTGTCAGTGAGGAGACCTAGGATATCTATGGGACTTTGGGTAGTAGATCAGTATTTGTCCCAGGCACACAAATGGACTTTGGGTGCCCATCCCAAAAAGAGGGATACTCTCTCAATCTGGACACATGGGGGAGGACCTGAGCCCTTACCTGAAATGACAGACTCTAGAGATCCCCCATGGAGGGCCTTATCCTTCCTGGGGAAATGGAGTGGGGATTGGGTGGGGGGCTGCAGTGCTGTTGGGGAGGGTGGCATGGAGTGGAGAGAGAGGGAACTGGGACTGACATGGGAAGCAATACTATATATTTATTATATATATTAAATATATAATAAAAGTGTTAAAAAAGAATCTAAGCAATAGTGGAGAGGCTACCTTAAATGCCCTTGCCCTGTAATGAGATTGATGGCTACCTTAAATGCCATCATAGACCCTTCATCCAGTAGCTGATGCAAGAGGAAACAGAGCTTCACAGTTAAGCACTGAGCTGAACTCCTGGAATTCACTTGTAGAAAGGGAGTAGTGATGAGCATAGGGGTCAAGACCATGCTGGAGAAATCTGTCGGTAGAGCTGACCTGAGTCAGTGGTAGCTCACCAACCACCATCTGACAGGTAGAGAACCAGCATAAGACTGAACCAGAACCCTGAATGCTGATGTCAGTTTGAGGGACCTGGATAGTTCCTCTGTTAGTGGAATCAGAATTTATCCTAGTTCACAGATGGGCTTTGGTATCCCATTCCCTATGGAAGGATACTCTCTCAGCCTATACACACTGGAGAGGGCTCAGATCCTGCCCCAAATGATGTGACAGACTGTGATGATCCTCCATCTGGGCTTCAACCTAACTGAGGATTGAATGGAAGGTGGAATGGGGGGTGGAGGGATTGAGAGGACATGAGGGAGCAGGAACTTCGACTGGTATGCAAAATGAGATTATTTCTAATTTAAATAAAAATTAATTAGAAAAGGAATACCACAATAAAAAAGAAAATGTGTTAAACATATATTTTTCTGCCAAAGGCTGTAGAAGTATACAGCTGAACTAAGAGAAGAATTATTTTTCTAAATCCTGCCTGATCTGAAGGCATTCTTCTTGCTTCCCTTGGTGCAGTCCTGGGAGCTGGCCTCCCAGGCTGCTGCAATTTTCATTATTTAATTAGTGCATTTCTAAAGAGATTAATCCATTTGCATTTTTAAAAGTAGTGGTAAATGAATGTCACACTGGAAAATATGTTACACATTACAGGTCCTAGTCCATATTTAGTATCAAGAAGAATTCAAAACCCAGAATTCACCTAGCATTTCATTATGAACTTTGCCATATGTAGAGGAATTATAGTTACCTAACTTGGTGACATGAAGACAATGTAGACTTTCAAACATGAGATCAAAATCTCATTTTTTAATCAAAAGAAAATTATTTTTTCCATAAAATGACTAATACAAGTTTTTCCAGAAAAAAAGCCACAATGTGAGATTAGAAGCTGTATCATTTAAAAAATACATATTTTTGTGTATGCTTATGTGTGTTATCCTATATGACTACATGTGCACCATGGGCATGCAAGATCCCACAGAAGTCAAAGGAGGGCAGGCTGTTCCTTTGACTACAGTTACAGTTGCAGGTAGTTGTGAGCCACTCTTGCCTCCATGAAGGCACTGGTATCCAAATCAGGATCATCTGGAAGAGCAGCAAGTGTTCTTCACTGATAGGCTTTTGCTTCAGCCTGAGGAACCCGAATCTTGTACACAACATTGCTTTACTGTGTTTCCTCTCTCTGAATGAAGCAACTTTAACCAGGAGTCTTTAGAAAAAGATAGAAAACATGAAAGCCATTGAGAAGAGACATAATTACAGGCAGGCACTTGTGGCGTGTATCATCCTTGGACTAGGGAGGCAGAGGCAGCTAGTTCTCTGTGAGTTTGAAGCCAGCCTGGTCTACAGAGCGAGTTCCAGGACAAGCTTCAAAGATAAAATGAAAGCCTGTCTCAAAAAAATGAGACATAACTACATCCATTAGTTATTTGCATATTAAAACTACTCCAATTAATTTAAAGAAACTATACTTTGTTGCACATAAGGAGATTCTGATACAAAGTTTATAGCCAATGAATAGATATCTCAGACTGCAGGAGTTTAATATAGTACTCAAAATACACATCTACAAATAAATATAATATCTTATAAAACTTCTTTCTTGGTTATTATCAGCAAAATAAAATTGGATACTGATGATCAAAATTATTTTTATTTAACAATAATTTGTCAGATTTATTCTATATTCAAAACATAGAGTATATCTCTGTAGCAACTCAATATAATGTGATACCAGCTGTAAACCTATTCCCCCTCAGAATTTAATCTGATTGACTCTTGAATCTGTTTATAAATTCATTCATTAAATTCATACTATTTGCTTATTCTAGGCACAGTGTTACATAAAAAAAAGTTTGGCCATTCAGGTGAGCACATTTCAAACCTTATTTCAGTGAAGTTATTTCACAGGATAAATTTGTTCACAGCTATCTGCTGAGGAATATTTGCCAGTAATAGCAGTGCTTATTAAGTTAGTGCCTAAACTTTTTTATTAGCACACCAATATCTGGTAGTCAGTAATGATGCCATGACCTTTCTCTGGTAAGATTTCCTAAGGCTCATTGCTGAAATAAACTGTAGCCTTGAATACACCTTTACTAGAAACAGAAAGCATCCTGGAAACAGATCTAAGCCATTGGAGACATGAAAGAGAAAATAACTTGAAAATAGATGTCAAAGAATAAGAAAAGCATGACAGAGATACAAAAGATGTAGTCCACTTGTGATTCTTTAAGACCTGACCCCTGGTTAGATATACTTTTTGAAATGTGGGATGTCTATATTGGATCTAAAAAGATAGAGGGACCATTTCTCAAATAATTTCTTTCACAAAATTTTACTACCAAACTGTCATGTAAAATTACAAGAGAAGTCACATTGGTACTATCCTATGCAATTGCTCAAACCCTGCTAACATACAATAAGATTTTGGAGCTATTAATATAGTCTGTTCATTCCACAAGGATGCAGAAAGAAAGCAATAATCCTCAACTGCTTATGTCAGAACAGAACGGCTTAATTGCAGATTCTTTGGTCTTAGTCCTCCGTTCCTTGACTTACTAGGTCTGAAGAAAAAAATTTGTCTTTCTAGAAAGTTCAAAAATGACCCTGATGCTGAGGCCCCAAAAAGACCTCCTGGAGACCTATTGGAGCAAAGTGACAAATGGCTTTTATTATAATTTGTCTCTGGCTGTAAAGTAAAAATCAATTTGGAAAACTTGATTTCCAAATTAAAATATCACTCTTTTTGAAACAAGAAGAAAAAATAAATTTGGAGATTTGCCATCTTTCAGCTGCTGATAATGTTAACCCCAAAGGGCTGAAGTGACCTCAAAGTCAATTAATGCTACAGCAATTAATGGCAAAACTTGTGTCAGGATTAATAAAACACTTCATTCAGAACTATTTTTATATGATTCTATGTATAACTACATTATCAAGTGATTAGTTCCTGATGATAGCAGATTACTAAGGTAGTATAGTAATATGGTTTTCATAAAATGAGTGCGCATTGACCAGATATAAAATATGAGAGGGTCTGATCAATTTGCTGTTAATAACTAACCTGACCCTGGCAATGGCTTACTTCCAGACATAGGTGTACGTTTAAACCCAACCCCAAAGCAGTGTAGAAGATTAGACAGTCATTGTAAAATCTTAATAACTTTTGGGGTCTTTTAAATTTGAAGTCAGTATTCCATTAGTTATGAAATGACCTCTTCCTTTATTAGTCTTTCCTTGTAATTTTTCTTTCTCTTTGGGTACCTGCCATCCAGCTCCCAAAACATACAAAGAGACTTATTCTTACTTATGAATGCTCTGCCTTAGTTTGGCTTGTTTCTAGCCAGCTTTTCTCAATTAAATTCTCTAATTTATCTTTAACTATGTTCTGTCTCGGGACTTTTTACCTTTCTTTAATCTATGTATCTTTCTTTTTATCATACTCTGTGGCTGGCTGTGTGGGTGGTTGGCTGATTCCTGATATCTTCCTCTCCATCTCCTTTCCTTACTCCTAGTTCTCTTCCCTAAATTCCTCCTCCTATTTTTATTCTTTGCCCAAAATCCCTGTCTATTTCTCTCTCCTGCATAACTATTGGCCATTCAGCTCTTTAGTAGACCAATTGGGTATTTTAGACAGGCATAGTAACAGAGTTAAACAAATGCAACATGAAAAAAAATGAAACAGATCTTTGCATCATTAAACAAATATTCCACAGCATAAGCTAATGTACCACAACTTAACCAATATTCTACAACAAGTCTTGATGGATTTCCTTAGTAGATACATTTGTTATTTTTCACTACCCTTTGTCTATATTACCCTTTTTAACTTTTATGAAAAAAAAACTTGTCTTCTCCTTTATCCATTCAGATATTTTCCTTTTTATGGAGTCTCAAGTTCAAAACATATGTTCCAACAATCAGATGGCCTCTAAATACTTAATGGCATAAAACATTGTATCCTCTATTCTACTCAGTCACTTGCTACCATGATTGCAACAACAGAAATGGCAGATCATACTTAATTTTTCTTAGTGGAAACCATCCTCTGGTTATCTGTTTCTGTATAGCCTGTTCTTTGACTCATTTTATTTTACTCTATTAATAGTGTAGGAATATTCAAATAATCTGTCAAAGCTAGTGTTAGCATATAAAAGCAGTCCTTAAGCTTTGTGTAAAGGGTGTTATTTCATTTTCGTTATTGTTGTCTGAGAATCCACGGAAGGCATTTATAGAGAAACAAAACCTTACACAATTTTTTCTTGAAATCTAAAAGCAATCTATATGAAAGCCATAAAAGTTGCTTATATTTTCAATTATATAAATCATAAGTGAGATAAGTTATTTCCTGTTTTGTTTTGCTTTTCTTTAAAAAGTACGTAGCCCAATCACAATTTCTAGAATGCAATACATTCTTATACAGTCCCTCTATTCATCCCTTACACACACACACACACACACACACACACACACACACACACACACACACACACATACACATGCACACACCATCCCATTAGGCTTTGGGGTGCAGCAGGATTACCTGTCCCAAGAATGACTTGTAAGAAATGTGAAAATGAATATTTTTCTCCTGACTCTCCATATCATTGCACCTAGACAAATACAACACACATGTCTGTATGGTATACTGAAACAATTTCTGTTTTCTCTCATTATCTAGGTCTTTAATCATATAGTTTCTTAATTTGGTGACTGAATCAGATCAGTTGCACAATGAAATCTTTAGGCCACTTCCCATCTACAGCTTATGCCAAAGAAGACCTAACACCACATGCAGGATAAATGGCCACAAAGATCTCATGGGGGTAACAACCATTCTTCTTGGTTTGAAGTAGGGGAGTATAGTTTAACATAACACATTGGATGTGAAATGATTCAAGAAATGTTTGTTATCCATTCAGAACTGATGCAGGGAGAGATGATAGCTGCACTTTTAAGGCTTATCCTGTAACTAAATACTCTATAGGATTTGGAAAGGAAATAAAGAGAAAAAGATGACTGCTGCAGTAAGCTATCTAGTTCTTGCCACTAACATTTTAGAGTCATTCTAACTGCAAAAGGATTATGCATTTCTTTTTATATAACCTCATAGGGGTAGATCAAAAGGAAAGGCCAAAGAACTCACATGAAGAGGAAGACAGATGTTTTATGGCCAGCTTTTGTCTGTCTGATAAAACGTTGTTAGAATATATGCTAGGCATATAACCTAACACTGTGTGCTGCTTGCTAACCCTTAGAGACTTCATATGACTGAGAAAAATAGTATTTAAGCCGAGTGTTTGAATATAACACAGTCCACTCATCCATGTGGTTTCAAATAGCCTAGGCTTGAGTTCACAAACACCAGCAAAAAACTGTCCACCTGGGATAAACAGACCAGAAAATCACAAATTCATTATACCCATGTTGACCAGTGATCTACGGGACTGTCATGTACACATTGCCAACAGTATACACTGAAAATGGTACCATTTTCACTATGTGCTGTGATAACATTGTTTATTCTGTTGATTATGAATGTCATAGAAAAACAAATTCTTTTATCTTAGTATCAGAAAAAATGTTGCTTTTCCTTTGTTGCTCATTTTTATATCTGAAATTCTGAGATCAACAAAGAATCGTGTTTTCCATTATTTTTCTGCTAGAAGAGATGGTTTGATGTTTAATTTTAAAATCATAAAGGAAATATTGCATTTGGTATAAGTTTTTCTGTGCCAATACTATGATGTCCTTGTAAGTGATAACAAAGTAATTAATACTTATTGATGTAGCAGATGGTCAAATTTCTGTGAACTGAATTCACAGTTCAGAGTAAAAGACAGACAACTCCTTCTATAGAAATTTCTGTCTCCATTTATCTAATTACAGACTGAAGACAACCTCAAGCACCAACTAAAATGTCTGGCTGAATTTCAAGACATTCGATTAACAAATATTTTATGGTTTGGATGGATGCTCTTGGAATGGAATGTGAGTTATAACATCTTTGAATCTGCGTACTTTCTAAAAAGTACAGAGCACAATCATGCTACTTTGTGGAGTGGAGTTTACAGAATTTGTAATGGTAGCCTATTTCTTCACCTTATATCTACACAGTGACTGGGACAGACAGCATATATATGTGTACATGTGATCTACAAACATACACACATAATATGTAATATTATATGATAAAGTGAGGAGAACAGAATGTGCCAAAAATATGCCCAAATCTCTAAAACTAAAGTAAAGAAAATTGAGAAAAACCCATCAAGGAAATCTTTCTGCTTGTTCATTATCCACCTAATCACAAAATAAAAATTTTCCCTCTGAAATTTCTCCCTTCCTTATATGAGAACAACTTTTATCCTTGGACACAGAGGCAACATGAGATGAATCAGAATGAAGTAAAATTAACTAAATATTTTCTACTAACTAACTTTACATATTTAACTAGCCATAATTTATCATTGCCCCAAGAAAGCAATAATTATGCTTTTTGAATTGTTATTCTTACTAATATATTGTCTTTGTTAAAATTTTATAAGAGCCCCCAAACTTAATGCCATCTTTATATATTCAACTGAAAGACAATTTAAGACATTTAGAAATAGGCTATTAGAGATATACACCATGAAGTATATCTCAAACCCTGGTTACCCAACAGAGAAACTGTTGGGTAATGTTTCCCATTACTCCAATGGGAATCTACAAATGTGAGAATACAATGCCAATTCTTCAGCTTCTTTGGATATTGTGTAATTCATCCAGTATTAAAATGACCAGAATGATAAGGTCAATAATCATCCTAGTACTATTGGGAAGCACAAAAAGGTTGTGTGTTGAGAGGTGAATTATACCAATAACATGTGCATGATTTTATAAGCCTTTCCAATGGTGAAAATAAAGGAGATCTTTTGATTCATCCAAAAGACTTTGATATGTTCATCTTTCTTTTATTCTCTTTTCAACTTCCAAAGAAAATATCTCGGTGGACATGAACTATCTCAAGTGGCACACTTTCTTATTCTAAACCATGTTCTCACAAATATGAGATTAGATTTGATTGACCAGATTGTCCATATCAAGTGCCACCACTCCCTCCTGAGAAATCCTGCTTACCTGGAGGTGGGGTCAGAGGTTTTAGACCTGAATTCTGTCATCATATTTGCATGAGTACCCTGTGAAGAAACAGGCAATCAAATACATTTAGTTCTACTGGAGATCTTGGAAAATTCTGTCTTCTCTTCTTCATACTGTAAAAAATTTTTGCTGAGAGCATTTAGAACAAATAATGGATTTAGAACAAAATGTATAGATATTCAATCAAGAGAACTGGCTCACCATATTGCACCCCAATTTGAAGGTTTACCTCAATCTTTCACAGTGAAAGATTCCATGATAAAAGTCACAGTACTTCCTTCTTTGCTCTTGGAGTACAGATCCTTCATGTGACAATTTACCAAAGATCTTTTCTCAGTTAAATGATCGATCTTGTTCTTTGTAACAAAAATCTCCAGTACCTTTTAATTCACTTTATAACGATGACAACACTGTTCTTGTCAAACATGTGAGTTTTGATGTGTAAGGGGAAAAGAAAGTTTTAGTCAATCATAGTTAATTCTTTTTTCCAATAATTTAAACCATGAAAAAACATAATTTACAGTACATCAAAATTTTGAAAAAGAGAAATAAAGACAAGTGGGAAATATTTATTCCTATAGTTACCAATGCTAATTAATAAAGTTTTATTCTCCTCCTTTCAGATTGACTGATTCATAACAAGTATTACTGTATGAGCATAAAAGGTAAAATGTAATGGATCTCAGCATAAATAATAAAATGAGGAAAACCATCATATTGCATAGTAACATAAAAGACACATACATACAAAATGCATCCTTTTACAAATTCCAAACAGCTAAGAAAACATGGAAGCAGAGTATTATTATCTTTGTGTCTTCTTTTCCATTTGGACTTCCTGGACACATGGTGACAGGTCTTTCTGAATTCAAAAGATGTTTCCAACCAAATTGCTTTGCTAGTGTTTATTTAGAAAATTAAAGAAAAACCTCTATCTTGGCCCCCATATTTATTTTCTATCTAGGTAGAAGTATCGACTTTATCAGACTAATAGAATAAATCTATCAACAGATGGGCTGTGATTATAAGGAATAAATAGGATTCTGTTTGAACAGAGTACACACAAAAATAGAAGAATATTGATCTAATTATTTTCTCACCTTTAATTATATCACACTAAAAATTTAGTAAACTCATTCCAAGCATTCACTAGGAAGCTATGCTATATTAAGCACTATTTTAAGTTCTGCTCCATTGGAGTAAAAATGGAGCAAAATCTCTTCCCTTGTAAAACTTACATCTTGGAGCAATTTCCTAAAGTGGAAGATAAAATTAAATAAATTGAAGAAAACGGCCCCATAGGAATTGTTGAGGTTAAAATTATGAAATTGAAAGTGTTATTCAAAAATCATGAATGGGAATAATATTTAAAATTGACTTCTTTCTTAGTACTTAGCTTGAGCCATGCTTTACTTTCAAAATGGAGCTATATATTACATACATTACATACTTGCCGTCTCTTATGAAGCTGTTATTTTTACTATTCCTAGGTTGAAAATGAGACTGATGAAGGAGCTTTAGTCACAGGCTCACGCTTACAAAGGGATAGAGCATAGACTCAAAGTCACATATACTGAACTTCAGAACTGTGTTCCTCACAGCTAAGGTGTGTGCTTTCCTTCTGTCACTGTAATATATGAGTGTAAGAATTCAAAATTGAGCACAGCATTGCTTGCAGTGTGATCTTAATTGTATACACCATGAGAGAACATTTAAAAGTCATACAGCAGTGGAGAACATGAGCAGCTTTAGAAAGAATTCTCATCTTATAGTGAATTGTGAGAGAATTATCCAAACCAGTTAACATCTGTTAGGGAAATGCTTAAAACACAATTCCTTTAAAATTATATTATTTCTTGAAGTAATTATGTTTTTATTCTTACTCTGTTCATTATATAATTATTAAACTCTGATCTTTATTGACAAAATTTATCTTGGTTATCATTTATATAACTTTCATTATTTTCTTTAATTCTGTAATTTCACCCTGCTATCTTTCTGCAGAAGAGAATGAAAAGAAAATTCTAGAATGATTATGATTTACATTGCAATGGGATTTATTTTAGACCTGCTGTTGACCCGATATTACATTTCTTGAAACATAATGTCATCCCACTTACTAGTAGAAAATCTAAGTATATCTGAAAGTAATTCAGTTATTGTTTCAATTATAATTATAGTTAGCTATTCTCTCTAAATATTAATAGTATAGGTATTCCAATTTCTTCTTTTTTAATATGAGTACACACGTTTTTAGTATTTTAAAACATATGATTATGTATCCTTTTTCTTTAATCCAAAATTCTAATTCTTTTCAACTCTAATTTCCCCAAATTCAACGTACTTAGTAATGTTTTTCCTGTATATTTTTCTTCATTACCAGGGTTTTAAAGTTATTTCTCATAAGTTATGGACTCATTGATTAATGGGACAAAATATTTGGAACCTGTTTTCCCTATCCTTTTAGAAAGAGTACTTTACTGAGGAATAGGCTCTCTAGTACCAAGCATGCTGTATACACACTCATCTAAAGGAGGAAAGCGACCAATAGACCTTCTGAGTGGTAATGCCCATGTAAAGCAAAGCTGACAAACATGTCACACTTACCTTAAGGGTACAATAATGGAACTTGTATCTTGATGGTTTATCAATAGCTACCTAGTTGAACTTATACTCTATTCAACATGCCTAGTACTGGAAACCTAACCAGCTACCTGGGACTAGTGATGACATGATTCTTAGAGGAAACTACCAGCATTCTGTTACACCAACTTAACTCCCAACCTCATACTAATTACTTACATCCACTGGTAAGTGTAGCTCCCCATTCACCAAAGAAATTTCCCTTTGAACCAGAGACTGGGCATTTCTCCAGTCTTGGTGCTGTTGATGTTGTATCACAGGTCAAAGTAGAGTTCTAGTTCTCATTTACTTTTCCAAAAAACTTTTAATTTTGTAAAGCATTTAGCATTCAGCCACACAATATGCAAGAGATTTCACATTGAATAGAACTCTGTGTGTCTTACTTGAGTGTTATGCTAGAATGCTAGAAGAGTGATCATGGAAAAATTGCTGGAAAGACAATGTTTTCGGGAATTTGGTTAAAGCCTTTATGAGTACATTGAGGTCAAAACAATTCTTTCATTTGATTCGAATTTCCAATATTGTTTATGGAAAATTTAATAACATTTCTAACACAGTTGCTTTTGAAAACCATTTGCAGAATCCCCTCACACCAGATATTCTCATTGTTCATTTCTCATTTCAGGAAACTTCGCGGTCTTAGAGAGCCATAAGCATCTCATTCATAATTAATAGCTGAAAAATTCAGGGTGGAAAGAGGTAAACTAAATTTAGAGAAACACACATTACAGCTTCAAATTTATGCTATTAAAATCACTTATTTACATAAAGTTATTGGCACTATTACTCTCTAACTAGATTCCTATCTTTTGTTTTCTGGTTCAGGCTGTCAGACTTACTTTTCTTTTATTTATTTCTGTAATCTGAAAGTTCTTACTCACTATAATAGTATTGAAATTTGGTGAATGTTATACTTTTATATTTTGGAGAATTAATGATAGCAAAGGACTAGACTGCATTTTCTTTTCATATTCCCAAATAATATCAAATTTCATGTGCCCTTAGGATCTTAGGAATATACAAGCCTCCATTGTAACTTAAATGGATGAGCAGTTGACTCCTTTTTAGGATTTCATATAGACCCAGATCCCTTTCCTTCTTAGTATTTGGGTGTCCCTTATTAATGAATGTTCTCCCCAGTTTAATAATGTAATCTTTCAAATATGTAAGAAAGTTAAATTTGTAAAATATTTTTAACTTTGTCTAAAGCTAGAAGGTCTTTGGGTATTTTTTTTGCCTTCCAGAGAAGTTATAAAACTGACTTAATGTCACAAGTCTGTAATTCATTGAACTGCCAACATGTAAAAACAACAGAGTATATTCTTCTGTGCATATATTAAATTAGAAACATGAATAAAAAGAAGAGTACAGATTTTGGCATATTAAAATAATATCCTGCTATATGAAATCACACAAATTATTTTCTGAAATTTTTGTACTTAAAGTGAAAAATATGGTGAGAATCTTGGTAATTGTGAGTAGGTTTTCATCTCTTTATGTGTTCTTTAAGGCATCATGAACATGAAAGTTTAATATGCATTTTAAAAATCAAATGTAAATATGTCTACTCTTCACTTACAGTATATAGTGTTAGTACTTGCCACGAAGTAGATGCAAAAAGTTGAACCAAGTAAGTGCAAACAATTTCTATAATACATTAACTTCACTGGATGAAGAGCTGATCCCGTGGGTTCAGTGCTTGTTCCAAAAGTATAAGAACCTGAGTTTAAATCCTCATCACCCTATCATGAAAGAGCTGTATTGCTGCATGTATACAACCTCAGTAAAAGAGATAGGGAACAGAAAAGGTAAGATCCTGGGATTTTATTACCCAGTTGGCCAGACATACCTTCAATGAGACATCCTGACTCAAAAACCAAGGAGGAGAGCAATAGAGGAAAATACTATTAACTTCCAGTTTCCAGATGCACACCCCCACGAACACTTATGTGCTTATATACATAGATGACACATTTATACACACATTAAATAAATGGAATTCATTCATTCAGAAGATGTCAAACTATGCTATTCTGTTCATTTTCCATTTTAAAAATAATCAACAAAATAAAAGAAGTTTAAGAACAGCAACTATCTAAAAATAAAGTGTGTTTTTGGAAAGATTCTATAAAATTGTAGCATGGCTACCTAAATATTGTTTAATTACAAAATTTGTGAACCTGAATGACATAACGGAAAGAGTTAATGTTCAAAAACTCTACAAATTTGAATAAATCAGATGCAATGAGCCATTTCTTTAGTTTGGAGTTTCCTTACAATTTATCTGTCATCTATTTTATTAAATTTACTGTATAAATATCTAAAGTTTCTCAAGAAAAATAAAAACAAAATTTGTACCCTTAGAGAATTATATTGTTCAATAATGGAGAAAATGATGGAAAAGAATATTATATGGTATCTGAATGAGTGATATAAAATGCACTTTAAAAATTCAGTGAATTTGCCATACAAAGAGTAAAGTGAAACTGTTATTTATTAGTGTTCTAAGTATTAGCACAACTATATAAGAGGGAAAAAATTAATGCAACTTAGCAGGAAAACAATTTTTAGTCCTTAAACTTTTGTCAGGATACTAAGTAGTTCTCTAGATGGGAATTTAGTGAAAACTTGATTGTTCAGAGGCACATAAGGAAACTGTGCAGTTATTATATTTGGAAGGTAAGTTCAAAACCCAGTGCTACAAAGATGCTGCCATGTGTATTTAAGGGGTCTTGGGTTAAAGCAGTCCTTTCAAAAACAGTTTGGGCAATATCCTACAAAGAACTTCAATTTATTTCCCATTTTTCTTGAAATTCCATATTCAGTAAAAGAAAATGTTTTAGAGTATGTGTAAGTAAGACAAATGTGTATATTTTTGGTGACAGTGCAGCTCCGTTAATATATATGTCAGGAATACAGACACAAAGGAAGTATAATGGTACAGTATATATAATGGAGAAATACAAAAAGTATATACTGTTGTTTTATAGAGAGATATGTTTTAGCTTTATAGAGTTGCTTCACATGTAATATGTACATAGTCTATATAAAGGATCCAATAGGACACTCCTGGAATACTAAAGTACCTAAAATGAAATAGGCCTCTATGAAATGCTTTTTCATTTTATGACAAAATATGTCATTACTATTATAACTCAATTGTATGGTTCTAATCATCTACTGTTGACTAATACATAAACACACAGAAAGAGGGAGACAAAAAGAGAGACACATGCACACATTGATGGTAATCTCAATTGTAAAATTGTTGAAAACTAGAATAATCCTTGAGTTGGGTCTTAGATATACTTTTAGGGCAATATGGCATTAGGTTAATTTAATGAAAATGCATGATAATTTAATATGGGTGGCACCATTCCCTAGACTGACCTGTTCACTTTTCATTAGAGCAACAGAAAAATTAAAAAACATACAAAAAACACACTATGCACTGCTCATAACTCCTCCAAAAGCATAAAATGGGGCCTCAGATAGAATAGGTTGAACAATGTTCGTGGCCAAAGTCCTTGACACTAGAATTATTTGTAGACTCTATTGTCCTTGATTCTTGACTGTGGTTGTTTGAATACATTATGGTCCCCATAGACTCATGTGTTTAAATGCTTAGCACCTAGGAAGTGTTAATATTCAGAGGTGTGGGCTTATAGGAATGGTGTTACTGTGGAGGTAAGCTTTGAGATCTTGAGATCAAGGTGTAGAATTCTTAGCTCCTTCAATAGTAAGCCTGCCTGCATGCTACAATGTCCCAACATGACAAAATGGACTAAATCTCTGAAACTCTCATCCAGACCCAATTATATGTTTTTCTTTATAAGAGCTGCCATGGTCATGATGTCTCTTCACAGAAATAGAAACTGTAACTAAGACAGTAACCTAATTAATATGCTGATTTAGCTAGGACTATGACTGGGACACTCTTAGGAGTGACACCTTCTCAAGCATTTTGTGTTTTTTCAGAATGTAGAACCTGGGACCATGAAAATATCCCTTCTGGAAAAGTCAAGGAAGTGTGAGGGACCATTCTGAGAGATCAAATGCAAGTATCAGAGCTTTCAAGTTCCTCTGAGAAGTGAAGTCACATGTCTACTTCTTTGTCTTCCTTGGTACTGGTTTCTTACTTTCAATTCCTGTTGCATTGATAAAGTATCCTGAAAAGAGGTATTAAGTTCCAGGATTTAGTCTCTCATTGCAAGGAATAACTTGAAGCAGCATTTCAAATCATTTCTAAGAGTAGAAAATAATAAAACAATTCATACTTAGTTTTACTCAACTTGTTTTTTTCTACTATCATATAGTTCAGAATCCTCATCCCAGGGAGTGATACCACACTGTGGGTGAGCATTGACACCTCAGTTAATGTAATAATATAATCTTCTACATATATATTTTTACATCCTCAACTAATCTAGACAAATGCTCTTTTGACTCCATCCATTATGATTCCAGGCTGTATCAAACTGACAATAAAATCTATCTGTCAAAGTCATCGAGACTCCAGAGGAGATACAGACATAAGATTTCAATTATAGGAACACTCATGAATTTGAAGCAATGGAAACAGAAAATGAACAAAATCTATTATTACAGTTAATCATAGTATATGGATTCAGATATCTATTGAGGTGGAAGAAAATACTTCTGTGCATAAGGATATTGGAAGAGATGACTGATATCTGAGTTAATGGATTACAGGGTGGTAAGAAGACATGTCTTAAATGTGGGGTAGCTCTGTCCGAAGGACGAGAGACAATGATTCCACAAAAGTAAGAAGTTCACAGATGTAAGCAAATTCCAAGCATTGTCAAAAGGTGACATTTTTGGAAAATCTAACTGGCCTTGTGCATATACCCCTATCTTTAGCCTTTAAATGCAATTTTATATCCATGACTTTTCAGGAGTTTCTAGGCTTCTGCCATGAACTAGGGCTTCATCACCAGTCCATCATGTTCTAAGCCTTTCAGATTCTTAGACTGTGAGATACTTGTGACAACCTACAAAAGACAATTTTGGGACTATCTACCTTCTTATCCCATGAGCTAAGATATATTCCTTCATGATTATAAATGTATCTGATTTTGTCTCTCTAGTGAACTCTAATATAATAGAGAAGCAAAAAACATACTAATGTTTTCAAACAATTTCTGAAAGATTCATACTTTACATTTGTTATGTTGTTTGCACAGTTCAGTAATAAAGAAAGTGTTTGGGACATACTTTTAAAAATATGCCTCCACTTTGAGAAGATGTCAAAGACTATTTACCAAGCTCTTCTTTCTTAAAGGACAGCATAAAACCTGATACTTTTCTGGTCTTGCTGGAGACAATTCACAAGATCTCAGAGAGAAAAGTCTATGAAGATACCAGAAATTAAATATATTCATCATTATGAAATATTCACAAATGTAGTCTATGAATATCAAACTTCTAATCTTAGGATGTTAGTAGCTGATATCACAGAACTGCAGCTTGGATCCTAGTGTTTACCTTTATAATATGACTAAAGTTTGATTAACCAATAATGCTATCATGTATCCATGAGCTTGATATGAATGACCTCTGTTTGCATGTCAGAGTATGCACAACTGAAACCTATGTACACAAAGCTCATGCTAATCGCCTATAATAAACATACCCCTAACTGTTAAAGCATTTTCCTCAAGTGGAGACTTACAAGCCTACTGCCTAGTAGTGTAGGTTATATTTTCATTATTGCCCAGAAAATGCCCTCTTGAAATGTACTCAATAAACTATTCTTTTGATTCCAGTCTAAAAGGGAAAATTCATCCAGTAACTACCAACTCCTCTCCTACCACCACAGTGGCTGCACACTGTATCCCCTACAAATCTTTATTGGAGCTTTTGTCTCCCTTCATGAAAAGGAAAGTTTCATCCTTATAAAAGAGACACAGAAAGAACATGAACAAACTAGGCTTGACTCCTTTCTCCCAGTTTATTATCATTCTAACTGACTCCATCTTAAAGTGTACTTTCCTTTTCCATACACTTGTTTAACTAGGTCATTAAAGCACTTTCTTGTTTGAGTCTTACTTCTAAAAATGATCTAAAGAGTTATCCAGATATTTGACAGACCAGTGTTTGCTCTGTTTTATAATGCCATCAATAACTTAGGATAATTCTTCTTATCATGTGTTTGCGGTGGCAGATCTAGAGAGAATCACCTTCTTTTATTTAGTCAGCCATCCAACATATGTTTTTGTTTGTGTGTGGAAAAATGAACGTAAAGTAAGCCTTTGCACTTGAGACAGGTAGAGTTTACTACAATGGCCATTAAGTTTGAATAATGAGAATTCAAAGAGACAGCTTCTAGTGTTGCCCTTCAGGAAACTCAAAAACAACTGTGCTTTAGCTGCAGATTCCATGGACCTGCAGTTTAGCATTTGTTCTTTCAGCCCCTTGTCTGTGACGCCACTGTTTGAAGCACTCCTATGCACCTGCTCCCAATTCTCTTTTAAAGAGCATCTGCCACCACAGAGGCAAGCTTTTAATATATTGATTTATCATCTTAGATACAGGTTTTTATTGCTTGCATTTGAATATTATCTTTAAGGTGCTTTTGTGATTACAGATGTTTTACATATAAATTGCTTTATATTCAGAGAAAAGCTTTTTTTCATTTGTTACAGAAACTCCACATTCATGTGTTTTACATTTTAATATCTTCTGCGTTGCGAAGAGCTTGGGAATTGCTTTCTGTGATGGCAGACACTAGGAAATCAGCATCTGTGCTGGCTTCTGCTTCAGCGAAAAAGTTAACTGTGGGTGTGTACATTTTATCTTTGTTCTTAGGCAATTCCAACATCATTAATTATAAAAGGAAGCTTTGATTGCTATTTTACCCCTAAGGAGACAGAATTAGTCACAATAAAAACAAACAAACAAACAAAAAATCCCTGTTTTTATTCATAATCTTTATAGGCCAGAAAATTAAGACAGTTAAATTATCACTCTTTTGTTTCTTGTTTCCTTCTGTCTCATAAGAATCTGGAAGTCTGTGGGACTTTATGGTCTTTGAAATAATAGCACCATCTGCTGTCTGAAGTTTGACTCATTATTCGGGTTAAGGGAATGAAGATGGTAGCAATGGAAGAGCCGTACAAATCTCAGGACTTTAGTAATATTCAAACATTGTAACAATGGGAAAGCCTCCCTCACACAAAATCCTGTGTGTAGGAAAAACTATAGACTGACCCTTTACTTTTTGGCAAAAATAAGTAAAAGCATTTGTATGGCATTGAACATTCTGACCATGAAGAGTAGGAGAATACAGACTCAAAGAAAACCCCTTAAAGCAATCCCTGTTTCTAAGCTACACATCCTTATATGTAAGCAAAGACAGAACACTTCTGAACAGAGGTCCAGCTGCTCCTTCAGGACTAATCCCAATGGTATCTTCTTATAGAACTGTCTGTTCTCTATCCTCAAGTCCTTCAACCAGAGGAGTAATGCTATTTCATTTAAACCCTCCATTGTCTGATAAATGGTCATTGAATGTGGGTCTCATGGCTCTCGTAATAATAAGAAGCCTCTAGCAGTCTAAAGAACACAGAGAAAATTTAAACCATTCTCCAATGTTCTTTCCTGCTGATTTCTTTTAACAAGCCAGTGGTTAACTGCCATTCAGCTCCACACACACACATCTGTTTCTGTAACCTCTTAAATGTCCCAGAACTTTTCTCACAACTATCAACACCAGCTGCCTGCCACTCCTTTTCTTTTTGAATTAACTGCAAGTTGTACTGGCTACTGTGAGATTTTATACTTTTTACCTGACCCGTTTATTATGTCTTTTATAAATAAATCTTTTTTCTGAACATCTCAGTCACTTGTAGGTGTACTCCTTGAATCAGGACCTTGTCCTTGGCTGCTACAGAAAAAAGAATGAATTTTAAATTGCAAGTGACTGAAATGGGAATGGAATTTTAAAAGCTAAACTACGCTATTTTTTATAGATTTAAACTTATGCTTCCTATCAGTGTTTTGTAACTGTTATATTATGTAATTGTTATATTATGGTAAAATTCCTCTCACTTTTCTGTGTACCTATTACATATTTGGTCTGAGGCAACTTAAAACAATAGAGCTGCTTTGCAACATTTAATGGAGCCATAAGCCTGTGTCTATACACTCTTGATAGAATGCTAATGACAGACACATACATGACTCTGACTTAAAAGAAAATGATCCACTTTACACCACAGAAAGTATCTAGAAAAAGAAAAAAAAACAGTCCTTATTCTTTGTATATGAATGTCTGAACTAAAGGAGAATGGCACCTGTTAAGAGAATGGAAGTCCAGGAGAAACAACAATGGTAAGCAAGTAGGATTGTTCTCTTAAATGGAAGGTCATAATAACATGTTCTTGTATCCAGAAGACATGGGATTAGAGGTAATTAACAACATGCTGATTTGCATTATCTGTTAGGCAAAGTTATACCAAGTTCTCATAACCAGGGCTGGAGGTGGATAGTAATCTAAATGGCTGATATTTGCATAGCCTGGGGCTGTCCCAAGCTCCCACAACCAGGACCAGAGGTGGCTAATAGTCCAAATCAATTCTACTGCTCTCTCAGTGACCAGAACCACAACAGCTCCTTCCCTAGGCCTTTAAGCTAATATAGGTAGCCAATCTATAGAATTAATTTTTAAAAGAAATTTTTTAAAAGAAATGACAAGTACTTGGAATTGATTTCCATGTAATTATGCCTCCATAATGCAACAAGGATTGTAAACACCAGAAAACATTTTTATCAAAGTCTTTAAATATGCTGGCAATTACCTGAGTGGTATAAGACACCAAAAGTTTGATTCAGTGTGTCTTAGTTAGGCTGAACTGATATTTCATTCTTACTACTCTGTGAATTATTTCCCTGCAAGCCATGACACCTGCACAGATCCCGACAGGCACTCACCTATGCTCCAGCTGAGCTCCCAGTTCCAAAAAGTGTGTATTTGTAAAATGAAGACAAAATGTTGCTGAACCAAGCCGACCCCAGATAACAACAAGATACAAAAAAAAAAGCCAAAAGATCCCATGTTTTCAAAACCAGCTTATCCAGAGAAAAGAGCTCACTTCCTCTATTACACCCCTAAAACTATGAAATCTCCCCCATTTTGCATCCCTGTCCACAATGACATCTGTCTCAATGTACTGCCTCTCAAGTGATATAAATTCTGCTTTTGCTGTTGAATTCAGTCTAAATCCCATTCAGCATCTGGTAGAAACCCATGCCATCTGCATGCTAGTTGTTTCAGTCTCTGTGAGTTCCTGTGAGCCACGATTCATTCATTCTGTGGGCCGTGTTCTCCTGATGTCCTCTATCCCCTCTGACTCCTACAATGCTTTCACCACCCCCATCTCCAAGGAGAGGGATCCAATGGAGACCTCCAATTTAGAATCTCTCTTTGCATAATGTCTGGCTGTGACTCTCTCTCTCTCTCTCTCTCTCTCTCTCTCTCTCTCTCTCTCTCTCTCTCTCTCTCTCTCTTCCTCTCACTCTTGGTTTTTCAAGACACGGTTTCTCTGTTTTGCCTTGGAGCCTGTCCAGGAACTCGGTCTGTAGACCAGGCTGGTCTTGAATTAAAAGAGATCCACATGGCTCTTCCTCTGGGATTAAAGGCGTACGCTGCTCACATCAGGCAACTGTGGATCTCTTTAACCCACTTCCATCTGCTGACAAAAGAAGCCTCTCTGATGACAAGACAAGGTATATCATATAGTAGATTATCAGAACTTTATATAGTCATCATAAAGAATCATTACTCAGTCTTTAAATAAAACGGTTTTGTGCCTATCATCTTTCTTACAGATATTGATCTTGTACTAAAATGACACTCTACGTTGTGACTTAGGAAAGATCCTAGGTCTGTCTCTGACAAGTGTTCTGCCAGTTTTATCCCAGTTCCTCCCCATAAATGATCTCAATAGTCACTGAGAATAACAAAGGTGTCTTACCTCTTCTCTTAGCTTCTGTTAATGAGTATGGCTTTATGGATTTCTTAATATGAGGAGGGACCCTGTGACCAAGAGTCACTGGCCCTTTTGCTTCTGTGAGTGAAACTTCTTTCTTCCAGTCCCCTTCTTCCTCTAGTGTCTCCTTTGCTCATTTCATTTTGCTAAACTTCTGTATAATTGTTTAGCATCATATTTAAATTGTATGCATTGATTAGATTGGCAGAGTTATTGGTACTTGCATGGTTTGGTCACCCCCCTCAGCCTGAATATAGATCAAGATGCACTGGATTGATTCTTGGAAGCTGGTGCTTTACTAGTTCACATTCTTTCCTTCCCGCATTGAAGTCTCTCTCAATCTGTGCTTGTGAAATTATAGACTCTACTTGGGAACACATGCTAAACTTATCTGGGAAAATAATTTTTGAACAGAATTATTTATTACATGTATGAGTACATGTAATAAATTATAAATTAAACATGTCAGTATAGGTACGCTTCAAAAGTAAAGGGAAGTTTAGAATCACTCATGCCTAAGGCCTATGTGATGATTAATAGTGATTGACAACTTGACAGGATATCCAATTATCTAGGAGATTTAGAAACATCTTGCCTCTGGGAGATCATCTAGATTAGGATAATTCAGATGAGATGACACATCCAGAAAATATCTAGGACTGTTGTATGTGCTAGTGTCCCAGACTAAGCAAAAGGAAAAACTTAGGTGCATATTAGCCAACTTCTTTCCCTCCTTCATGACTGTAGATAAATGTGACCAGTCGCCTCAAGTTCCTTCTAATATGATTCCTTTCCATAAAGGACTGTACTACCCAACTGTGAACAAACCCTGTCTTCCATTGTCAGGTATTTTGTCAAAGCAATGTGGAATGCAATTAACACATCCTGCCTTTGCAAGGCCAGAAGTTGGGAAATTTATCAATGAATAAGCTACCATGAATTTCTATACTTCTTAAGTGAAATTTAGGTTACATATTGAATAAAATGTTTCTAAGACAAAGAAAATCAGGTTATATTAGAAAGAGGGGTGCCCATAAAATTTGTATCAAGCCAGTACATATAACTTATATTGAAGTTAATTAGCAAGTACAACTAAAGTCAGTTTTGGAGTCTTATTATTAAGGGTATTCAGTGTATTGTTTTAATAATGCCAATGGGTTTTTCTTCTGGGGGGAGGGCAGTGGAGGCACTTTTTATTTGTGGCAAATTCTCTTTGTTCCATCACATCCTTTTGCTTAAAGCATTAACTTTATTAAGCACATCTGTACAGAACAGTCTGTTTCCTTTTAAAATATCTTTAACATAAATGTGCATTTCATTAAATTATAAAACTAATAAAAATATCTGTTTCTTTGGTCCTTTGCTTTGATGCCTCAATGAAATTTTAAAGCTGAATTTTGTAAGCAGTGTGTTTTGCATGTGTTTTCCCTATATCAGTTTTACTAATTTTACATGAAAAAGGAAAGGGATTATCTAAATAATTAGTAGCTACAATTGATCATTACTGATGCCCGGTGAGTATTATTTTATTCAATTGAAAACAAATTATGTAAACCCACTTGATTTTAATGAAAACTTATAGTAACTCTAAAAGATGAAGAACCAAATGTATCAGTGAAATTGAAAGCTCACCTTTAAGATATTAAGGGATGTTCCTTGGTCTATAACATCTTGTTCTTTGCCCAAGAAAGTTATTTTCTAGACAATTACTCTTACAGGGAACACTCTGGTGTACAGGTAACAATCTTCCAGAATCTTACTGATAGTGAGTCAGCATTGCTAACTCTTAAATAACTGGTGGCAGGATATGATTTATATGCAGAAGTTGTACTCTGTGGTGCACACATCCTGTGGAGGCCATGGCCCTCAAGACAAACAGGCAAAGATAGTACATCAATTACTATTAAACTAAGGTGTCTTTCTTTATTTTTGAGCTCAAATATATTTACCTATTATTATAAACACATGTTCTAAACTGAAGATAATAAATTACCAGTAGATACTCTATCTATGTCTATATCTATCTATCTGTCTATCTCTCTCTATATATATATATATAATGACCTTCTACAGTTCTATCATTACCGTTGGCATAGTTAATCCATACTATGGAAAGAAAGGGAACTCATGCCAATGTTTGGAAACAGAACTTAAATCATCTGGAAGTAAACCCCAAGAGTATTGAAGGAATGAGTATGTATGCCCTGAAATAATTTTGTTTTTATTTGATATCAACAATTTTTTCTAGTAGTACTGTGTGTTTGTGCTTTTTTAAAGTTTTCAGCTCACCAGTACTTTGGATATTATTAACGCTTTCTGTAAAAAACGTATTTCTAATCTTTTTCTTCCAATCCAGAGCATTTGCAATCATGTCAGAAAGTTTTGTGTATAGTAAACAGTTTAGTTCAACAAATGATTGCTTGACCAGAAGGTATTGTGCCACTGCTAAAAGGCCCCAGGAAGTATGTTTTGCAAGAAAACAATCAGCAATTTATTCAATCCATGCATCCTGGCCTGTTGCTACACACAGTGTGAAATTCCATGATACCTTACAGCTAGAAAGATCACATTGTGCTGGGGCAAAGTAAATAAAATTCAAGGAATAGATTTAGAGAATTTATTGACAAAAAGACATCCTTCTATTACAAAAGTCAAGTAATATCCTAGATTAGACTTAGGAGTTTTTTGTTGTTGTTATTGTTTGTTTTCTCATTTATTTCTTGTTCTCAACACATTCCAACTGCAGTTTTCTTCTCTCCACACTTATCATTCCCCAACACATCTCCCCTCGCCTCTAGATCTATTGCTTCTAAATTTCTCTTCAGTAAAGAAAAGGCATCCCAAAGAAATCCACTGATGATGATGTAGCAAGGTACAATAAGCCTAGGTATAAACCCTCATATCAAGGCTTGACAAGGCAACCTACTAGAAAGAAAACAGTCCCAAGAGCAGGTGAAAGAGTCAGAAAGGCCTCCACTCCCACAGAAACACCAAGCTAATAGCCATTACATATATGCAGAGGACCTAAAATAAACCCATGTAGGCACAGTGATAGCCACATCAGTCTCTGCGTCCCTGTGATCCCTACTTTATTTGATGCCTTTGCACTGTGTTCTCCAAGTGCCCTCTTCCTTGGCTCCTACACTTCTTTTCACCCATCTTCCATCGGTTTCCCAGAGCTCAACAGGGAGTGACGCCATAGAGATGCCCAATTTGTGATCTCTCTCCTTCTAAAATGTTTGGCTGAGAGTCTCTTTATCTGCCCCCATTCAGCTGTCAATGGAAGCCTCTCTAATGGCAACTGAGCTAGGCAACAATATATGAGCATATATTATTAGGAATCTTTTATTGACTTTTTCTTTTTCTTTCTACCATTGGTCTCTGGGTTATCTAGGGTTCTGTTCCTGGTCATCTAGGCAGTGTCTGGCACTGTCTTCCTCTAGCCATATTGAGTTCCACAGTAACTGGTGTTTACCTTATTCCATACCCTCACCAGCAGGGAGTGCCACTTTTGTGATTGATTTTAGCCATTATGACAGGTGTAAGATAAAAACCTTGAAGGAGATTTGGTTTTCACTTCCCTGATGGCTAGTAATGTTGAACATTTATTTGAGTGTTTCACAATCATTTGAGATTCCTCAACTGAGAATTCTGTTTAGATCTGCAACCTCATTATTTAACTGCATAATTTTGTTTTTTGTTGCCTGATTTCTTGAGCTCTTTACATATTTTGGGTAGTAGGCCTATATTGGATACAGAGTTAATAAAAATCTATTCTGATTCTGTAGGCTATCTCTTTGTCCAATTGACAGTATCCTTTGCCGTTCAGAACCTGAGTAGTTACATGAGGTCCAATTTATTGTTGATTTTAGTGCTTTTGCTGTCAATTTTCTGTTCAATGCTCTTCCCACATTGTTTTCTATCAGATTAAGTCTGTTTATTTTTATATTGAGGTCTTTGATCTACTTGAATTTCAGTAATTTTGTCTGGTGATAAAACAACTAGCATCTACAACCTAAATTAACATGTACTTTTTAAGCTAAGTTCTACAACATGGCTCTTTGCTTGTTGCCTCATTTTGTACACGTCCTTGTTCCTAAGTGTCTAGCTGGTGACTTCTCTCACTCCTCCCTTCTTCATACCAGCATTTCCAGTTTGGGACTATATAGGTCTGGGTGCTAATTTCTGGTTTTGTCTTTGTTAGGTGAGAGTTTTGTTCCTTTGTTTCTCTTTACGCTCTGAATTTTCAGAGATTATGTGAGCTGGGTGCTGCCTGTTTTACTGGCCTGCTTAGCTGTTGAGTTCATGGGGAACATTTGATGGTGATGGTGTACAAGTGAAGTGCAGTGTTGTAATTTAAGAAAAGTGGTACACAAGAGAAAGATGCCACATAACAGGGTTCAAGCAGAATGGATTTTTATTAGGGAAAGGGATCATAAAAAGGGAAAAGTGAAGGTGAGAAATTGACAGGAGAAGCAGGAGAGAGGAAAGAGGGGAAGAGAGGAAAAGAGGAAGTAGGGAGAGAAAAAGGAGCAGACAGAGAGAGAGAGAGAGACAGAGAGAGACAGACATAGAGAGAGAGACAGAGAGAGAAGGGTGGGAGGATAACAGGGCCATTTTAAAAGGGAACAAAGCAAATATTCACAGATTGTGCTCTTAGTGGCTTAAACTGAAAGTATGTCCTGTCAGAACCCCAAGGACAGGCCAAGAGATGCCTGAATACTAACAGGGAGACCTGGGGCAGATGATCTGTTTAAGTGTTAGTGCAGTGCTAATGCTGACACTGACAAGGGCTGATGGTGTTAGATAACAGATAGTATGGAGAAGATCCTTGGACCATTTGGTCTTTTGGCATGCTTGCTTTTAAGAAGGGAATATCCTCCTGTGTTGGGGCTTACGACTGCTCTACATGGCAGAGAGAAAAAGTCAGAAGGTGATGATGTGGAGGAGTGACAGTATGTGTGGACAGTGAGTAGAAAAACCCGCAGCTGGTTTTCTGCTGCATCATTGAGACTATCCTAAAAATCGGGTCTGTGGTAACAGGGTACACACTTTATTCTTATACATACCTTCCCATGGAGAACCAGTGAAATTATGGTATTATTTTTTTTTGTTTTATTTGTTTGCTTTTACAGTAGAAGTGTGGCCCAAGAACAGACACATTTTGATATAGCACACCTCAACATGAGAGAAAACTAACAATAGCTGTAAGCTTAGAACTATCCCCTGTATAACTCTCAGTCAAATCAATGTGTCAGAGTATCCTTCCCCAGGCAATTGTTGTGCTTTACATGCATGTGGAGAGGAGCCTTCTGAATTCTGTCACCTTCAGGTGCTTTGGGGAAATTAAATTTCATTTTTTTATCTTGTATGTTTCCTTTATTTCCTGAGGCTTAGGGTTCTTTCTCTTCCTTCTAGGAAAGAATGTTCCACTCTGAAGGAAAGAGACTCACAATAGGATATGACATATATTAGCTGCATCAGTACAATGGGAGAATGTTGAAGAATAATGCCTTAATTGTTCTTAAGATTAAAGATATAGTAATAGTTGCATCTGTCATTACATAGTGATTTTTGTTTCTCTTCTATTACTCTGTCATCTGACTGTTAAAAAATTGACTCAGATACATAGGAAATGTTCTCAGAGTTTGGAAAAATTCAATTGTTATGTTTCAAACCTGGGACAAATTCCCGAAATGCCTGTTTAACATATTTAAGTGGACCAGTAAGCCAGATTCTCCCTACAATCCCTCAGCCCCTGCCTGTTTCAAGGCCACCCTAAGTGGCATACCCTGTCCCCTACCCCAAATTTTTCCAGGCCAGGAGCTGGACTGCCCTTCTCCCAGCAACTCTTGCCTGTATAATCCAGACATTTTGGTTACTTACTCTCTTTGTACCTTACCTTATTCCAAGGTCTCACCTCTTGCTTCCCCTTCTTTCTCTTCCCACATGGCCTAGCTCTGTCTAATCATGCCCATTCTGGAATCGTTCAGATGTTTCTGCCTCTGGCTATGTTCTCCATATATTTACAATAAACTTCCTGCTCCTACATACCTAGAATCTGTCACATTTCTTTTTTTGTTACATCTTTTTCTTTATATTCAGTTGGTGTCAAAAACCCAGGACCAGTCATGTTTCATTCCTTTCCTTATTTTTTTCATTTATAAATTAAATATAAAAAATTGCTCAGCAAATTTTTTACCTCAAGGCCTCAATTTTATCTTCTTGTTACAGTATACTTTGCTTTCTGTCTAATTGTAATGCCCTACCAATGGTAGCACTATATATTAATGAAATTAAACATACAGTTATCATGTAGAAATTTACTTAATTTTAGTCATATCCCATAAAGTACATTGCATGATTTTCTATTTTTTTATTACACCTACATGAATCTGCTTTACCTTTTTATTAAAAAAACGTGTCCTCAGTGAAATGTTACGTTAAAAACAGTAGGTTAACAATTAGTCAAACAAACTTCTTCCCTTGAGTAACTTCCATGCTTGTTAAGATAGCCAAACATTATTTACCTTACTCAGTGAAGTCCAATTACATTCTATCCTTTTGCTACTCTTACATTTGATCATCCTTATGTTTCCAACTGTGTCTTATATTTCCTCACAGTTGTCTGCGTAAATATTAGTTTTATCTGAAAGGTTATTGTTGGGCTCTTTATTTCATTAAAAAAGTAGCCATGTTTATCTGTGCTTTATCTTACCACTGCAGGCCTACAGATATTTAATGAAGTAGAACAAAGTTTTAAAATTCTTGTCATGACTATATTCCACCAGAATCTTGGAAACAAATTAAGCATAGTGGGGGATTCAACAAAATCAGATGAAGTGGGTATGGTCTCTGCCATTTTTCTTTACCCCAACCTGCTTTAGATTCATCCAGTGACTGATGGAAGCAGAGGCAAACACCCACAGTTAAATACTGAACAGAACCCAAGGAACCCAGTGACAGAGAGAAAGGGGTGATGAGCAAATTGGCAAAGAATGGGCTGGCAAAACCAGCAGAGACAGCTGATCTGAACAGGGGAGAGCTCTTGGTCCCCAGACTGACAGCGGGGAGGCCAGCATGGGACTGATCTGGACCCCCCCCCCCCCCCGAATGTGAGAGTCAGTGAGGAGACCTGGGCAACCTAAGGGGTTGGATCAGTGGATCAGTGTCTATCCCTGGAATACAAACAGTCATCATGTGCCCATAGCACAAAGAGGGATGCTCTCTCAGCCTGGACTCTTAGGGGAATGCCTGGACCCTACCCTGAGGGAAATATCAGACTCTAGATATCCCCTATGTGGAAGGAATTGGCAATAGGGTGGGAGGCTGGGGGGGGATGGGGAGTGCTGGAGGAGGGGAGGGAGAGGGAACTGGGATTGACATGTAAAACAAGCTATTTAAAATTAAAATAAAGTGATAATAAAAAAGAAAATAGAGAATATTCATTATAATGCAGTTTCTTCTTGTTAGGAATGTTGTCATTATTTTGATACTTGCAAATATAAGTCCCCCTCTTGTTTTTTATATAATTAAAAGAAATACATTTCCTCAAAGGACTTTTAACTTCTAGCTTAATGGGAAGATCAAGAAGGAAAGTGAAAAACTGAGCATGAGTGAAAGCAGGAAACTAAGTCTATAATGAACTCAGACTGTATCTCTGAAACACAGAGTTCACTGACAGCACACAATATTTCTTTTGATTTCTTCCTTATGCAACTTTGTCTTGTTTGAGGAAAGCTCTGGGAAAGCTAGGAGCTGAAGTATACACAATGAATGGTTAGTAAAAAGAAAAGGCAAGAATCAGAGATAGTAGCATATAGAGTTAATATAGAGTCACTTCTTATAGGTGGATAGATGGAAAGAGAAAGAAGGAATAGAGAAAAATATGTTGCCAAACTCATTAGAGATAAACACTTAATTTAGTTGTGATAATTGAAAAATGAAATAGATTACATCCAAACACAGTACCACAGCTATGATTGTCATAAAAGAGAGTCACACATATTTTAGGTAATTAAAATTACATTAGTTACTGAAACATAATTTTTTAGTGTATTTATGTTGTGGTCTGAATTATAACCTTCTAAACTGAATGCATTGAAAAACAAATCCATCAATATGACTATGAATGGGCATAGCACATTTAAAGTTGTAAAGACTTAAAGAGATCATCAGAAAGGAAGCATTTATTTCATACCTCTGACTTTCTTATAAGAATGGAAATGGTGGGGTGTTATACATGGTTCAGTCTATAAAAATCCTTACCCCACAAACATGAAAAACAGAGTTTTGATCCCCAGTACCCAGGTAAACAATAAAGTGACCAGTGTGCATATTGCTACACATTCTGGGGACTTAATGGGACTTAGAGAGATAGACAGATCCTGAGAGTTCACTGTTCTAACCAACCAACCAATCTGATTGAAACAGTAAGCTCCAGCTTCACTGAATCATGACCCTAATTAGTCTTATCAATAAAAACCCAGATATTAGAGATTAGAGAAGTAGAACAACATGCCTCAAGAGTTTTTATCTCTATAAAGTCTCTGGCCAAATAGGCAAAGATCCTGTCTATGCCCTTTCTTATCATTTCCTGTCTCTGCCTCATGTTGTCCCATTAAGTCTCCTCTCTGTAAAGACCTCCAGAATTCTATGGTTAACCAGTGGCTAGTTCCACCCTCTGAACTCTGGGCAAACTTTATTGTCAGAACACATACAAAATATCACAAGTTACCATTTTGGTCTAAAATAAAAAAGTGAAGGTTCTAACATAGAAAAACTATGTACAATAATTATATGCAATTATATACAGGTAATAACTACACTAACCATGTCCAGTCAATTAACATTTGACAAATTCAGAGAAAGTAATCCATATCTATCTTATCTTGGTGAGTTCAAACTGTTGTACCTAATTCACTTTTTTTCTTAACTTGTATTACCAATCCAAACCTATCTTTTTATACACTTTGCATTTCTTTTTGAATTTGTTAACACGAAAAACTATATCTATCCAGTGTTCAACTCCATCAGAGACCTCACAGGAAGTGCAAGCAAACGGCTGCCAAAGAATGTGAGGAAATGAAGGAAGCTACACGCTGTCTGGACAATCACTCAAGGATCCTATGTAAAGTTGGGATATCCATCTTTTGCCACAGACTTTTCTGTGAAGCAGGATATTCTGAAGGGCTGTTGTACTTTGTCTTTGTAAAGTTCAGTAGTTATTTGCTTGTGTGTGATGCTTGTCCAGTTTGGACAGCATATTGTCAGCAGTTGAGGCAAGGGCACTTTCTTGCCCAGTGGCTTAATTTTGCCACAAAGAAAGAAAACTTGTTGTTGAGTTTCTTTGGTGCCCATCATCTTCTCTGAAGTATATTGGTGTTGTCAGGAGTAGACATGTCTCAAAGCCATAAAAAAACCTTATGTTAATAAAACATCTTAAATGCCATATTCTGTAGAACTCTGAAGTATTTGAAGACCACTTGCCTATATAAAATATATGTTTGACCTTAAAAACATACCTAACATGGCAAGTTTAATAGGTGATTAGTACTAACTGGCATTTCTGTATTACTCTAAATAGTTTGTAATAATAACTTTCAATGACTAGAAATTTCTACTACATAGTTAAACAAGATATATAGATGCAATAACTTGAACAAGATTAGAAATGTATGTACTATGTGTCCTAACAAAAATAACTTTAAATTGATGTAAATATTCAAAATTTATATCAATGTAAAATATTTAAAAATAGTAGATTTTTTTTGGTTTAAAAGAGATTCAATGATCTACATCTTTATTCTATTTATATATCCCCCTTTTTCTTACACTGACATCACTGAATCTATTCCCCTTTGTTCAGTCTTTGCCTTTACAATAACCAACAACAACTTGTAACCAACCCCCTCTAAATTATGACAAATATCCATAACCATTGAATGACCAAAAATGTCCAACGCCAACTTTTAAAAATAAGGGTACTATATTCTTAAAAATTACTGCTGTCTGGGGGTGAAAGCATGTTTAAGAGATCCTGAAAAAAATGGAAAAGTTATCAAGTCCTGGAAGAGCTGACTGTATCATTTGTTGTTCAGTCTGTACATAATGGGAAAATTCAGGTCTTATCTCAAGTCCTAGCTAGAGTAGTATGTGAGGCTGAAGCATCTCAGCTAGTCATCGTGAAATTTGCCTGGGTACTTTGTTGTCCAAAGCCAATTTTTGGACAGTGTTCATCAGTTTAGTGCCATTACTTCAATAGATGAAATCATTCTTGTGGAGGCTCATCCTCATTTTGGAGGTTTCAAATGTCATTGTTTAGTATAGTTGTGGTTCACTGAAGAAAATACAAAAACAAAAAAACAACAACAAAAACATAAACATTTTAAATATCATAGGCAGCAGTTCTCAAATAGGTTAAAGAACCATATATGCTATGTATATACAGAGTACAAAAATTTTTTAAATCGGCTGGGCATTGGTGGCACATGCCTTTAATCCCAGCACTTGGGAGGCAGAGGCGGGCAGATCTCTGTTCTACAGAGCAAGTGCCATTATAGGCTCCAAAGCTACACAGAGAAACCCTGACTTGTAAAACCAAAAAAAATATTTTTAATTCCTAGCTACTTGATAGAGACCTGAAATTATGTACAACAAGTAAATGAAGCCTTTTTCCAGATTAGTTAAAACTTGTAACAATTGCTATAACGACAAAAAGTTTAAAATATTAATCTTAAAAATTCTGATATAGTATTCAAACCTTAAGAGGCAAAATAATGTCAATGAATTATGACATTAGTGGAGTTTGTTGCAGAGAGATTGCAACAGAAAATCCCAGACTTGCTCACAGGGCTTGCAGAAAAAAGAAGGAAAACTTAGCCAGTGGTGATGATTCTGGCCATGTGCAGCTCTGCCCTGTGTCAGTGACTGCAAAGTCATAGGCAAGCAGCTTTATTTGTGAATTCATGACCCTGAAGTTGGATGTCATATGGAATCATGATCCTAATTAGTCTTATGAATAGAATCCCAGAGTCAGATATTAGTGGTGAAAAGCAAAAGATCAGAGAAGCAGACCAGCCATTCACTATAGTTCTTACCTCTGCTAAATCTCTGGCTGAAAAGGCTGAGATCCTGTTTACTCCCAGCTTTATCACTTCATGTCAATACCCTGCCTTATTACTTCCTGCCCTCTCTATATACATACCGCCAGACTTCCAGTTAACTAGTAGCCAACTCTGCCCTCTGATTTCTAGGCAAGCTTTGTTTCTCAGACCACAAACAAAACATCACAACACTTCACTGAGAAACTGACTAAAAAATAATATTATGAAAACACCAAGCATTCATCTTCAGCCTCCACGTGTATATTCACACAGGTCAACAAACTTTCATACACTTATGAACACACACACATGCACACTTAATAATAAATAAATAAATAAATAAATGGAAAGTGACACCAGTAGTGTGCCCTCAAAGACAAGGACATGGAAGACATAATACAAAAGAAAGCATCTGTAAACAAGACAGATTTCAACCAGAAATTTGGTCTGCCAGATTGAATAGGATTTCCTGCCTCTGAATTTTATAAATAGCCTATTTTGTGGTGTGTGTGTGTGTTTATTTGTGTAATAGCTTGAGCAGAATAATACGATCAAAATGTATTCATTATCCTATGCAAAGGATGCCAGTCATGGTTGTTCCTTAGCAAGTCTGAAATGTCTCAATGAGTAAGTTACAGAAACAGAAACTATATTAAGGGATGTTGAAATTTGAGGCAGTGGTATGAAAGAAGTTAAAATTGACTGTTATGTGACAGTTTATTTTTATGATATGGAAAATATACTAAATTGAATTTTGGTAATTATTACACAAATCTGGTAGTATATGAATAAAATTGGAGTTTGTGATACTCACATTTGTGTATCTCTAAATGTTGAGCAGAGAGGTTTCTTTTTACAGTATGTTAAAAGTACACAAAGGCCAACTGATCAACATACAGAGAATAAGAAACTGTGGAGTTCCCAGGTCTAAATATGACATCTACCTCATACTTCCTTCTCCTTCGGATGAGAAATCATTGAGTAAGAGAAGCAAAAAGATTATAGTAGCTGGAGGTATGGGTATCTGCAGTGAAACAGTATATTTCAGACATGACAGGGCCATTGCACAAAGGAAATCACAGTGGCTGTGACTACAGACACACAAGATCAAACCTACATAAATTCCAGCATGGATGAATAGGGCCTCATGAAGCTTCAAAACAGTTGAGGAGCTATTGACAATTTTGATGTTAGAAGATGCAGAGTGAATATTTTCAAGGATGGAGTACCTAAGAGGCTACTCATGTTCCAGTACAGGTCCATATACTCATGTATATTCAGGTAGCACTAATGAGTATGGTGAGATAAGAGAGTACATCTGAGAGAGGAAAGTAATAGTGGGAGAGAGGGAACAAAATAGAAGAGAGACAGAAGGGAGAATTGGTATTATCCAAACCAAATTGTATTCATGTATGAAATTCTTAAGTGAAAAAAAAGAAAAAATTAAGTTTTGTCCTTTTAATCATGGGAATTCTACATCAATAAAACTTATATTTAAAGAAAAATAACACCATATAGAAATTTTGAAAATTAAGATTTAAAATTTGGTATAATGTCAATATGACAAATTATTGTTTCATTTAGTTTGTTTTATGTGGATACAATGAGTTTTTTTGTAAGTTAAGCATTGATGTATTGATTATCCTGAATTACATTATTTTTTAGAGACAATCTTATTTTACATATCTCTGGGTTTGTGGATTATAGGTTGGTAATCGTTTGCTATGTCTAATATCCACTATGAGTGAGAATATACCATGTTTGTTTATCTGTGTCTCGGTTGCCTCACTCAGGGTGGTTTTTTCTAGTCACATTCATTTGCCTGCAAATTCCAAGATGTCATTTGTTATGTGAAGCTTTTTCTTTGCTAGCCGCTTTGGTTTATCCCCCGCCAGCCGCCTGGGCTCTGCCGCATTGTAGCCCCCAAATAAACACACAGGAGGCTATATTAATTATGAAGCTGTTGGCCTTGCTTGTTTCTTACTGGCTAGCTCTGACTTAGGTAATTACCCCATAATTGTTAATCTAAGTATGTCTCTTACCGGAGAGGTTTCCAGGCTTCCTACCCCAATGGCGTTACATCTCGACTCTCTTGTGTTTCTCCTTCCCAGAATCCTCCTGGACTCCTAGTCCCACCCATCTAGATTCCTATTGGACAACAGTGCTTTATTAATAAATGTACAGGACTTCCCCCATCAGTCATTGCTTTGTTGTTTTTTGTTTTGTTTTGATTTTGGAGATGAGTAGTTTCCTGTGCTTCTTTATGTTGGGTTGAGGGTTCTTGATCATGTGCTATCTTCTTTAAAATGTCTATCAGTATTGCCTTTCTCAGCTCATGGCTCAGCAGTCATGTTGGTGAGAGCTTATGGGTGTAACTTTTTACATTACTAGAATTCACAATCTCACAGAAAACTCTGATCTTCTAGGTATTACAACTTTTTCTGCCCCTTATCACACAATGATCCCTGTCTCTTAAATGTAGGAATAATATATATATATATATATATATACATATATATATATATATATCCATTGAGATTAGGCTCCATATCTCTACATTTTGATTGGTAGATATTTCCTATATTGGTCTGCATATACTACAAATAAAAGTTTCCTTTATGAGAAATGAGAGTATGCTTAACAATGGGTACAAGGATAAATGTTTAGACTGTAATTAGAGGTTATACTTTTTAGTAAATTAATGGTTGTAGATTCTCCCCTATAACCATGACTTTACTGAACAGATGACTTAGATTCCAGTACCAGGGATATTTTCCCTCTTGTTGAGCAGATCTTAGGTCCAATTATAGGGATGTTGGTTATTGCTATTTTATCCATGCCATTAAAGCACCCTTATGCTTATTATGACATCTTGGAATTTGACATGGATCATAATGGTCTACCTGGGGAGAATGCTTCCCTCTTGTGAAAGCTTGTCAAAAGGTGCTCTTTAAAAATATATATAACATTTTCTTAATGAAAAGAAAACTAATTTTATTACCTTTCGTATCAGTTTAATGTCATTGTCTCCTTGCGTTTCATGGCAGATTCATTTTTAAAGTGTTTCTGATTCGGGGCTTTGCTACCCTCTACTGATTAGTAAGAATTGCTAAACAAATATATATATATATATATATATATATATATATATATATATATATAATGCTTTCCCTGGAAATCAACATTTGCTGCCATACTTTATTTAAAACATTCTATAACTATAATCATTTGACACATATGCAAACAATCCATTTGTATTCTGTAGATATATATGCTTCAAAAAAATCCAAATGTATGTAGGAATGAGTGTTCTGAGAAAATAAAATATAAATTTTCACAGACATTAAAAGTAAAATTTTGAAAATACTTAAATAATTATATATTACATATATATTGGTATTCAAGTTATTGCTACGTGAGTTTTAACATGTTTCTTTCCAAGAGGAACAATATTACTGCTGTAGGTTTACCTGGAAAAAATCAAGGAGCATCAGCATGCTGAAGCACTGCTTGTGTTCACACAAACTTATATCAAAATGAAAGTAAGTGGACAGATTGCTGGTTTTCAGATTGATGTTTACTATTCATAACCAGAGATCATTAAATGCACTAGCTAATGTGTTTTTTGCCATTACAAGTAACTTATTCTCCTATTGTATGAAGTTGTAACATCTTTATACCATAAGTCACATAAAGGTTTTGCTGTATATTTAATATTCTTGTAAAATGTGGGATTTTATAGAATTGATTAAGGAATGGTCTTCCAATTTCCTCCTCAAGTAAAGTGTTTAATAATTGTTTGATGCTGATATGATTTAATTAAATATATTTATGGCAGAGTGCCCAGTTGCTGTTTAGGTGTACTTGCATGAGAATCATTAATTTATTAATCTGATAAGACCATATTGATCATGCTATATCCATATCATAATAGATTTTACAAATCAAAATGTGTAATTCTAGATTGTGGAATCAAGATTTCTTGGCACAGAGTAAAGCCAAACTGAAATATTATGCTAGGAAACAGGAGCATTCAAGGCAATTATATCATAAAGATGATACAATAGAGTGACACACCTTTCAATCATCCCTTGATAAGACTAGGCAAGCTCAAGGGTCAAGTGTATCAAGAATTAAGCTACAGATTATTAACCAAAATTTCTCAAGAAAACATACATCCCAGCAAACAAGTTCTGGGACACAAAAGTGGAAGCAAAAATAAGGCAAAGTTCAGTCTTTTAAGAAATGCACAGGCTCAACATTGCAGATCTAAGAAGAGAGAAAACATGTAGTTTCAGGAACAGAGCATCAGATTCATATGTCTAATAACAGAAAATAAAAATTAGAAGATTGAAAACAGACCACAGGAGAAATAGATTAACTCAAATATTTTAAAGCTGCCTCTGAAGGAATAAGAAGATGGTGCAGTTAAGAAACTTCCAATTAGGAAAATTTATTGACTACACATAAATATTTTCATTCTGGGTGATGTCACTCTACCAGGGTGGTATTAAATTGTGTATGTTATTTGTGGTCGTTCGCCAGTGCAAATTAGAGGAGTCTATTTGATTGCCTTAATCATTTATTTTGAACTATTCTGTTAATAAAACTATTTTTTATCAATAATTATTTTCAGTTTAGTTTTTATTTTGTAGGGAATCAGAGCTAATACTTCTTATTGCTCCTTTTCTTTGAGGCAAGTAGAATATTACTGTGAATGGCTAACAACTGTGCTATATACACATAATCACTAAAATATATTTTAAATTATTAATAATTCAGCCAGAAGATTCACACAGTTGCCTGTGCTATAATACACACACACACACACACACACACACACACACACACACACACACACCCTTTTTAGTTTCTTAGTCTTTTCAAGAGAGAATCTAAATCCCTTATAATTGTATATAGGCAGTATTAGTGACACACTTGACCAACCAAATAGAAAACAGTAAGTAGAATAGAGCATCATTATTACATAAAAATAGAGCCCTTGTAAGGCATCTTGGTGAATTTGATTTCTTTTATTTAAATCTCAAAGTTTTAAGTCTCATTGCCTAACTGTCTATGGTATATACAAACAAAAGGTGTTCTTCTTAGTTGTTCTCATCTATTTCTTCAGATACTAAAGATACCACAACTTCTGCCTAGTTCATTAAATTAAAAATAATTAAACATGGTGCTACTTAGAATAAGGTAGTGGTTGTCTTTACTTGGGCTGTTATAGCAAAATACCAAGTGGGCTGCGTGCGAGTTTAAAACAGAATATATTTCTCAATTATGGAGAGTGGAAACACTGAGTCTCAGTACCTGAAACATTAATTTTAGTAACACACACTTCTGAGTTTGGTGAGAACACATTCCTGCTTGTAATCATCATATTCTGGACAGTAAACAGAGTAAGGTCACACTGTCTTGTAACTTTATAGTTCTTAAATCCCAATAACAAGCTCTTAACTTTCATTATCACATTACTACAGACACTATCATACCAGGTCAATATTTCAACATATGGATTTGTGATTGGAGGTGAAGAGTTAATGATGTGAAAGCCTCAGGTGGACTGTGAATCTCTGGACAGGAAAGCTGACTTCCCTAATGAACTACTGGTGGTGGTTAGGACCCACGACGCTATTTACCATTTTGAGACTGCAGGGAACTGAACTGTAGATGGAATCTGCCTTCCCCAAATTCCCTTTTACCTTAAAAAACTGTGAAGTCTCCTGTACCATGTGTGCAAAGTCTTCACTCCTGCAGAGACACTGCAGCCTTTCATGGTTCTGATTAAAGGACAATCTGCTCTTCAAGAGGCTGGCCTCCTCATTTATTTTCAGATTACTTCCATCAGTGCTGATCTAACAGGAGGGACACACATCCAGCCCATAGCAGATATTTTATAGTTCTTTATTCATCAAGGATGCTTGAATTTCCAGTGTTTTAATATTAAAATTAAAATATGAAATACTCTCCCATTCTCTGCATATTGTTACTTTGCCCATATATGAATTCAGTGAGAAAATGAACAAGTCAATAATTAGCTAAAATTGATTAAAGCATCAATGTACCTTTAAAAATTGAAATTAGATTACAAATATCTATAATACTGCTGTTTCAAAATAGACAACTCAAATTCTCAACTGTTCACTGTTTCTATGCTCTTAAAACAGCAACACCTTACCGACTACCAAGTTTCAGGGTTTCTTCTTCAGGGAGCTAAATGATCTCTTTCCAATGCCAGGCCCATCCTTCTAATTTAGCAGTGCATATTTCTGCTTTTAGGTGTCCTGGGAAAGAAACTCCATTGTTACCTTATAGGTTGTTCTGTGACAAGCATTCAAAAGTTCCTGGGGGACTGGAAAACTAGAGACAGATTAGCTCAGTAGAAAAGTTTGACTACCATGTGCCAAGCCCTGATTTCATTTACTAGCTCTAGAAAACTGAAAATAGTGATGGTAATTTGTGAAGGAAATCAGAATTTATAAAATGACATCAAAATGTCTGCTTTATGTATTCATTACGTGTGTATGGAGGTATGTATATGTGTGTGTGTGTGTGTGTGTGTGTGTGTATGCCCGGATGTGTGGATATATGCATGCATGAGTGTAAATATATGTGTGCATATGTGTGTATGTATTTATGTGTTCATATGTATTGCCTATAAGTGTGTTGCGTGTGAGTGTGTATTTTTCTAAACAAGTTATTGTTTTAACAAGATTTTCACTTTGGAATATATGTGGAATAATAATTCCTCCTCACTTCTTCATTCACACTCTTTCCTACCCCACTCATCATCGCTTTTTTGGTTTCCTCTCTTTTTTCCATAGTATGTACATATAGATCTTTTTACATCAATCCTCATTATCTATGAGGTCTTCTCTATATTAAATTGCTTTCTTGAACATGCAGTGTGCACTTCTTGTCTCACCCCTTCCTTCCCAGTTATGTACCTATATCAAATGATTGACAAGCATGACACATCCTGGGTCCACAAATTACTTTCAGGTTGAACTAATTCTATATTTTTCCTCATGTTCCAATTTTGACAAGTAATACATAAGGCACATATCAAATATTGGTAATTCTATGTAGTAGTGTGGATTCTCTTTTGGAACTTCTATTATTTCAAATTATGAAAATGTTGGTAATCATATTCTTTTCTGCCTCAGTACAGAATAAGAATAACTATAAAGTAAATACTGCATAGTTTTAAAGATAAACTGGAAAATAATTTACCATAAAGATGGCTTTGAAATCATGGAGAAAATTATGGCGAGTAATGTGTAAACTTTTTTGACTGTATTTGGACCAAGGATGCAGTGAAATGCTATGCACTGGTATCCATTTTTCTACTACTACCGTGGTAACTTTATTATGAATACCCCACAGTCATCAGATAGATGAAAGTGTTCCTATGAGAGGTCTGTGGACCCACTCAACATTATTGCTAACGTTATTTCACTTTTAGTTATAAACTTATATAACCTCTCAGGAATAAAACCGCTTTCATGCCAAAAAATACGGGCATTAACAAATGTCTTATTTTTCATGTTGGTTATTTTCTTATGTCTCTCCCAGCCCAGCCTAAGTCTTAGAGGAGAGTTAATATCCATATACTGTATGTGACATTTTCACTACAGGGGAGATGATGGAAAAGGGGCATGTAAAAGAGGGCCTCATCATACTCTTCTGTGGTTATTTTTGTAAAAGGTTAGAGCTACATTTATATCCTTAAGCTCTAGATTTCAGTTTTAATAAAAGCATTCTTTCCTGGTGACCTTTCTCTTTTACTGGAAAAGCCAGTGTTAAGTTTGACAGTTTTGTTCTTCACAATCCACCTGATTCCTTGCGTTTTAAATAAGGACTGAAAGTCTATCAGAGGCTGAATTTTTATTCTTGGGACTTTAGACCTGTATTTAATAGCACTGGCATTCTTGTGCTTAAGGCTAGAAAGGAATTTGAGCAGTTCACAAGGGGCTGGATTCTGAGTGGAAAGAAAACAGGAATGCCATATTGACAAACACTTAGCATCTCCATGCTCATTTCCTTCTTTTATTAGAGTCTATGAGTACAATCCGCATAAGTGTATGATAAAAATCACTGTTGCTGAAGATCACATTATACCTGAAAATCTTTGAGAAACCCGCTGGGTACTCACCTGGAAGCTTCATCCCAACTGGCTAACTCTCATAGTGCTAGAAGTTGATATGCACACTGCAGGGAATAATAATCATCTATCATGGGAAGTTGTAAGCCCCATTCACTACATTAATGACTAGCCTAGTAAGACATTTCCACTAATGCAAAGGTAACCTGAACATTATGGAATCAATCAAAAACTTTCTGATTGAACTTATGTCGTTTTCCACAGCATGAAACTTATACCTGACACTATTATTGGACAAAGAATCTGTGGCTAAACATATCATAGGTCTTAGAAGGGAACCTAGTACTAATAGTCTGCTAATTAACAGATTAAAACAATTCCTAATGATATACCATTATAGTCATAGATTACTACATATTTCATCCTCTAAGAAGGTATCTATTTCTTGCAGTCAATGGTGATTAACAGAATTTTTGAAAGGCAAATGAACTCAATTTATTAAAATGATTATTTTATTGTAGAGATTTGATAAGGACAGGAGTAGATCTTGCACATGGCTCATTAGTAGTATTGTGAAAGATGGATATTCTCCTTCTCAAAAAACTATCACTTTACTTCTCTGAACTTCATGAGATGTTCCCACTTGCCTAGTTTTTCCCACAAACTGCACAAACACCTCAAATACTATCTCAAATACTATTTCCCCCTCAGTTACATGACCACAGCACTCTCACTCTTACTCTTCCGTCCTCTCATCCTCCACCTCCCCCTTTATGTGTGCATTATATGCACGTGTTTATATTTGTATACCCACGTATTCAGGTGCACATGCGTATGGAGGCCAGAGGCCAATTACTGATTTTATCTCTATTCATCTGAAGCATATTTTTGAAGCAAGATCTCTCAATGAAATTAGGCTACTCACTGAGTCAGTAAGAATACCTGGAAGACAGCTCAAGATATCTTTCTATTTCTGCTTCTACAACAATAAGAATATAGGTGTGAATAATCAGGCCAAGTTACTCTTGGGAATGCTAGAGATTTGACCTCAGGTCTTCATATTTGTGTACATTACTGACAGAATTCTCTGCAGTCCTCAACAAATTGCTTATCTTCAGATACCTACTTCAAGACTTAATATGACTTTCTTGAAGCCCAATTTGCTTTTAAAGACATTATTGCACCCCACTAGTTTTCTAGTTGTTCTAGGGATTAATGTTGTCTCTCTCATTTGATGATTAGCTCTGAGAGTGAATGGTGTAGTCCTGTGGAATCTCTTCTCTTATCTGAAACTAATTATCAGTACCAATAGGCTGGTTCTTTTATTCAGATTTGACTATACAAAGGGAATGCGTAGTCCTTGGCTTTTCCTCATGTTTTCTTATTGTTAAAAATCAAGTGTGTATATTTTATTAGAAGTCAAAGTTAATGAGAATTCTATCCAAATAATGAGTACTATGTCTTAGTTTGCGTAGGAAAACCTAGAGTGAGCCCTGAAAATTATAGCTGGTCATAGAATCAAGGATGTATTCCTGGTCCTTTGTAACTACAGTGATTTAAACATATATTGTGTAAATCATTCTCAGTCATAATAGAATTTATTTTGGTTTTAGAAGGATTATTTAAATACAAAATATTAAAGTCTTAAAGAAATGAGGATCACACAGAGGAAGTGCTGCTTGGCATAGGACATCTCAGGGTGATCCTGCTTTGCCAGAGGAAGTTGAAAAAAATGTCACTTTTCTGATCTATTTTGCAGCTTTTGTTGGGAATTTAATTCCTATTTCTGAGATATAGGGAAGAAAAATTGTAAAGGATTTTTAGCTATATATAAAAAGTGACTCTATATCCCATTTTCTCCAATAGTTGCAAGCATTTTATTGATTATATTTCAAACTAGATGCATATTTAATCTGTGAATAAAAGTGATGGCATGCTTTGATCAATGCCCTTTCTATAACTGCAACCTTCCTTAAGGAGAAAGAATAAGAGTCTCATGGATATAAAAGGTTCAGCTTTTGACAGTCTGGTTGTTATTGGGCCCCTACTTCCTCTGACTTTTTTAAGCACAAAGGACTTTCCCTCAGGGTGTTCTTGAGCTAAGAGCTACAGTCTTCAAATTTTCAATATAATTTGTGTACCAAAGCATTCAAGTAAACAGGTCCTGCCCTCACTTAAAAGTTCAAAGTTTTAGTTAGAAAAACGTGACCAGGCCAAATGGCTTTTGAGTATGTTGAACCTGCACTGAGCTAAGAAATTTAAAGGTTGTCAAATATTAAGAGTCTTAGGGGAAAAGACTCAATAAAAGCCTTTTAATAAAAGTTGGCAAAAAGAGAGCTGATCCAGACAAGGTCGGGGACCTGAAGAGTTGAGTGGCAGGAAACAGACTCTGTGGAACACAAATCAGAGTGAAGAGAGGCAATGCTCAACATGACTGCTTCTGGTGTTAAAATGTGAATACATCAAAGTGAACCAAATATGTTTGACACAAATTTATAACAAACTACATCTATATCAGCTGTTTATATG